>NW_027397091.1:3597094-3724859 GCF_003265705.2 Callorhinus ursinus | reverse complement strand
TTTTTTTTTTTTGCAAACAATAAAAATATTTATTTTACTTTTTACTGTGAACATATATTACTTTTAAAAAATTTAGAGTGATGTAACAAAATGGAAGGGCTAATGTAAGTAAAAAGGATATGAAATTGTTTGCTATAATTGAAACTACAAAACACAAAAATAAAGCAAAAAAAAAAAAAAAAACAGAACATGCCTTTACAGAATGAAGGAAATAAGCCAGAACGTTCACATTATTGTTCACCTCCAAGGCACTAGCTCCTAGCACTGATAACTACTTGGTGTTCTTCAGTGAGTATTGGGATTAGAGATGAATTCATTCCAAATTTGCCATAATGAGATTATATAACTTTCATCGTGAAGAAAATATACAGGTATATAAAAATAAGACTGATTTCATACCCCAGAAACAGTAAGACAAGGGAAGGGGCTTTAATGTTGTTCACAGAAAGATATCAAATGCCAGATCTATAATAAATTAAAGTTACAAACAGAAAAAAACCATGTCGTTCAGACTAATGGAATGTGAAGTTACTGGGGAAAAAAAACAATTATTTTCCATGTGGAATATATATATATATATATATGGCATGCAGTCATTATCTAATTTGCTAACCACAATGTTTGAGATTGGGAATAAATAGTGACCCAGAGTGAAATTTTCATCTAGTCTAATATTGTGACTAGATATTTTAAACCCATTTCTTATGTCTAGATTGAGTTTACATTAATAACTTAAAAGAATATTAAACTATTAGGTAATATCTACTAATGCTAAACACTGGTGCCTACCCTACAATTCAGCACTTCTTATATTCTGGGTATCTACTGGGTATCTCAACAGAGATACAAATCAATAGAGATGACTGTATATAAACCAAAAGACCTGTATAAGAATTCTCACTGAAGTTCCAAACTGAAAACAACCCAGTATCCAGCAGCAACAGAATGGATAAATTGTAGTATGTTCACACAACAAAACATTAAACAACTATGAAAAAGAATGCAACAAGCATGAATCTCATAGACATAATTATAAGAAACCAGACCCAAAGGAATAAATTCTGTATTATTCCATCTATGTGAAGTTTGAGAATAGGCAAAATTTATCTATGGAAATAGAAGTTAGAATAATGTTTCTTGGAGTGGAGATGAGTATTGACTGGGAAGGAGTAGAAAGAAGCCTTTGGGGCTGCTAGAAATGTTCTACATCTTACTCTAGATGGTGGTTACATGACTGTATATATTATAAAAAGGCATCAAGCTATAGACTATAGATGCACTATGTATATTATATGTCAATTTAAAAAAAAGATAAAAAAGAAAATCTCACCTGGAATTAGGGGGAAAATATATATTTTAAACACCAATGTTCATAACTTACCAAGTTTTAGATGTCAAGCCCTTCTCAGTATAGAATGAACTTAAGACGAATATAACTAGTCAATGAAGAGTTAAACTGGACATTATGAGACATGGTGTCTGGTAAATGTTTCAGTTACTTATATACCTAATTCAGGAGTGTACAGAGATACACATCAACAAGGACAAGTCCTTTGGTACCCTGGCTAAATATCCATCAGTGGTTATGTCCTATGCCAACCTGTCTCCAGATTGACAAGATAGTGTTAATGCTGCAGCAAGGGAAACAGAAACAAAGACAGGTGCTGATGCTGCCTTAACAATGAGGGCCTATTCTCTCCCATGCACCTGAGAACACCAGTGAACTTGGTCATTGTTCAGCAGCAGAAACCTTGTGGTTTCTCTCATCCTTAGCTCTTTGCCATGTGATCACATTATTTCCTCACGAGGTGATCCTGCCCTGTGTCTCCTGACAACGGAATCCTGCAAAACCCATAAACCGTGTCATCATGACTGACCAATCAGAGGTCATCATTCCTCACTCCCGCTTTTATCCCAAGCTGTTTGCTCTTATTGTTCATTTACCAAAAAAAAAATGAAAGGGTGAAAAAGACAGCAACCCAAGCCCGGTAAGAAGCAGCACAAAAGATTCACTTGTGAAGGGCAAAGATTAACAGGATTAATAGCTCTAGGGGTTTGGGGAAAGCCTGTCTGATTCAGAGAACCAACAGGGAAAAGTCGAGTGCAGACAAATTGCTTGCTCCAAAGGGAATACTGTATAGGAGAGTATGGAAACAACTCTGTTCTGAGAGCCTGTTTTACTTTCTGTGGTGTTTCACCAACATGAGATGCACAAACAGCCAGAGTGGCAGAATAATACACCTGTGATAAAAGCAGCAGTCTCCTTTTCACCAGACACGGTTTAACTTTGATTCAGAACCTTGTATGGTAAAGCCTCAATTAACCAGACATTTTAGTTAAGTCTTTATCAAATTGATTTTCGTCTAAATGGGAAGAAAAAAAACACATTGATAGCCTACACATTTTCTTCAGCTACAATTCAAGTGGGAACATTTTATGAGAATTTGTTCTCCAAAAGGTGACCTAGAGGGATCACAGATCCTCATTAAGGCTTCCTAGATTAATGCTTTGGAGAAATGCTTAATAGTTAGGGTTAAAATGAGGGTTTGCTGATTAACGTTATTCTAATATTTCCATTAACATAGCCCTGTGGATAATAAAGAGGAGATGATTATTTTTACTCTTGTGCTTAAAATACTAAACAGAATTGCATGGAGATAAAAGTAAACAACACATAAAATGAGAATATATGGTCAAGTGGTCTTGTCAAACTAGTTTGGGGGTAGAAAACCTTCCAAAACTAAATCATTTCATTATATTCCTCCAAATAAATTATTTTCAGAGATAAACATGGTTATACTTCCTGGCATAGTCAAAACAGTACATTCAAGGCAAAGGGAAATTTTTTACTTTTGCTGATCCCACTTAGAATTACCATTTGGCCCTCTAAAAAAGTGATTTTCAAACTTTGATGTGAGTTAGAACAACTGGAAATGCTTATGAAAGGTATAGACCTCAAGGGCCTCAATATTTTGAATCAGCAGTCCTAGATGGGCCTTGGAAATTGCTTATCTGTGAAACATTCCAGGTGATTCTGACGCAGAAGGCTCACAGACTGCACTGTGAGACTCTCTAACTCATTCTCATATTCCAGTGAAGTACTAAGTCTCAGACCAGATGTCACTGATTTTAAAACTCCCAAATTTAAGATGGAAGATTGAAAACTGCAACACACATAAACCTTGTCCCATTATTTCTAACACTAAGCTAAGGAATGTTCCAGTGCAGAAATAGGAACATGCTCATCTTGTCATCAGAAGGCCACTCACATCGCCCACAATCCTGCCTGCTGCATAGAGTCAATGGACACCTCACCCCTTTAGTAACTATCTGAGAACAAGCAAGTTAGTTAATAACACAGCGATAGTGAAAGGGTTTGAGAATTATCAGGAAAAGCTAAGGACCTATTTTCTTCAGTGTACTTTGCCCACTGAACCTTCCCACAAAACTCACATGTTTAACAGAAACAGCAAATGAGACAGGGCACCATCATTTTATTTAGAATAGTCCATCTTTGCAGCAAAGAATGGGTTTCTAGAATTCATCTTTGCTTTGTACCAAAGAAGGCCAATTCCACAGCGAGTGCTCTCAAGATAGGAATGTGAACCTATGGTCCAGGAAAGAACCCAATTCCACAGCGAGTGCTCTCAAGATAGGAATGTGAACCTATGGTCCAGGAAAGAACCCCATTTCAGCAGGAGCCTTATCAGGGTATCAATTAAATGGTACTGAACTGAATGCAGTTGTTGGCGGGGGGAGGTTCCTGTTGTTATTTATTTTTAATTTTTTTTTTTTACTTTAGTTCTCCTACTTGCCCTGTGCAAATTGTCCCAAGAGCCTTCCCCAGTGAAAGGACATCAGAAACAGGAGCTGTCTTCAGGGGAGGAAGAGTGAAGTGTTGATATGCCGACCCATGGGGCACAAAAGCCCACTGACAGATGGGAAGAAAGAACGGAGAGTGCCAAGAGGATCAAACACAAATGGATTTTATAAGCAGTAAAGGCAATAACAAGTCCCTCTGGAAAGAGGCCACCACGTGTTAATAGGTGCCATTTGATCTCTTAGAGGGTACAAAGAGACAAGCTGAGGGGTAAACAAAATGCCCAGAATACATCTGAGTAAACAGTGGAGATGATAGTCCTATGAAGAGCCCAGCACATGTGCTGCCAGCACGTCTGTTGGGCCTCTGAAGGTCAGAGTCTGAAAGCCTAAGAGGGTTATGCCGATTTCAACATACAGTCTTATCCTGGGGATCTGGAAGGCAATTATAAAGTCATCTTTCATGAGCAGGCTATCCCACAAACATTACTCGGCTGCTATTACTCCTGACAGTTGGGCCAACTTCTGGTTCAAAAATAGCCCATTTGTCAGTTTCCTCTGCTCCCTGCTATTGTGAAAGAGAGAGAAGTAGAAGGCGCTGCGGAGACACCAGCTGAATCACTTTGAAATTGTGGCATTGGTCTGTCAGAGGAAAGAGGGGACTTAAGGCTCCAGGAGCCAAGGGAAGGAGAGTGGATTGTACAAAAGAAAATGCCCACTTTGGGAAAGCTGTCTGCGAGATTCCCTGAAATGAGCTGCACATTGGAGCTAAACAAATACTTCAGCGATCTTTTAGATTCATAGCTGCCTTTTTCTGCAGGCTCACTCACTTCTCTTACACTCTAGTAAGTAGAGTGATGGGAAACAAATAAACAAAACAGGAATTCACACAATGGTCCTCAGGAGAAGCACAATAGCCATTGACAGGTGCTCAAGGAGCCTTCACATGGCCTGTTACAAGCACACCATGTGCCTTTACTGGTAACTTACTCAACGGCCTCTGAATCACTCCCCATAAAGAAAACTCAAACATACCTTTCTCCTTTTAGAGTAGGAGAGCCCAGCCCAAAAATACACACAGGTAACCAAACATAAACAATTGCCTTTCTAAGAGACAGCAACTCTACACTAAAACATCATGACAGCCCCATAGCAGCAGCAATTAGAAGGGCTCCAAATCCTTAAAGCAACTCCTTGAACGGTCTGTTTCCTCTCCTAATCCAGATATGGAGGAGACTTTTAAGTCAAGCCTTCACTTCTGGAACATGTTCACTGGGGACCCTTGAAGACTGATCAGGTCACAACCAAGGCAACAGGATGATGAACCAAATGACCTATCCATGATGGGAAAATACTGCAGTGGTAAAAGTCATTGTGCAAAAAACATGTCGGTGTAACTATCATAAAGGCCAGGATAAATGTGCCTAATTGATAGGTTGAGATTTATACACACACACACACACATATGTACACACATACACATTTATATACATTTATATATATATATAATCTTATTCAGAGAATGACACCAGCTTACTCACATAATTAAGTGTAGAGATGGCTCCTTCTACCTTAACTATGTTTACATGTATGTATATATACATTTATAAGGTGTAGAAGTATGAACACACAGAACATATTTTAGTTATATACAATATAACACTTATATGCCCATGTTAGTTTGAACCGCATGAAAATTGCCATTTTTGGAGATAAAAAATATTTTAGTTGGGGGACCTGGGTGGCGCAGTCAGTTAAAGCATCCAACTCTTAAGTTTCAGCTCAGGTTGTGATCTCAGGGTTGTGGGATGAAGCCCCATGTGGGGCACCATGCTCTGCACGGAGTCAGCTTGAGATTCTCCCTCCCTCTCCCTGTGCCTGCCCCCCCCCATGCGCGCTCTCTCTCTCTCTCTCAAATAATCTTTAAAAAAATGTATTTTAGTTGATCATCAGCAATTCCATATGGCTCAATCAATACACACATGTATCATTAAGCCATTGTGTTTCATCTCCAAGCCCACCCTCTCAACACTAATTTGGATGCCAGGGCTGGGACTATGCAAACTATATTCCTGTGCTGCTCTCTGCTAGACTGGGCAGTTAAGCAGCACTACAGAGAGACTGCAAGATAGGAAGAGGGAGAAAGTCTTGCCTCTTTCTGTTGTTGGCTTGGTGTTCCAATGAGCATACCTCCAGGCTTGCTTCTTCACCTGTTACTGGCTTTTGACTCCAGCCTCCAATTCCATGGTTACGCACAGTATTTATCTTTGCCCCACATTCCAAGAACTAGTCTCATTGCATTCCCTTAGATTCAGCTTTGCAGGGTCTCTCCTCAAGCTTCTCAGAACCCCAGCTGCTTCTCTTTGTTCCTGCAGCTTAAGAGGTAGTAACTGCTTACAATATCAGTTCTTTCTTTAGCAAATCCTAGTCTCTCAATATGTTTAATAAATCCCAAATATTAAAACTACTCTGAAAATTACTGGCATGGTTTCTGCTTTGCCAACTGGACCCTGAGTGATAGAGTGTGTATATATTTTAAAATGTCTACTTTCTGGGGCGTCTGGGTGGCTCAGTTGGTTGAGCGTCTGCCTTCGGCTCCAGTCATGATCCCACGGTTCTGGGATCGAGCCCCACACCAGGCTCCCTGCTCAGCAGGGAGTCTGCTTCTCCCTCTCCCTCTGCCTGCCACTCCCTCTGCTTCTACTCTCTCTGTCAAATAAATAAAATCTTAAAAAAAAAGTCTACTTTCTGTATGTATGCTTATTTTATATATATGGGGAGGAACACAGAAGACACAGAAAAGCTTAAAATGACAAAGATGCCACAACATTTTAATATACTCAGACAATACTGGCTATTGGAATTATGTATTTCCTCAAGCCTTAATCTCCTCTAAACCCACTGAGAATGCAGCTAAGTGGCAAGAAAACCATGTGTAGCCTTTACACCAACACAGTTTAAAAGTCATTGGGCTGTTAACCCACCAAACCAGAAAGACTTTGATGGCAAATGGTGAAAAATGATGAGTCCATTTTTTTGTCTATGGGTCATTTGAAAAAGTGGATTTGATGGCTGATTCATTCTGATTCTTCACCTGTATTTTTCTTTTAAACCCCCAGTTTTCAGACAAATGGCTTTCTAACACACCCACTCATTAATGAGGCTGTCACCTTCAACATCATGCTCTGCTGGGTTGTCTGCCCTTCCGTCGGATCATGTGGGAGAGAGAAGTTCATTTTAACATGGCTGTCTACACCGGCTCTCACTCCTTGTGACCATTACCATGGGCCTCAAATTTCCACAATATAAGGAGGCCTTTGGTGTGGTCAACATTTCTGTTCCTAATTTTAACATGCAGACCACTCAGTTTTTAAAAAGGCCCAAGAAAAGCACATGGTTTCCATCTAGCCACTACTGACCTCGGATCCATTTCAAAGAAATATTTCATATTACACATACCATGTTGGGTAGAAGGGCAATTTTCTAATCAAGACATTTTGCCATTTCCTCTTAAGTTCGCATGTTCACAAATAAGCATAGTGTTTTATACCATATATGCACTGACATGTACAACTAGCCCTCCTTCAGTAACTAAGACTTATGCATACTCTCAAGTATGCAAGCACACATGCACTCACACACAATACACACTCCAGCCACCCAAACATGCCAATCAATTTGAAAGTATTAAATAAGCTCAGGAGTTTTTTAATTAACATATAAAAATTTTTCTAATGCCAAAAGCATCTATTAATAACAAAAGGTATCAGCACTGTACAAATATTTGGTCAAGTTGGATATCCCACCATCCTCAACTCTGCAGTGAGCAAAGGCGATCAGCAGTCTGCCCGGCATATCAGAGGCACATCTAGGATTAGATTCTATGCCCTGAGGACTTCCACTGACATCCTTAGCGATGCCTTCTGCCACCTGGAAGGTCCCTGAAGCTTCCACAGTTCTCCTACACGTGATAGCACAAGCACCTCTCGGCCTGCCGGTGCAGGAAGGAATGAGCCTTGGAAGTGACAAATAACTTCTCTGCCCCTCTGCCCCTTGGTTGTGCAACTGAGACGGTCCCCGGCAGGAGTGAATTCCAATGCCCAGCCTAATAATCCATTCATGATCACACCCTTTTTTGGCTTTCCTGTCTTACTCCCCAACTCCCAAACCATCCTTCCTGGCATTACCTCCTAAATATTTGGACCCAAATTCTTGTCTCAGAATCTACTTTTGGAAAAGTCAAACTGAGACAGCCACTTAACCTCTGAGCACAGTCCCTGGTCCAGTCACTGCAGCATCACACACTAACTGCTGATTCTCCTCAGGGTAGGACACAGCAAAATCCTGAAGGTGTCCTCTCTTCCCTGAGAGGATAATTTCTCAACTTCCTTACAATTAATTGCTTCATATTTTGTGTGAAGGAGATTAGGGTTCTAGTGCATTACCTGCCTATAAGTCCTGGATGTGTAATATATAACATGATGACTATAGTTAATAATACTGTATTATATATTTGAAAGTTGCCAAAAGAGATCTTAAAAGTTTTCATCATAAGAAATAAAAATTGTAACTGTGTGAAGTGATCACTGTTAACTAATTTTATCATGGTAACCATCTTACAGTATATGAAATATTGTGCACTTTAAACTTATACAATGTTGTATGTAAATTGCATCTCAATAAAACTGGGAAAAAAATTAAAATTAAACAAATACATAGCTATAACGAAGAAAGAAATAGGTGGTGCTAGCCATTGTAGGAATATTTGCTTCCCTATTGTACTGAGAATCAAATATAAGGACTGCAGTCCCTGCCCAAGGAAAATGCCCATGTGAAAGATGGAAGCTTGATACCATCTTTCTCATAAACAGAATACCCACAAAAAATATGTGGTGTACACACACCACTCAAGTAAGTATATGTGTTAACCAGACTTTGACCTACTTTATTTTCAAATTGTGGAATAAATAAAGCGAGGGTTCAGATAGTGTCAATATGTTTACCCTGTAACAAGGTTCATTAAACTACTACATAAGGAGTGACAGTAGGTACTCATAATCTCAGTCTGGAACAGGCTGAAGGCCTCTATCTCTTGCCGGTATTCAGATATATTTCCTAGAAGAGCTACTGACTTAACGTGTCATTTTTTTTGTCACCTCCAAATATATCAAAGAGTGTCAGGGTCCTCCTGTTTCCTTGGCAGGTGACAGTTAACATCTGCTTCTCACAAGACCAATTTTAAACTTTATCTTCTGGGATCATTCTTATCTGTGTGGCCAAGCTGGTGCTGTGCTCTCAAGAAGGTGAATTTGACAATGTGCTACCAGCTGTGATAATGAAGCCAAGTCAATGGGATAGGCTTTGGGGAGGAGTTTCTCAACGCTGAGTACACAAAAGAAAATCTCAGTTACCCAAATTTCACTCAAGGCTCACAATGGAGAATCTCAGGTTGTGAGGCTGACCCTGTGATTTTCAGATTTTGAAAACTCTCCATGGGAAATTCCCCATGCATCCCAACTTTCATGTATAGCAGAGAACTATGGAAAACAAGACCATTTAACTGCATTGCAATCTTGATTCCCATACAAACTACTCAAAGATAAATCTTTGCCTCTATCCCTCAGATTCTTTATACCTAAAATGGATATAACACCACTCACCCTACCTACCTCATAGGAAGAAAAATCTTACATAACTTTGTTTTAAAAAAAATAGAAATTATTGTTTGGGGTACAAGAATCCTGTGGTGCATAAATGCCTAATAGCTTAAATAAAACATTGTTAGAGGCCCTTTTCTAAAGAACAAACATTTAAGAAAAAAGAAAAAGACGAAGAGAGGGAGTGAAGGAGAAACACAAGATAGAATAAGAATAATAATGTTAAGTGTATTTTGTTTATGAGAGAGAAAAGATCGCACAAGAAGTTTTAAAAAAATCTTTCTGGGGGCACCTGGGTGACTCGGTTCTATGTCCACCTCTTGGTTTTGGCTCAGGTCGTGATCTCACGGGTTGTGGGACTGAGCTCTGTGTTGGGCTCCACAATCCACAGGGAATCTGTTTGAAGATTCTGCCCCTCCCCCCACTATTGCACACACGAGCGCACGCACGCTCTCTCTCTCTCAAATAAATATTTTAAAAAATTTTCTGTAATTAGGAAATAATTGGACTTTTTTTAAAGATTTTATTTATTTATTTGACAGAGAGGGACACAGCAAGAGAGAGAACACAAGCAGGGGGAGTGAGAGAGGGAGAAGCAGGCTTCCTGCAGAGCAGGGAGCCTGATGCGGGGCTCGATCCCAGGACCCTGGGATCATGACCTGAGCCGAAGGCAGACAGACGCTCAATGACTGAGCCACCCAGGCGCCCCAGGAAATAATTGGATTTTTAAAAAAAAAACTCAATTAATATAAAAATAGCATAATGGACACAATGTTATAGTGTACTTACAAACACAAAAAATACTACAAACCATATCACATCACACTATAAAACTGATACTGTTTGATATTTTCTGGTGCTTCTATTTAATCTGTTCTTGGGAATACTGGAATATTTATGGGAGAATATCAGTGGAATCAGAAGTATCATTTGAGCACATTTAATTCTGTGTCTTTATATTGATTTCTAACCTTAACCAATTAAAGAGTTAACAACTGAGCACTTAGTGTAACCTGATGATTCTCTGCAAATTTCTCAGCTGTACTTATGGGACCCATTTCAAAGTTTGAGCCCCTCCATTACTGCCTGGGCCAAATACTGGTCTTTAGATTTTTTTGAGTACAAGAGGGTTTAATTCTGCAGTATCATTAGTCTGCTACTTGGCTTCTACTTGTTCTACAAGCACCTGCCACTGTTTGAATTCCAGTGCTGCTGGGGTCAGGATCCCAGCCTCAGCTCTCTGTCCAGTTCCTTCCCAGAACTGGAATTGCAAGCTGGAAAGTCATTCCTCACCACTTGTTCCTCATCACCTAACACCAGGTCTTTCCCATGAGGACAGGCTTTCTGGTAGCCCCTACTGCTGGCCATGAAATGAGCTTCAGTGCTCTACTCTCTTGCTCCCCCATGCCTCACCCTGCCATTGGATCTACCTGCTGCCCTCCTATCAAAGCACCTGCATTCCAGGTGCTGCCTTGATATCCTCTGTCACTTTCCTCATCACTGCACATTTATCTGGAATCTTGCCCAGTAAATTCAGAAGCAGCCTCTCGATGTTGACTTGACAACATACTGGACACCAAAATAACCAGATTCGAACAAGGGACACATCAGCAACCTCTTTACAGAGCCTTTGTGTTCCCAAACTAGATACAACAAGATTGAAGCCAAACCTGTGCCCCAGTGTCTTCTAACACTCAATGACAGAGGATTTTGTCCAGAGCATAGGAGCCAGGTTCCTGGGGGGATCATGTAAACCTTTGAGTATAACTATGGGCATGTATTCTCATGTGAATGTCTTCTGATATATATTGTTATTTAAAAAAATTGAGAACCATTACACTAGCCAACTGGTAATCCTTAAAATTTAAAGCCAAACGACAGCCTACATACACACACACATACATATACATACACATACACACACATATATATATATATATATTCATCTTCTCCCTTCAAGACCTTCCTACCCAGACCTTAATGACAGCTTGAGTAAGTCCTGGAGCCAAAGCCCACTTACATGATCAAGCCCCACCCCAGCATTTCAATATCCATAAACCTCCAGAGGCACCAGCTTATACTAAAAGTGCTCACCCTTTTTGGGGCTACCTGAACACTTAAACTTTGGGGCTAGCCCTAAATTATCCAACCAGCCACCATGTGTGATAATCCTATGGTTCCCTTAAAATAATTCAATGGGCTATTAATAACTAGTTAACAACAACAACTTTTCTATGATCAAAAATCTTTGGGGAAACTCAGGCTAAGCAAAATTAAACTACTTTTATTTACTGTAAACTTTTAACACATTTTCAGATGATAATATGACTCTCCATAAGAGAATACAACAGAACTTTTTTTTGAAGTGCAGGTCACAAGATTAGTCCACCATTAAACATACTGTATGGAACTCCCAGCTCTACTCCCAGACAAGCTCTGGGAGCTTGTCTATTCATCTTTGGACCACTCCACTAGCACAGCTGTGGCCCTGAACTGATTGGAATGACATGGAGCAGAGTGGAATGGAATCAAATTCAATGAAGTGGAGTAGAACTCCTGAGAACACTAATGTCTTGCCAGAAGAATACTACAGAGCCCTAGATGTAATCTAGTTTCAGCTTCTAGAACAAACTATACACAAAATTGTATCTGTTCCTTGTCCTCACTATCAAAGAAGGCTATATCCTCTGGCTGAGCAGACGTTAGGTAAACATATTCACTAATGTAGCAAGATACCCAACAAATGCAAGAATGTGTGCTAGATACCCAACAGGCAGATACTGTTAGAATAAAGGAAGCCTTCAGAGATCTACTTCCATAAAAACATGGGAGACTTAGCCTTGCTTTGTCCCCAATTTCTCCAGGTTTTCCTCAATCTCCAGAGTGTTGCAATCCTGTGCCAATCCCCTAACCCTACAACTTCTCAGGAAAACAGATCTGAGCCATTCTGTTTTCAATGCCCTGAAAATAGACAACTTGCTAGAACCCAAGAATCAAGGCTCTTCTACAAGAACCCATGATTGGATCTAGCCGCATCCTCCAAGTTCAAGAAGTCCCTTTTAGTAGTTCCTTCTTGCCTGTAAAGAACAAAAACAAACCAAATCCCTCCCACCCCATCCCACCCCCCAGCACAGTCCTGCCGTATGCCTGGTTACTCAGAAGATGGCTGAAATGCCACTGCCCTGGGACCTAAAGGATAGAATTACACTGAGATTCTAGGGTCCCTAACTGCAACCAGTTCTGGTCACTGAGCTTTATTCCCTTCTGTTCAACCACTTTCCATTATATTCCCTAATTCTAGTAAATGGAGCTTTCTCTAGACCCCATATCTGAGTCTCAGAGTTGACTGGTTTCTCCTGGTCTTACCATCCTCCGATACCTCTAGGGACTATAGTTCAATCCACACACTCCATCCAGTCCCTAGGAAAAGTAGTGTAGGCCTACCATATTGTTATTCCAAGCTCCATCTACCTTCTGAAGCCTCAAACTCTTCCTCTTGCCAGATGTCCCTGATTCTCATTGATCAGCAATTTTCTTGGACCCAAAAGTACTTGCAGGTGCGGCTGAAACCTCCCCCATACAGTCTCCTGAGGCTGCTGCTCAGCCTAAAAGCAAGCCTTAGCCTACTGCACTTTTGATTAAACTTTGCTTTTAACACCTCTGACTTCACTCTGGGCATATGCGCAGCAAAACAGAAGGCTTTGAAATGGAAGACAATCCCAGATTCTTGAAAATCCAGCTTATATTATATATGTGCACAATTTCTAAAGTAGTCAATTCTTTAAAGTCAGATACACACCCATCAATTAGTCACTAGGTTCCAGCTCCAGATTATTTGATTTCACAACAAGAAGGGCTTTTCAGGGGAATGATTTATACACACATGGTCAAGCACTCTTTGTTGAGATCTGAATTTCAGGGGTGAAATGTATCTCTTGGCTTGCTTAGAAGAAGTCTCCATGTCTCTAACTGTGCTCCTAGCTTGGAAGCTGTTGGGTCCTTGGACCAGCAGAGAATTCTTGATGTGTGATGCTTCCATGGGAAGTACTATTCCAATAACAGAAGGCTAACACATCTGATGGGCAGACTGCCCACTGGGCCATCTTGTCTGCCAACACTCCTACATATATTAAGGTTCTTTTGTGAGATAAAGAGGTTGGACACCTGGATCCTTCCAAAAACAAAACAAAATTAAAGCTGTAATTACCAGTCTGCCCTGTGCAAGGCAATCTATCCTGCCGTCCTTTTGGTTTTACTGGTGACAAGCAGATGTCACCCAGAGCAATTTGGAAACCTGAGCAAGGAAAATTCAGATAAGATTCAAAAGTAGAACTTAATCCAAAAGTACAACCTACTTGCCAGACAGTGAATATAGGAGCTAACAGACAAGGAACTAGAAATAAGTAAAGAGGCTCATTATAATGACTCTGCCAAGCCCCACCTTTCCAGCACTCTCTCCGCCTACCTGAGGCTGATGAGGCTGAAGCTAGTCCTGCCCCTTCATGGGAATTTAAGGTACTCTATAAACTCCTGGAATTAAATTTCAAATAAAATTTGCTGCTTCAAGTTTAACAATTAGACCTTCTGTTTTGTTCCTACAATCAAGCCATCATCTTAGGACCCTACCTTGAAGCCTATACTGGATTTCCCTGTTTTGCTTATAACACAGAGACCTGAAGCCAAAATTATTTCTGTGGGGAGCTCTCAGATAAGTACTGCTACCTCTCTTGATATGAGCAGATATTTTGCCTGCTTGGAGCCCCATATAATGACCTCTTTGTCAACCCACCTCTTGATGAGATATACCCTGTATCTCTTGACACTTCATTGAGTTTAACCAGAGAACAATCAGTTATTGCCCATTCTCTGGACATTCTGCTGGCTATGGTTAATGGCCCCATCACCTACATCTGAGTCTGCTTCCAAAGGTCCCCCAATCCTTGTTTCAATCTTCTTCCAGAATGCCCCTTCTATTTTCAGCAACACTAAATAGTTTCCATCTTTCTGAGAGAGCTACAGTACTCCATTCTGCCTTGCATTCCAGGGAGTTGTTTACAAGGCTATCTTGTCCATTTTCTTTTAAGTTCCTTGAAAGAAGAGGCCAAATCTTATTTTTCATTCAGTTTACACAGTGTTTTAAATGTTTGGTTGGTTTGTTTGTTTGTTTACAGAGTAGATACTTATTAAGTGTTTGCTGAATAACTGAATGAAAACATGAATTAGAACCTCTCCTCTCTATCAAAAAGAGGTATTCCAGCTGTGTCTTCTGGTAGGACCCAGAAAGCTGTAAACTATGGAATAGATGCAGCAATATAGATACACGTACAGGTAGGGGGTCATTAACTTTAGCTCAAGTAAACTATGGGATGCAGGTCACCCTCAATGGCCTAGAACTTCAGCCAATTTTCTAAAGAATCATAATAAGTTCAAACATACTCTGTAAAAAAAGAAAATGATGAGTGCTAACTTGTTCAATGAAAGGATTGAGCTAGAATAAACATTCCCAAACTGCTCTGCAAGGCACTACAGAGGCTCTTATGAGGTCCATCAGGGCTGGACAGAAACAAGGAAAAGGAGAGGGCACATGGGAAAACAAAGTGAAGAGGAAAGGGAGAACATGCTAGAAGGTTATGATCCCATCCCTACCTCAGCCAAGGCTGCTTTAATCATCTCACTTTTAAAATACTAGCCTTCCTTATAAAATTTCTTTTGAGAGCTGTGTTCTGATTCTAAAAATGCATGAAACCCACTGAGATTAATGATAATTCAGGCCGGGCGCCTGGGTGGCTCAGTTGGTTAATCGACTGCCTTCGGCTCAGGTCATGATCCTGGAGTCCCGGGATCGAGTCCCGCATCGGGCTCCCTGCTCAGCAGGGAGTCTGCTTCTCCCTCTGACCCTCCCCCCCTCTCATGTGCTCGCTCTCTCTCTCTCACTGTCTCTCAAATAAATAAATAAAATCTTTAAAAAAAATGATAATTCAGGCCTTGCAATTCAATTTTAACCACTTGCAATATTTCACTTTATTTGCTTTTATTTTTGGTCCTAAAAAAGTATTTCACATAATTTTTAAAAGATCGATGTTTCAATCTCCATACTCATAGCAATTTAAATATGCCCAGGTCTGTCTGACTGTAACACTGAATATAGATATTAGGCACATGGTGGATACTAGCTGATTAAATAACATAAAAGCTTTTGTTAGATGAATCCTGCACTGCAAAATGCCAAACATAGGGTTTCAGGTACCCTCACTATGGGTAAATGGAGTGATGCTCCTTGTTGGGCATCATAAATATTTTTACATCACAAGCCTTCTTCAATTCCCCTCTTTGTCTGCCTCTGAACCCTTTCCAGCCCTTCCAGTCTTGTACCATTGCTAAGAGACTTGTTTCAATCTTGGCATTCTTTGGCAGAGTAGTTCATCTAAATTATACTCCAGTAAACAGCATTTCCCTAAAGATTGGCCATGTGTATGTCTTTTGAGAAATACCTATTCAGGTCCATGGCCAGTTTTTTAATTGGGTTGTTTCCTTGCTACAGAGTTCAGTTCCTTACATATTTTGGGTATTATCAGATGTACTGTTTGCAAATATTTTCTCCCATTCTGTGGGTGTCTCTTCACTCTATTGTTTTCTTTGCTGTGCTGAAGCTTTTTAGTTTGATGCAATCCCATTTATCTATTTTTGCTTCTGCTTCCTCTACTTTTCAGGGTCATATTCAATAAATCATTGCCCAGACAAACGTCTAAAAGCTTTTTCCTTGTTTTCTTCTAGTAGTTTTATAGTTTCTGGTTTTAACCCTTTAGTACATTTTGAGTTAATTGTGTATATGGTGTGAGGTAAGAACTCAATTTCTTTCTTCTGCATGTGGATGTCCAGTTTTCCCAGCACCGTTTGTTAAAGAGACTATAATTTCCCTTTTGTGTGTTCTGAACACCTCTGTGAAAGGTCAATTGAATGGTAATGTGTGGATTTATTTCTGGATCCTCTATTCTGTTTTATTAGTCTGTATGTCTGTTTTTATGCCAGTACCATACTATTTTAATTACTGTAACTTTGTAGTATATTTTGAAATCAAGTGGTATTACACCTTCAGCTTTGTTCTTCTTGCTCAAGATTGTGTTGGCTATTTAGTTCCACATAAATTTTAGGATTCTTTTTCTATTTGTGAAAAATGCCATTGGAATTTTGATAAGGATTTCACTGAATCTGTACATTGCTTTGGGTAGTATAGACATTTTAACAGTATTAGTTTTTCCAGCCAAAAAACAAAGAATATCTTTTGATTTATTTGTGTCTTCAATTTCTTTCATCAATGTTCTGTAGTTTTCAGCGTACAGATCTTTTACTGCCTTGGTGAAATCTATTCCTAAGTATCTTTTGTTATTGTAAATTGGATTGTTTTCTTAATTTGTTTTGGATAATTCATTGTTACTGTTTAGAAATGCAACTGATTTTGTATGTTGATTTTGTATCCTGCAACTTTACTAAATTTGTTTATTAGATGGTTTCAACTGTGAATTCTACCATTTAAAGAAGAATCAATACCAAATTACCCCTTCCTTTACCAAAGCTAGACAAAGACACAACAAGAAAATTACAAGCCAATATCTCTGATGAACATAGGTGCAAAGATCCTCAACAGAATACTAGCAAGCTGAATTCAACGTCAAGAGGACCATACACCATGATCAAGGGGGATTTATTCCTAGGATGCAAGGATGGCTCAATATGCACAAAACAATAAATGTGATACACCACATAAAGAGACTGAAGTATAAAAAAATCACAGGATCATGTAACAGATACAGAAAATGCATCTGACAAAATCCGACATCCTTACAGGTACAAAAAAAAATCAACAAATTAATTATAGGATTATAGCTCAACATAATAAAGGCTATCTGTGACAAGCCCACAGCTAACATGATACTCAATGGTGAAAATCTGAAAGCTTTTCCCTTAAGATCAGAAACAAGACAAGTGTGTCCACTCTCACAACTTCTATTCAACATAGTACTAGAAGTCCCAGCCACAGCAATCAGGCAAGAATAAAAAATAAAAGGCATCCAATCAGAAAGGAAGAAATTATGCTTGTTTGCAGATGACATGATCTAATATATAGAGAAGTCTAACACCACAACCACCTAAAATCTGTTAGAATAATAAATTTAGTAAACCTGTGGAACAGTAAATCAACTTTCATATTTTTAAGTAACCAGTAGGACTAAAAACTGACAGAATTGATAACATTCGCTTTAAAGAGCCAAAATACAGAATGCCAAATGATATGTCCTGTGTCTGTTTCAGAGAAGAGATGGAATGGTTGTAGGCTGCAGACTACAGGTGACTAAAAACATTGGGGAGTGCCAGTATACCACAATAATTAAGCACTGAGGTTCTCAAAATCATGAAAAAACTACACATTTTCCTGTCACCACCTAATAGCTGTCTTTGGGCAAGTTATTCACCTCTTTTATATAGCACTTGCCCAACACCTGGCATTTGGTAAGCTCTCAACAAATGTCTATGAAACTGACCTTAACCAAAAGTAGTTGCCCCCTTCCCCATCTTCCTAAAATATATGCCATTAGGTTCTCCCTCAGATGGGAAAATTGAAGGATTCTATGGAAGTGAAAATATTACTTGACAAGGTTAAAAATATTTTGCCTTTCATTATCAGAATGTAATACTTTATGGTGAATAAAGATGTACCACAAGAATATTGGGCATCTAAGAGGAAAAGATATAAAAAGTAGAAGAGGCATGGAAAGTAAATTTCATTCATTCCACGATTTTTTCTAAAATGAGCCAGTTCTCACTAGTTTGGCCCCACCAAACATCCAATAAAAACTGGGTTCAAGACAAACAAAAGAGAAACAGAAGATATGTGTTTCTAAGTTTATAAACAAAATCTTGATGTAGCTCCAGCTTTGGAGGTCATTTATACTTCTAACAGCATTTTAACATTTTCTTTAGCCTAAGTTTCTTTTCTCTAGTTCAAGGAAATACAGAATGAAAATAAAATTTAGTGAAATTTTAAAACATTGTGCTAAATGAATAAAGCCAGTCACAAAGGACATATACTGCTTGGCTGGAGTTAAGGGAAAAGGGAGTTGTGAGGGGGGCCAGTGTGTGAAAGCTAAGAGGTGCAGAGTTTCTTTCTGAGGTGATGAAAAATTTATTTATTATTTATTTTTAAAGATTTATTTATTTACTTGAGAGAGCGAGAATGAGAGAGAGAGAGTACCTGAGAGGAGGGGAGGGTCAGAGGGAGAAGCAGGCTCCTCGCTGAGCAGGGAGCCCAATGCGGGACTCGATCCCAGGACTCCAGGATCATGACCTGAGCCGAAGGCAGTCACCTAACCAACTGAGCCATCCAGGCGCCCTGAAAAATTTTTTTAAATTGACTGTAATAATAGATGTACAACTCTAAATATGCTAAAAGTCATTAAATTGTATACTTTAAATGAGTGAACTGTACAGTAGGTGTATTATAGCTCAATAAAAGTTTTAAAAATTCAGTTAGTTTTACTTAATGTATATTCTCTCTAAAGATTCTAAAAGTTATGGGAAATGACTCAAGCCTATTGTTTCCTATAGTATGTTTTTTATAGTCTCCTTCCTCAAGCAGAGAGCTTATATAAATGTGGAAGCAAGAGGCATATCATCAAGAAATATTTGTCCCGGGGCGCCCGGGTGGCTCAGGTGGTTAAGTGACTGCCTTCGGCTCAGGTCATGATCCTGGAGTCCCTGGATTGAGTCCCACGTCAGGCTCCCTGCTCGGCGGGGAGTCTGCTTCTCCCTCTGACCCTCCCCCCTCTCATGTGCTCGCTCGCTCTCTCTCTCTCTCATTCTCTCTGTCTCAAATAAATAAAATCTTTAAAAAAAATAAAAAATAAAAAAAATAAATATTTGTCCCTGTAAGCATGGCACTTTCAATGCAGAAGTGTAGACAGATGTTAAGCAAATAAGCACTCAAAAATGTAAGTACAATATTATGTTGAATGATCGTGACACAAATGAATTATTGGGCATTTGGCCAACTCTGGCACTTCATACTGAATTTCCCCTCTATTTATGCCTCTGTGGCCACCCTTGCTATATTTTGTCTTTGAGACTGTAAGTGCTTTGAGGGCAGAAACTGTGCTTTATCCATTCCTGGATATTGTTCTCAGAACAGTGACATGCACATAGTAGATTTTTAATATATATTATTGACTAAATAACCCCATTTAAAAAATCTATCACTACCAAGAAATACATAGACTTTGGTTGAAAATAGTGAAACGGTCTTAAACTGCATTCCTCAACTACAACAGAGACTATGTACTTCTTCATCAATAGGCCACTTTTAAAAATTTTTTGCTAGCTGTTACTATTGTAGGTATCTATGACTTCTAGAATATTCTTTTTCCTCTCCATATAAGCAGACTTAAATCATAGCTGCTGCATTTAGAATCTGATTTTTTTTTCCTCAGCAGGCAAACTCAAGCAACGCTTCTCAAACTTTAATGTGCACATGAATCATGTGGGGATCTTTTTATAAAGCAAGTTCTGATTCAGTGGATCTGGGTGGGGCCTGGGAATCTATGTCTCTAAGGAGCTCCAAAGCAATGCTGATACAGCTGGCGGGAGACCACCCTTTATATAGCAAGGCTGTGGCATATGGAGTCAGCAGAGCATCTCTGATGGTGTTTTCATTACAAAGGATTCCTTTCTTTTATTAGAATATCAAAGCAGCCTTGAGTCTCTAGAATAGAGGTTGGAAAACAGTACCAAAATGTTTAATCAAGCTCCAGGATGGAAATTGCCCTCCCCCCACAAAGCACTTTTAAAATATTGCAGTAAGTTAGCCACATTAAATATGGGGAAATTTCACATGAAAATCAAGATTCTTGATTTCTCCTAAAATGTCAGAAACCTTATTTTGACTGCTCCTATACTCCCACAAGACACCAAAAACACATACACTCTTGTTGTCCACAGTCCCCCTCTGGACCACTGGCCATTGTGGATGTTGGGTTTTTAGCCCCATCTCTAATCATTAAGGACATAAGAGCCTGGCTCAAAAGCCCAGTGCCCTCTCTGTTATCAAGTTAACAAGAGGAGACAAAATAATAGGGATCATTTATATTCCAGGTGTTGGTCATGCTAATGATAAAACACTGGGTACTCTTACAGAAAATTGGCTCTGAAGTTTAAATCATTGTTCTTAGAAACTCTTTGATACATTCCCCAAAATATTTTGAATTTCAAAAAGAAGAATAAAGGGAAATGCAGTCTTCTGAGAAACATTTAGTAACTTCCAGAAGGATCAAAATGTATTCAAATCCCTCTGGTTCATATACTCCTGGCTGGAAATCTAATTCCTCATACTCTGTGGGCTTTGTTCAACTATGCTGACTTACCCATGGTTTCACTTTGATAAATATAAATTCCAGTGTGGTTGGAATCATGGTAAACAAGTTTCTTCTCATATCACTTCCTGTTTTCCCTTTGCTTAGGACCTTGTTCTTTGTTTACAGAAGGTTCTGAAATATTCTGACTCTAATGATGTATTCTATTTCCCTTTTGTGGTGGAGCGTCAACCAGAGACATTCTCCATCATCCCTCCTGCTCAGGAAGAGCTTAGGACTACATAAAAAATACCTTCTAAAAGAAAAAAATACAACAATTTACTAGAATGCTCGAATTAACAAATATGTAGTGATCCCTTACTGTGATCATTAAACAACATATACAACATATGTTACTGTATCTTTTCCCTGCAAAGAATAACATCAAATAAAAAGCATACTTATGGAATGTTTAATGTTGGGAAAAATACTGACACTATCAATCGAGGCAGTAACTGTGACTTCCAGACAGTAAGTACTATTTGAGTGTAAATACTTGGGCATTTATTCGTGACCATCTGAGACTGGATTTCCTTAAGCAAGGGGATCTGAGGAAACAATTCACGTGCAAGTAAATTAGCTGAGAGGTAATCTCAGGAAACACTGCTGGAGATGGAAAGTAAGTAGGAAAAGGGAACTATTGCCTCTGATAGCCAAAAGGGGCAGGGCACCAGCTCTGCAATCATCTGCGCACACACAGATCTAGGACCGACAGGGGATGGATGGACCTCCACCCTGACACCTGGGAGAAACGCCCACTGAAATTCGGTGTCCACCATCTGCAGGGTGCCCACATTTCGCAGGCACACAACAACGTCCAAAGACAAAGGCTTGAGGATCCCTCCCTCCCTCCGGACCACGAAACTCTATAACACAACATTCTCACAATTAGACCTGGGCACCCTTCCCATTCAAAGAAATGGTCTTCTCAGCACAACACAGATGCAAAAGAAAACCTGGCCATTACTCCCAGAACCCAAGGAATACTAACAAGTACACAGGCTACAGCTGGTCCTAAGGCACTTGGGCTACCCAGGCTGAACACTGTTATCCCGGAGCGAGGGCCTAGTCAATTTAGTGCACTTCTCAAAGTGTGATTTACAAAAAACAAAACAAACAAACACATGAAAACATACACGCACACACTCACGAAAAGCCCCAGGTGCTCACCCACATCCTCTTAGTCAGGTATTCCTCCCAGCGGCGGAGCGGTGTCTTGACTTTGTCCCTGGAAACCATCACTGCCTGTTCCTCCAGCCTTCCTTCCCCAAAAGAACAGCCTCAGCCCTCTACTCTCTCGGCCAGCATAACGCCAGCACTCTGCGATGGGGAGGCTGGCCCCTTCACCCAAGCCCTTCCATCAGGAAATGTTCTCTTTGAACACCATTGAGGGACTGCCAGCCCAGGGCTAGGGCCTGGTTTTGGCGGGAGGGGAGGCATGTGACTGTGGGGCTTCTGAGGAAGGCAGAGAAGCCTGCAGGGTGTGCTAGGTGGCTTCAAGCGTCGTTAAGTGTGGGTCCTTATGCAGAAGCAGGGAGAGGCTGGGCCGAGAAGAGCAGAAAGTCTGGAAGGGTCGGAGAACGGCTCCGTCAGGCCCCAGGCGCAGCTGTGGGGATCAGTCTTCTCGGAGGAATCCCGATCTCGCCGGATCTCGGAAGATCTATGGGGGCCGGCACGGAGTCCTGGGTGTCCCCGGGTACTAGACTCCTCCTTTAAGAGTCTGGCTCATACCTCCCCTCAGCCAAACCCCGACTCTCCTGGACCCCTTGCCCCCGACTCAGAGTCACAGTAGCTCCCTAGAGGCCGGCCAGGTGCAAGCGAAAGGCCTGCGCCAAAAACTGCAGGGACCGAAGCGCAGAGACCAGAACCAGGGAGTGATCTGCGCATGCGCAGGCTGCACGTCTAGCGCCTCCCAGAGGCTCTAGGGCCTGGGGCAGCAGCGGGAGTTGCTGGAACTCTGGAATTCCGGGGCCCCAATCTGACATCTGCCAAAGTGCAAGGATTCTACCACCCAAACACACCTTCTTGTTCCGAAATCAGAAAATAATGTGTCGGGCCAGCAGCGGACCTGAATGGGAGCCTGTGTAATAATACCCAGTACTGTCCATGCCTGTCCACAGCCTCCCCTCTTCCTGCCCAGACCTTCCTGTCTGCTCTGCAGACAACACGCTACCCTGTCCACACATGTCCCGGTGAAGAGTACGTCCGTTATGGCCTTAGTAGTTCATTCTAGTTCATCGTTGGCTACTGCGTGAAGATAGTTTATGTTCCTCCAAAAGCAGAGCCTGAGATAAAGATCCCCTAAACAGGAGTGAGGAAATAAGAAGAGTGAAACAGGGAAGAAGGACACACAGATGTAAGGGGCATTCTTGAGGTCACTGCTATGGACAATGGAGGCTTGATTTTGACACTCGGAGTAGGTGCTTAGTAAACATGTGTTTAGTGAATGAATGGGCCCACAGAATTGGCAATGGGGATAGAAGTTCTTTGAGCTTCCTAATCCAACCCTTTGTTTAAGTTCAGATGTCACATGATGACAAGTAAAGGGAACAGAAGGGAATGGGAACCAAATAGAATGAATATTAGAGTGTCTTTATGGAAAGGGAAATGTAAGTGTGAGTGGCTTTTGGTGAGCAAGGCTTCTGTCATCTGAGACAGATGTTAGTAGGTTCCAGTTTACAGGGATTTATGTCAATGAATGTCAAGATGATGAAAAGTAACAGCTACCACAGCTGTTGTTTGTTGAGCCTCCTGCTTAAAAAAGCATCTCCCTTAGGATGTTTCTCAAACATCTTAAATTTATATCCAAACCAAACTCCTAACTTCTACCCCACACTTCATATACTCTTCCCTCAGTCTTTCCCATCTTAGCAAAAGACTTCTTGGATTTCCCTCTCTCACACAGTCAATCCTACCTTCTGTTCCCTCAGACTATAGCTGAAGTCAAACCACTTCTCCCCACTGAGACCCTCAGGTCTCCATTTCAGGACACCATCATCACTAGCCTAGATTTTTGCAATAGCGTTCCATTATTCTCATCAGAATAATTCTATCCCACCAAGATCACTTTCCTGGAAGCCTTCTCTGACCTGTAGCTTTATGATAATATCAAAGGTTCTGATTCCCCCTGGCTGCTTTCAAAAGCACAAACTCTATTTATAGTGTCACTTGGGCCCTCCTTCACTTTACTCCTAGCTTGTTGGCTTCCACTTTGCTTTGAGTTTCACCTCCTAATTCTAGATTTGCACATGCCTTCTGGATGTGTTGACAGAAGCTGCTTTCCTGAGGTGGATCTCTGCCATTTTGGAATATTAAATTTAGCTCATGCTGATCTTCCTGGACCACTGTTCCTTAAATCCCTGAGAGTAAACTAGTCTATCTATACTCCTGCTCTCTATATACAAACCAATGCCATCCAGATAAACAAACATCCAGGCACATTCCAATTCTGTAGGAAAAAAGCAAATGAACAGGAATGAGGACCACAATAAAAATTTTTTGAGACAAAAAGCATCAAGCAACTTGGTGATAATGCCATTCTCAACTTTAAAGGGAATTCTGGTATGTCAGGACCCAAGTGTTTGGACATTTAATGCCATAGAAGACCTCTCTAGCCACCAGAAATTACTAGAATTACCAATCTTTTTGAAGGAAGTCTGTAAAAAAGACTATCAGCACCAAAATTAGGAAATTAAGCACCAACAATCAGAAAATCATGTATCTGTTACACATTCATGTTCTCAGAACTGCCATTACAACACTGCATCATCTCAGACGGAAGCATCTAAATATCCTGACCTGAGATATTGGGCTCTAAAAGCTAGCAACAGGGCATGAACTTCTACTTTTTAAAATTTTTGCAAACAGGTAACCCAAAATTAAGAAAGGAAGACCTAGGCACCTGATGGTACCCCTAGTCCAGTGTATCCTGGAAAGTGGTATTCCAAACTTTTCAATGACCAGGGTTCTTTGTAATCATAGAAGAAATTATAAATCCTTCCATATTCAAACCCATTTCTCTACTTTTTATACTCAAAATGTGTATAAATGGGTACAAAGTTCCTGAGTCAAACTTTTCTTTAAAGACTTTGTAGGCTTTATTTTCTTGGATTATACTGTATTTCTTGTGACTTACCTCTTTACTCATTATTATGTTTGAAAGGCTTATCCATCCTGCTGTAACTATAATTCATTCATTTTCATGTTCTACGGTATTCCAATCAATCAGTAGTCAAAGTTGATTTATCTGTTCTACTATTAATGGACATTTGGGATGTTTTTGTTTGGTGGCCAATACAACGTGAACAATGCTACTGTGAACATTCATATTGTCTTCTGGGTAAACGTGCAAAAAAATTTTTTTAAAGATTTTATTTATTTATTTGACAGAGAGAGACACAGCAAGAGAGGGAACACAAGCTGGGGGAGTAAGAAAGGGAGAAGCAGGCTTCCTGCTGAGCAGGGAGCCCGATGGGGGGCTCGATCCCAGGACCCTGGGATCATGACCTGAGCCGAAGGCAGACGCTTAACGACTGAGCCACTCAGGCGCCCAACGTGCAAAATTTCCCTAGCAGCTGTGCCTAGCAATAGAATGGCTAAGAAGTGTGCCCATTTTGGGCTACATTAGATGATGCCAAACTGTTTTCCAAAGTGGGTACAAAAATTCCAATTCCTATTTTCCAAAGTGGGTATAAAAATTCCAATTCCTGTAGAAGAGTTCCCACTGCCCCATTTTTTTATCACACCTCATAATATCTGATAAAGGTGTGTGTATTATATGTAATCTAGTCATAACTCATGATTTTCATTAGTATTTCCCTGGTTAATTATGAGGCTTCTTTTTGGATTTCCTCTTTTGTGAAGTGCTTAATCAAGTCTTGTGCCCACTATTCTAATCATTTGTCTTTTTTTAATTGACTTCTCAGTGTCCCTAGTATATTCTGGGTATGTTATTTATATTGCATATACAACTTCCCCCACATACTGGCTAGTCTTTTGTTCTATCTTTTGGTCATTTTGATATAAGCATACTATATGTTCTATCGTAAGTATGGACTGGCTGTCTACCTCTCTATCCTTCTTCCTGGGAGCAGACCTGGACTATAATTTCCCAGACTCCCTTGCCATTAGGTGAGTCATCTGACTAAGTTCTATCCAGTGTGATGTAAATGGAAGTGATGTGTGCTTTCCTCAGGCTTGACCCATAGAAACCTGCTATATGGACTCTTGTGCTCTTTTTTTTTTTCTTTCTTTCTGGTGGCCACATCCAAAGTATCCTTGGAAAGCCACTTGATGAAGAAAGAAGTACAATTCTCAGTTTATTCCACGGATGAGCGTGTAATGGAAAGCTCTCTTGCTGATCCAAATACCGTCCCTTTATTGTTTCAAGAAAAGAAATAAATTTATTTATCTCTTAGCAGCTAAAATTTATATATTTGTTACACAAAATCCTACTTAATTAGCGTAATTTTATCTCATTTTAAAAACCCTTCCTTAATTAGAAGTAATAAAGATATTCTCCATTTATCATCTCAAAACACTAATGCCTTGCCTTTCATATTTGGATGTTCAGCCCACTCAACTGGAGTTTATTTTTGTGAATGGTGCAAAGTTGGAATATTTTTATTTCTTTTTGCCAATATGGATATCTAGTTTTTCCACCACAATTTATTGAAAAATCTATCATTTCACCACTGGTATGTAATATTATCTTTGCCACATTTCAAATATCCATATAAGTGTAGGTCTGTTGGAGGATTCTCTATTTTTGGGTCCATTTGGTTATGCCAGGTATATGTGTCTATTCCTGCACCAAATCACACTACTTTAATTTCCATTACTTTGAGCCTTGATATCTTTTTTCCTTCAAGAGTATATTATATATTCTTGGCTTTTTGCCTTTCTGAATATGTGTCAGAATCATCTTATAAAATTCCACAATTTTAAATTTGACTACAATGATTTTTAAGACTTTCTTTTTTAAATCAGTTTTGGGTTCTACAAAATTAAGAGGAAGGTACAGAGATTTCCCATATCCCCCCCAAGTCTCCCCACCCCACACACATACACACAGAAGCTGCCTACTCTAATTAACAAAAACTAAGCTAGGAATTAATATGGGAGACTGCTAGCCTTCATGTAATTCATAATTCTCAAACTTTAATGGGCATCAAAATCATTTAGGGGGCTTGTTGAAATGTGATTGCTGGGCCCCCCACCCAGCATTTCTGATTCAGTACATCTGTGGTGGGAATTTGCATTTCTAACAAGTCCCAGGTGAGACTGATGTTGCTCTTCCGGAGACTACATTTTGAAAACCACTGGGGTCAAATGCCAACTGAATAGGGATCCCCATCAAATTGAATCAAAGAGAGCATTCATTGCCAGGATAGACAAGAGTGGTATGTTTTGCTGCTCAGGGCTTGATTTTCATCCTCACCTGTTAGGACCAGTTCCTGCCACAGAGACAAGTACTTGGTGAGCAGGAAAGCGATATACTTTACACTCTTCTATTTCCTGAAAGTAGGAAAAGTTTGGCAGAATAATGCCATGCTGGCTTGACCAAAGAATGTATAGAGAGAAAAAAAAAAATCCAGGGCACACAGGTCAGCAAGAAACCAATCACAAGATGGGTTCAGTTTTTTAATCTGAGAGCATTAATGTGGATCCAGAGAAAAATCAGAGGTGACCTTCCAACCCAACAATTTCAGTCCAACAAGGTACTAAGAGAAAAGGATTGGCATAACATGGGATTTTTCTCACCTGGGGATGCTATTAGCAGGCTGTCCACTCACCTGGCAAGAGAAGTTCCTTATCTGTTCTAATTGGACATACCAAAGAAGGCTTCATGGGGAATATTGGGCTCCACATAGCTCTTGAAGAATCGGGAGGATTTTCCTGGTCAGAGAGCTCTGGGTGGGACAGAATAGGAATATATAGCTGCCAAACAATTCATGCTCAGAAAGGCCAAGGGAAACTTTGGCTGGGAAATATTTTGGGAACTCATAGGTGATAAAGCAAGAGGATAGGCTGGACTGGTATTTTGGATAGACTTAACTGCTATGAGACTAAGGAGTTTTGAAATTATCCTACATTTTGGTAGTGCTAAAAAGTTTTTGAATAATGAGTAAAACAATCAAAGACTAAAAACTGAAGACTACTCTGACAGAATTGTGTGTGCTATTAAAAGGGAAAAGCCTGTTAGGAGTCTACTGAAATAGCCTAGGTGTAATAGATAAGAAGGACTTGAACTCAATTGCATTTATTTCATCAAGCATTTATCAATGGGATAAACATTGACAGTGGACATGGGGCACTTGCCGGGTAGTGATGTCAGTGAACAGAATCTTAGAAAAACAGGCAAGACACTATGTCCTAGACACCAAGCTGCATGCAAAAGAAACATTTTGGGAGTAACAGTTTTGTGGGATCTTTGTTTTGTTTTGTTTTGTTTTGTTTTCTGGCAAGATTAACATTAACCAAGGAGGTCTGATTTATTTCAGAAGGTGCTCTTTTAAGAACACTTTAGTAGATTTTTTCTTCTTGAATATCTATCTCCTCTACTAGCTCTCTGGAATTGCTGATGGTGGTGATGCAGAATACTTCCTGGAAATATCCTGGGTGGGATATTTTTATATTTATAGAAAATATGTATGTTATATATTTTTATATATAATATGTATTATATATGTATACATATAAATGTTTATATTTATATTTTTTCCCCTGAGTTGACTAAGATCCATGTGCAGCAGAGAACAGAAGAGCTATAAGTCAACGTAAGGTCTCCTACTAAAATGACACATGGTATTTTTATTTTTGAGTGGCATAGAGGCTCCTAGGTACATTAAGAGAATTAGAACCAGCAACTCTGTTTCAGTGGTTAAGTTACAGTATGTTGACAGGACAAATGCAAACTGAGGGACTGCCAGATGGGAGCATTCTGAGCTTCAGCCAACAATCTTCGGCCAAACAATGAACTGATACCCATGTCCTGGGTTCTTAACAAGGTCCCCCATTGTATACTGGCTCTATTACTCCCAGGTTTGGGCCAATCAGATGGTAGACGGTAGCACCAGCCAAAAGGCAGGCATATGGATGGCGTAGCACCGAGTTAGCCAACCTTAACTCCAGAACGTTTTAATAAACTGAGTTACCCAAAGGCTTGGGCAGGGAATGAACCACTTAACAGGAGATTAAATGGGTTCTTCTTACCTCCCAGTTTCCTGAAAAAGCCAAACCTAATCAAATTCCAGTGGCACAAACAGGGCCACATGGATAATTTGGGGGTAAAGAATGCTTTTATATTAAAGGCAGTGTTTGACTGTAGCATTCTATTACCTACAAACCAACATGGTTTCAATTTAAGCTTCTGTTAATCCTGACCATTTCTTTCAAGTGTTTCTTATTTAAAATAGAAATTCCACATTGAACATTTTAATAACATTAACTGTCAAAGGCAGCTGTGATCGGTTTTCCTTTCAATCTTCTGCCAGATGTAGATATTTGTGATCGTTGATGCCCTTTGTTTTCCTCCCTTTCCCTTATTAAAATCATTAGTAAAATACAAATCCAAGGGAAATCGCCTTTCACTGAGACTCTTCTATGAAGGAGTGAGGAAACAATACACAGAGAAGCTGAAGGATCACTGCCATCCCCATCATCCATGGAGATGGATGCCAAGAGGCTTACATTATGGTGCTAGTAACTTAATGAGGAGTTACTACTTTATGATTCCTTTCATTGTCAGAGCAGATGTTTTTGCCACACAGGCCACAAAAGACAAGAAAATTGAATGTCAGCTTACTCCCTCAAAATAAACTATATGCTTATATGTATGCTTAAAGGGTATTTTTTTTAAAGATTTTATTTATTTACTTGAGAGAGCGAGAATGAGAGAGAGCACATGAGAGGGGGGAGGGCCAGAGGGAGAAGTAGACTCCCCGCTGAGCAGGGAGCCCGATGCGGGACTTGATCCCTCGACCACAGGATCATGGCCCGAGCCAAAGGCAGTCGCTCCACCAACTGAGCCACTCAGGCTCCCTATGCTTAAAGGGTATTAAAAGATGTGAACTTCAAAGTGTCCCCAAGGAAGAGCCAATAACCAGGTAGGCCACGTTAGAAGAACACTGAAGAAAATGTATTTGATGAGAAATGAACATGCCTCCCAAAAGAAATCTTGAGATCATATTATTATAAAGAGAAAACCAGATATTTTCCAAACAGTATGCTAGGAGGTACAACTGCTTGAAAATTCATATTTGTAATGGACACTTAGTGCAAATGAAAGTGATGAAACAAGTCTGGAGATAGCTAGAACGCAGGAACCTTCAGCCTCTCCTCACTAGTAAGCACGGGAAGATGAATCTGGCCAAAGAACAATTACTCCAATTAAGGACACTGGCTCTAATATCAGCATCACAAAAGGTACACTGATCTACATTTGTGATCTCATCATTGACACTCCCTTATACACTTCCTGGAAGTTCATCTCTATACAATCACCTGATGTGACCCTCCTACCTCTTCAACCTGGACTTCATAACCCTCTCAAATGCATGATCCCCTTTCCTCTGTCCCACCCAAGTCTAGGCAACCTTCCAGTCCTGCCTGGCTCAAATTCCACTACTTCTGTGATGATCTCAACAAACACTGGGCTCACAGGTTGCATTATTGACTGAACTCTTCACGTAGCAAGTAAAGCACACCTTTGGGATATTATCTATTTTTTTCTTATGCACATTTTGAAATATTGTTATGACTTCCATATTGGTCTCAAGTGGAGACACTGAAACCAAATATATCATGTGGACACTCTGTATATCTACATGGAGGCATGGTTTCCAAACTAGTAAATGGCTTATCAACTGATTGGCAGTGTAACATTATTTTCTAATCTTCTGTAGCCAAGGCTAGTTATCTGTGGATCCATGATACAAATATCATTGTTCCAACTAATACTAGTGGTAAAACAGATTGGTTACAAGAAAAAAAAAACATGCCACCAAAAAACTAGAATGTCAGATCAAATCTAAGATGAAATATCATCTGAACAATGTTTAATCCTACAACTAGTCCAAAAAAGCAAATGTAAGTTACATGTGTTAATAGTAGCATGGGTGAAAAAGACTTAGAGATCATAGATGACTATAAACTCATTATAAGTCAAGCAATGGTGTGACTGCCAAAGTCTTTGAATCATGGATTGCATTAAAAAGGGTATGTCCAAAACAGAGGAGATTGTCACATCCTCTTGGTCCCTACCCCATTCCATCCTCTTCATGTATTGGGCATAGAGTTTGGTTCTTTAAAAAGAAACAGAAGCAAATCCATAGTCAGTCACCATAAGAGCCAAGAAGAACAGAAACGGGAGCTTTGAGATTTTAGTCAAATGAAAAGAGGCCACGGAACAAAACTATCTTCAAATACTTAAAGCATAGTCATGGGAGTGAAAGATTAAACTTGTTTTAACTGTCTTCATAGGAAAGAATAATAAATAATTGTAGGAGACATTATAAGACAGACTTACATTCAAAATAAAAACTTTCATAATATTAAATCACCCCCAAACTATATGAAGCTCCTCGTTGCAGGCAGTCAAGACAAAGGCATCTATCATAAGGTGGGGATATTATAGAGGACATGCAAATGGAAAAGCTCATTCAACTTTGAAATTCTCCTTTGTAATGATGGGAGAAAACCGTATAAGAAATTGCTATGTTCTGAATGTGTCCCCCCACCCCCCGCTCCAAAATTCATATGTTGAAATTCCAATTCCCAAAGGTCATGGTATTGAGATTTGGGAAATGCTTAAGCCAGGAGGGTAGAGCTCTCATGAATAGAATTAGTGCCTTATAAAAAACACTCCAAAGAGATCTCTAGCCCCTTCTGCCATGTTAGGACAGAGTTGAAAGGCATCAACTCTGAACCAAGAAGAGAACCCTCACCAAAACATGACCATGCTGGTGCCTTGCTCTTGGACTTCCCAACCTCCAGAACTGTGAGCAAAAAATTTCTGTTATTTGTAAGCCACCCAGTCTGAGGTTATTTGTTTTAGCAGCCCAAATGGACTAAGACAAAAATGAAGTTCATTTCTTCTGACCCAACTTCTTACAGAAGCCAAGCTTCTGGGTTCCCACATTCATCAAAACACATACTTCAGACCTAGGATGCGCCTCATCCCAAAACTGAGTAGTTGTTCAACAAGAATGATGTTTACCCTAAAAATAGTGTTCATGGCAACATTGTTACCATGAATTTTAAACAATTCTCTCCCCAAACATTTGTTTTAGCAAGATAGGCTTATGAATCTCAAAAATTTCTCCACAATTGCTAATAAGAAATTTACTCTCAGTGCCCTACCCAGGGGCTCTACCAGTGACCCAAACTTTGAGTTGTAGTTGTAGTAAACAAACATCATTGTCAGGTGCCTGGGTGGCTCAGTTGTTAAGCGTCTGCCTTCGGCTCAGGTCACAATCCCAGGGTCCTAGGATCGAGCCCTGCATCAGGCTCCCTGCTCCGCACGCAGGAAGCCTGCTTCTCCCTCTCCCACTCCCCCTGCTTGTGTTCCCTCTCTTGCTGTGTTTCTGTCAAATAAATAGGATCTTTAAAAAAAAGGAAGAAACATCATTGTCAGATTTAATAACTGAGGTAGTCCACCTTGATTAAGGTCATACATGCCTATAAGCTACAGGCATTAAAGTTCATATCATCACTACAAGGGAGATACTATTGTTACCATCTTATGCAGGAGGGAAACTGAGACACAGAAGTCATACAGTTAATAAATTCTGGAATTGGGATCTGAGTCCAGATCACTGATGTAAGACTGCACAGTAACTACATTGTCAAATCCTCCCTGGGAGCCACTTCCAGAGTAAGACACTAAAGGTTAATGTCAAATATTCCTTACAATAGAGTATAATCTCGGTCCTTGTCCATACAGCTGTTGATTATTTTTGCTTTGTCACAAATAGCAATTAATGTCCTTCATCTATCATATATGTATCATTCCCCACAAAGGTATATCTATCTAAATAACTGTACTCTGAGGAATTTGTATCCAGATGTGGGAGTTGTTGGAAAATTAGTGACTGTTCTGAATAAAAAAAAAAAAATCCCTAGAGAGATTTAGGGCTTAGAGAGATATAAGATATTAAAATAATGGACATCCTGGAAAGGGAGAAAATTAAAGACCACTGCACAGGTCAACAGTAACATCCCTAAATTTTGGGGGCCACATGAACAGATTAGTGAATTTACAGAGATAGACCTAGTGTTGGGCACAAAAGAAAGCATCTCTGGACATCAATAGAAGTAGAAAATCATCCTAGGAAGGATGTTGAAGAAAGCATCTGTCCAATGTATACCCAATGAACTAAAATACATTGCCTTTTAATCATATCTGTAATGTGTGGCCTCCTGCTTAATTTCCCTATTTCTATAACCTCCTTCACCCTTCACTAGTTGGGCTGATTTCTCCACCACAAGCTTCAGTTCTCAGATGAACTCAAAGATGGGAGGTAGCAAGGAAATTCAGTATTTCCTTCCAATGGAGCTCAGAAGCAAGTCACCCACCATGCCGGGTGATTCAGAACGCATTATCCTAGTGATGCGTCCCTTTAATCTGCTCCCCCTACCTGGATACTCAGAGCAATATTGTTCTGATAAGTTAACACGTCCTGTTTTCCAGAGTCCATTGAAAAAGATTCATCCCCTATTTTGAGCTCACGTGCTAGGAACTCACACAGCTAGTGTCTGACTTCACTAGTGTCTCACCAAGGCCCCTAAGTATTGTTCAACCTTGACGTTTTTATTTCTGTGATCCTGTCCCTTAGGGATATCTACTATGTTACAGACCTGTTGGAATCCATTCATCCTCTGGAAGCCACTGACCTGTACCAGCACCAGACCCTAGACACAATGGGTGATAGATGCCACTGTTACCCCAGTACTGTGAGTACTGGCTGCTAGTGATTCACAGATGGTCACTTCCCCAGTGAACTGCCTCTGGCCAAAAAAGAAATATCCCTAGGGATGCCTGAGAGGTTATGACCTCTGACCCCCAGAGGTAGCCTATAGCCAATGATGGACTAATGTAGGGATACAAATGCCCAATCCCCCTGCTCTGAAGCAGGAAAACTGTGAGGTGCCATTCATGTTCTAGAGTTCTCCATAGGCTCAGGCTGACAGGACGCTTTAATTGAACTCACAGTTTTCTTTGGCTCCCTCTCTTGCCCTGTCCTGCTTTCTTCACTTCTTTACAGGTTTCTCCTCCGAGCTCCCCCTCAATAAATCACTTACAGAAGAATTCCCACCTCAAGCTGTAGAGAACCTGATCCAAAATGCAATGCTTTGTCTGTCTGGACTCCTTCCTTTCTGCCAGGGTCATTTTTCCACATCTTTCTTGTCTCTAAAAACCCCATTCCCATCCACTCTACCCAATGCAGCCACATCAACATTACATCCCCAAGCCTCTTGGACAAGTAACAGTGGAGGACAAAGCCAAACACCCTCCTTCTGCAGAATACTAAGTGTTATTAAAGATACTTAATTAAATTGTTTATCATAGATGTGAGCAATAACAATGAAAATTAATAGCCTCGCCTCAGAGGGAGAAACTGCATATTATAAAGTGAGAAGAAATGTGTTATCATAAGGTAACACAATATTTCAATGATTGCCCACATGATCCAGCGGTTCTGGGATCCAGCCCCACATGCTTCTCCCTCTCCCTCTGCCTGTGGCTCCCCTTGCTTGTGCTCTCTCTGTCAATTAATGAATAAAATCTTGATAAATAAATAAATAAATAAATAAATAAATAAATAAATAAATATTCAGTTTCCTTACATTGAAAGAACACTTAATTACCCATTGAAATAATCTAAAACCAAAACCCTTTCTATGATCCTTATGTACCAGGACACTTGGAATTAAGAAGATGGACTAAAGATAAAGTTAGCTTGTAGACATATTGCTCTATAGTCCAATGTTCTTAATGTCGAAATATATATATATATATATATTTTTTTAAGAAGTACTTATGCAAAGCCAGGGTAATTCATGTTACCATCCCTACAGGCTTTGCATCTAAAATTTTCCTTTTCTTTTAAGATTTTATTTACTTATTTGAGAGAGAGAGAGGAGCAGACTCCCCACTGAGCAGAGAGCCCGACATGGGGCTTGATCCCAGGACCCTCATATCATGACCTGAGCCGAAAGCAGATGCTTAACTAACTGAGCCACCCAGGTGCCCCCTAAAATTTTCTTTAGATTTAGATTAGATTTAGATTAATAGATTTGATCTTTTGGCTTCAACAAAGAAGACTAAAAATACATTGCAATTTTCCTCACATCTCAAAAAGAATGACAGGAAAAAGTACACGTGCATGAGCACATATACACACAATCATGCTCAAAACAAGAAATGTATAAAATGATAAAAGTAAAATATAGAGTTTTTAGTTGGGGTAATTTGACTATCTGTTAACAGAAATAAAGTAGATCTGCATATACTGATTTGAAATAAAGTCCAAAAGATAGAAAATATAAAAGGCAAATTGATGGGAAAACGTAATATGAAAATATAGTATGTGCTCATAAAAAAAAACCCTCTGTGTGCATATATTTCTAAAAACGTAAAGGGATTTATAAACTACAAATGTAAAAAGGGATCTATACCAAACTCTTAGTGCTGTCTATCTGGCTTTGTGCAAGAATCGTGATGGGAGGGGTAGAAATCTAGGAGAGAATTGTGTAAGACTGTTGAATCACAGACCTGTGCCTCTGAAACAAATAATACATTATATGTTAAAAAAAAAAAAAAAAGAAGAAGAAGATAGCAGGAGGGGAAGAATGAAGTGGGGGAAATCAGAGGGGGAGATGAACCATGAGAGACGATGGACTCTGAAAAGCAAACTGAGGGTTCTAGAGGGGAGGGGGATGGGAAGATGGGTTAGCCTGGTGATGGGTATTAAAGAGGGCACGTTCTGTGTGGAGCACTGGGTGTTATGCACAAACAATGAATCATGGAACACTACATCAAAAACTAATGATGTAATGTATGGTGATTAACATAACATGATAAAAAAAAGAGAAGAGGTCTTTTTAATTTATACATTTCTGAGTCATTTGAATTTGCCAAACAGTCATATGCTGTATGATATTTAAAATAACATTGCAGGGGGCACCTGAGTGGCTCAGTCGGTTGAGCCAACTACTCTTGGCTTTGGCTCAGGGCATGATCTCACGGGTGGTGGTATCGAGCCCCATGTCAGGCTCCCCACTCAGCGGGGAGTCCGCTTAAAGTTTTCCTCCCTTTGCCCCTCCCTCTGACTCTCTCAAATACATAAATAAATCTTTAAAAAAAAAAAAGGAGAGCTATCCACATGGAAATTTGGGCAACATATTTTGGTGGAAAGAAAAATCATTGAAACTGGAAGCAAAAGACTTAAAACGTCAGTCTGTGCCTGCCCCTTTATTAGTTAAGCAGCACTGGGTGGGTCCTTTACCTTCTTCAGGCCAGTCTCCACATTTAGGAGCATTTGTATGATTCACACAGGATTGTGGGCAAAAAGAAAGGATAGCATGACTATATTATTTTATTTTATTTATTTATTTGACAGAGAGAGAGACAGCAAGAGAGGGAACACAAGCAAGGGGAGTGGGAAAGGGAGAAGCAGGCCTCCTGCCAAGCAGGGAGCCCAATGCGGGGCTCAATCCCAGGACCCTGAGATCATGACCCAAGCCAAAGGCAGTTGCTTAACTGACTGAGCCATCCAGGCGCCCCAGCATGGTAATACTATTTGAAAGCTGTAAAGTACATAGTCAATGTTAGACACTAGCATCTTTACTGAATTTGGGATACCTTTTTCCACTCCACAGAAACAAAGTTTTTTTTTTTTTTTCTGTGCAGTAGGGGACACAGAACTCACAATTAATAACTAAGGCAAGACAGAGTTACAAGTTTCTACAAAAGATACAAAGAGGGGCACCTAGCTGGCTCAGTCAATAAAGCATCTAACTCTTGATCTCAGGCTCTTGAGTTCAAGTCCCATGTTGGGCATGGAGCCTACTTAAAAAAAAAGAAAAGAAAAGAAAAGAAAATGCCAGGTAAACCTCTGTGGAAAACCTTAAGCTGGTCTGTTAGCAAGACCTCGGCTTTTCTGAGATGACAATATCTACATAATTTGCAGTGGACAGTGGGAATGTGCTGGGCCTCCTCAAACTGAGTTCATGAGCTTTGAGCGTAGGGTTCCCACAGAGGCCTTTAAGCCCATTGGCTGCACACTAGCAGATCTGAATCTGTTTTAAGCATTTCTGAATCCCTATTGTATTCCACCAAGCCTACCCATGATAGGCACTTAGTATTTGTTGAAAGGACAAAGACTAGAATCCAATAGAGAAGGGAGACTAGAAAAGAGGCCATTAGACTCAATATGATAAATGTCACAACAAGGTGCCCAGGAACATTTTGCAAGTGGATAAAATTATTGGTGTTTCGTAAAATATTTTTGCTTAAAGTTCTAATTAATTTTGTTTCTGAATTCTCATGTATTTCTTCTCCTGTCCCTCTTCTTTTCAACCTATAGATTTTCTGTGGATTCCAAAGTCACCCAGAAAGAATGCCAGAAAGCAAAGCAGAACCAGTATTGATAACTGTTTGCTGCATCTGTTTTATCACAGACTAGAAAACGGGAAAGGACATTTACTATAAACCCTACAAGCTCCATTGCCAACCTTATTTCCCAAATATTTACTTAATTTTTATTAACTTGTCACAGGAAAAAAAAGTTCAAGTATATCTATAAATGTAACTCAGGAGGAAAGGATGAATAATAGAATATTCTAAGGAGTATGAAATAAGGAAGGAAATAGGGTGAATATTTACTTAAAGCCATCACCAAACTATCCTGCACCAAACCTCGGGTGGGTGCTGAACAGAGCTATCATTTACTATTTATAACTGCCCTGATGGCCATTTTTAATGCCCATTTTACAGATGAGAAGACTGAGGATTAAAGCAGGTCAATAACTTGCCCAAAGGAAAATATCTGGCCCCAAGCGATGTTGACTTCCAAGTTCATCATTCTCTTTTTAGGCTGGTTCATTCTCCAGTTGTCTATACAACACCATCACTGCATGTAATTCCCTTGGGGGTAGGTATTTATCTTATGCAAAGGTAGGGATACCCATGTCCCCAGGTCCTATATTTACAGTTGCAATTCACATATATAAGGTTTTAACATTCTTATTCCTCTATAACTAAATTCTACTCACTCGTGAGCTCTCATTACCAGTTGTAAGTGGTCCAAAATTCATGTCTACATGGAACTTCATAAAGTGACCTTATTTGGAAATACGGTATTTGCAGACATGGTCAAATGAATTTGAGTTCAAGATCAGGGTCCTTGGATTTTATTGTTGTTGTTATTTTGTTCTGTTTAGTAATCTGATTCTAAATTATATATCTGACCAAATTGCCTAATGGAAGGAGGTGGCATACAAAGAAACCAGCATTTTTATATGGACTAAAAAATCAAATAAAGTTCCCTTTTAAAAATTAAAAGTGCATATGTATAAATGAAAGAAGTTCTAGAAACAAATTACCTTGAAGGTACATCCCTTCAGAGAACTCCTGACATGAAGCAATGAGTGCAGACACAACCTTGTTGTTTTTCCTAATGCCTATACCATTCTGTTGTGTGTGTTTTCATTATGTTTAATAAGTACATGTTAAACACATCTAAAAATGCTCTCAAACTGATGCACTTTTCATGTGCCAAATATAATTATGAAGATATGGTCTCCCATAGAGAAGTCCCCTGCCTCCTTTTTTAGAATTCATGGATAGGTAATACTGCCTTTCATACTGGAACTTATTTCCAATAAAGAAGACTCAAGTTAAAAAAATTAATTTGAATTCATACTGGATTAGGATGAAACCCCATTCAATGGCTGGTGTGCTTTAAAAAGAGAAAACAGAAACAAAGACACACAGGGAGAGCACCACTTGACTATGGAGGCAGAGATGGGAGTGATGCATCTACCAGGCAAGGAATGCAAAGGATTGCTGGTAACCACCAGAAGCTTGAAAAACGCAAGGAAGGATGCCTGCCTAGAGCCTTCAGAGGGAGAGCCTGGCCCTGCTGACACCTTGATTGCAAACTTGCAGCCTCCAGAACTGTGAGAAGAAAATTCTACTGTCTTAAGCCTCCCAGTTTGTGATACTTTACTACAGCAGCCCTAGGAATCTAGTCAAGGCGGAAAATTGATTTTGCCAAAGTAAGGAAGTGTGGTAACTTCCAGTTTAAAAAGTGGTCCCTTTGGAGTAAATATCCACTCAGGATTTTGGATTTCTCCCTCCTCCCTCTCCCTCACTTTACCAGAGTATGATCTAAGTTGCCTATTGGGTGTCTAGTCTTCATATTTTTTTCTGGACTCAGCTGAAGGCTCTCCTTTCCTTGGCTTCTGAATTCAACCTCTGTACAGCTACGCCTATTCAATTTTCTTAGCCTGTGGAATATGAAGGCCTTTGTCAAAGATGCAAGGACATTCCCTCATCCACCCCACTTTCATGGTAACTTGGGACCACGTAGGGAAGATCAAACCAGCCAGTGACAAGAATCAGAAAGCCTAAGAAAAATGTGTTCAATGCTCAGAGTACTGTAGATATCCTCAATGCAGGTGAACACGACTTGCAAATCTTACTTCTGTATCCACAGCAGAGGAGAGAGCCAAAAGGAGCCCCTCCTGTGCAAGCCCAAACCTTCAGCACCTTGCTACATGCAGGAAAAATGCCACCTTTACTCAATAGTTGAATCCATCCCTCAGTGGGCTAAGATGGGCACAGGGAAAGCGATGGGAGTCTGTACCGGTCATGAGACCAGCAATGACTACTCGTGTAAGGACCTCTAGTGTCCCTTCTTCTTTATCACAGTGCATGTGCATGCACATGCACACACACACACACACACAGTCACACATACTAAACATCACAACTCACATACTCATATACATACATCACAAAACACATACTCAACATTTCCAGGTCTCAACTACCTCTACTATCATAGCAGCAAAATTCACATTTTGTGTTAGTGTACATAGAATAATGATACCTTGCACTATCTTGACTTAAACTCATCAAGCCACGTCAGGATGTGAGATCTTCAGTCAAATCTGCTTTCATTGTTTGGGTAGCCAAGTCTCCCATCACGGTTTGTAAAGGTTGAAATGCATTTACCACCATGTATGACAAACGTGTATTTGATCTAATATACACAGCCAGCAAAAGGAACTTTCAAAAACCAAGGAACAATTGCTTCCCTGGCTTTGAAACTTCAAACTCAACAAGATATTCCATTAAAAAAATAGCCAAGATAATACGAAATAATAATAAATATAGTACCTGTATTTAATCCTAAAATAAATAGCAAGCAAACTAGAAGAGAGAGAGCAAAAAGGGTTGGGGGTAGAGGAGTGTGCAAGAGGAGGAAAGGAGGGAGAAAAGGTAGAATTACAACTCAACATTCCATTCTTTAGATAAACTGCATGAAACCTATATTTGAGGCAAGCATATTTTTGACATGATCAAGCCTTCTTCCTAGATTTTCTATCCTGGGAACAATGATAGGATAAGACAATTATTTAGTTACAATAAATTATTTCCTTCAAGATGCTTGTTCCTAGACACCACCAACTGCAATATGAAACAGCTTCGGTATATTTGCCAGGTGGTGCAATTGAAATACTGTATTGCATATGCAATTTCTGATCTTTGCACTTACTCGTCAAAGCAAAAAATGAAATGAAATCTTTGAAATGACACTGGAAAGCCCATTTTTCAATCAGGGACTATCCCCAAATGGAAACAAGCTGGCTATACCACTTATCTACAATTTCATTCCGGATTTATATCTAACCTGCCTTAAAGTTTGAAATCTTTTATGGCACAAGTCTGGAATGAGGGAAGAAGGAACTGATTGGTTCAATAAACAATAATAAGTATCTAATCCTCAGAGAAATTAGCTTCTTTTAAAATGACCAGTTTTTCTGTCAGATTTCATCTTCTTAAGTCTCCCAAGAGACAATTGATCTAAATAAGTCTCAAGGCCACCCTTTGTTATAGAAGTTCACCCATGTGCCCAAGGAACAATGCTGCCACAGTGGAGAACCTTGCAAATCTTGAAAGGAAATGCAGCTTTCCACTAAAGATCTGAAAACAAGCTCCCAGCTAATAATTTCAGGGTTAGAGACCAGAGACTGCCCTTGATCTCTCTTTTCTAGGGTGGGAGATGCCAATATCAACATTGCTGGGTTTTTGTTAAATTCATGAAGTCTTATGTGACTTAATCTCATTAGGGTGAGCCATTGCTCCCCCAGGCTTCTCAATGGGGCCAACCCTCAGGGAACAGTGCCCTATTAGGACCTGTAGGTCTCATCGGCCCAGGAGTCAGACATCAAGTTTACATTTCCAACTAGATTCACGGACCCAGAGATCACCTTATATGATTCATTGTCTTTTGATTTTATATGTGTAGGAGATGTGACACATGATTTAAAGAGAAAAAGAGCTACTGATATCCAAAGACAAAGTCTAGGATATGCTTCCTGAGGAATGTTCATCTTACTTACACAAGCTTTAGAGGAAATCAGAAAAATGCAAAACTGTAGTGAAAAGAATACACACTTTGAGTTTAGATAGAAATTAGTAAAATACCAATTCCAGCAGATTTTTCATTTACCAAGAGGGGATTATAACACCTTAAGTGAATGATGGGAAGGGTTAGCATTTTATGTAATGCCTGATATAAAGATGGTCTTTAATAAATGATAACTATAATTATTGTTACTATGATTATTAACATGTAAATTTGAATATTTTTTCTTTATCTAACTTTTCCTTTTAAAAAAATGGGCTTTTTGCTCTTATAAAGTTATGGCAAAATAAGCTGCTAGTTACATATATTCAACAGTGCGTCTTAACTCATATTGTATGTAGAAACGCATATAAATTGCTACTTTAAGAGGTTTCACACATGATTTTTATGAAATGAATAGTTTTAGGACTCATTATGTCTGTTCTACTATATCCCATTACTGTCCTTTATTACAACTCCTGTGATACCTTTCCTGTAGGGTGATTTGACATGATAATGTCTGCCCTTCTCTTGGCCCCAATATATTATACACAAATTAAGTCATCTCTACATTTTTCTCTTGAGGATGGGACAATTTAATAGTACTATTCTCCTTTATCCCAATTATGAACTTAAACTGGCAAAAGTTATTTGTGTCCCCACAAAAGATGTGGTCCTAACCTTCAGTAGCCATGAATGTGACCATATTTGGAAATAGGGTCTTTGCAGATGATCACATTAAGAGGAGGTCATTAGGGTGAACTCTAATTTGATATGACTGGTGTCCTTATAAAAAGGAGAAATTTGGAAAAAGACACAGACATGTACATAAGGAGAATGCCATATGAAGATGGTTGCAGAGATCTTTGGCATCTGTAGGAAAAAAAAAAAAAAAAGCCAAAAGTAATCAGAAAACCACCAGAAGCTTGGAAAGAGACATGAAACAGATTCTTTCTCAGCCTTCAGAAGGTGCCAACCCTGCCAGCACCTTCATCTTGGACTTCCAGCCTCCACAACCGGGAAACAATAAATTTCTGTTGCTTAAGCCACCCAGTCTATGGGACTTTGTACAGCAATGCTAGCAAACTGGCACAGAAGGTGACCACCTATAAGGAATAGCTTCGTGTTAATTTTTCTTATATCATCCTTAAAATTTGAAAAAAAATATAATCAAGAACTAGCATATCTCTGAAAATATATCCATAGGACACAAGTATCTACAGTTTCCAGTTTGAGAAACAATGTAAAACAGAACTTAGTAATATTAATACCACATGTTACATAGGCACCTCCCCATCTCACTTGACAACATAAGCCAAAGGCAAAAGACTTGCGTTCGAAGCTCTTTGGCATTATGCCAGATCCATACACAAAATATTCTAAAGGGCAAAGTTCAGAGGAAAAAAAATTCTAATGATGTGCTTTTTCAAAGCAGTCACATCCATTATCCTGCAGCCCTTACCCATGGTCCAGCAAGAAGACCACACACTGGTTGCCATTTACCAGTATAGCAATGACTTTCTGTACCATTGGAGGCTGACTTTGGTTTTACGTCTTAAAGAAAAAAAAAAATTTTAAAAACCACGAAAAGATTTGCGAAGAAAATCTGATATCCATCAGTTTGTTTCCTGCGTTTAGTAGAAACCTGTTTATTTGTTTAGTTCTGGGCAGGAGATATTACTTCCTTGGATTTTTTTTTTTTTAATATTCCAAATGCTTCGGTCTGAAGCCTTCAGGCTCTACTGCATTCTGTTTAGCCTATATTTAGAACAAAGCAAACACATGTGATTTTTTAGAGCTAAGCACTTCTGCCAGTGGGCCCTGGAAAATTGCTAACCCCAAAATAAAACAATACCGCTTTCTTTAAATACTTCTGCTTACACTTACAGTGAGGAGATATTGACAGCAAGCGTCAGTTTGAGTGACTGAAAATAAACAGAAGTGAAGAAAACAGGGATTTTTGGTATTAAAGCCAGATTTATTTAGAGGAAATATATGACAAGTATCGTTATTTTCTCAAACAGCAATCTCAGGGCATCTCACCCATGAAGAAAAGTTATTATGCCATTTCCTTGACCTCTAAACGCTTATTAACAGCTCTTACTGATCTGATCATACTTACACTGATTCTAAATTGAGGCCAACATAGAAAAGCAAGGAAGATAGCTTGGTTTCCCCAGAAAGACAACCTACAACAACAGGAAAAGACACCATAAGTTAAAGCGACCCTATCTCTGTGAAGGTCTAAGTTTACCTTAGATAAGTAGCAATATCTCAAATACTGGACATTCCTATAAAGGAGCAGCCTATGCAAGAACAGCAGGAGATTCCACTGAGTGGCCTTCATGTATCTCCTAAAACTCAGGACCTGCCAAAATTCAAAGTTAAGAACACGGGCAGGGAATGAGATGTGCATTCTCACTCTGATGTCATTGATGTGTGAGCTTTGAAAACTCACAAGCTTTCTGGGCCTCAGTTTTCCCATCTATAAAATGATTGCATTGGATCAAAACTCTAAAGTACATTCTAGCATTACAATTTGGAAGGGAAATCAAATTATCCAACTCATGGTTGCAAATTAAATTTACTATGACACTCTACTGAGTTCATACTTCCCATTCTTCCAAAGTTCAAGTTCAACCATCATTTTTATTTAACTAACACTTTGATACATAAAATTATATAATTCATAATGATTTCCTCAAGACACCAAATAAAATGAAAGCTTCCCCATAGCTTCATGGAGCCAAAATTTTCTACACATTTAAATTCTGCTTTAAAATAGGGAAAAAAAACTAGAAATTTATACACTAGATGTTAATAATGGTTATCCTGGGTAAGGAGAGTGTGGTAATTTTTACCTCCTTCATTGTATGTATCTTAATGTTCCAAAACTATCACACTGAAGATGTATTACACTTGTAATAAATAAAAAATAAGTAGTATGTTTTAAAAGTCTGTTTTAAACAGGGTACCACAAAAAAATCTTAAAAAAAAAACAAATAAATGAACAAATAAAAAGCAGAATCACACTCATAAATACAGAACAAACTGATGGTTGCCAGAGGGGATAGGGTTGGGGGGATGAGCAAAATGGATGAAGGGGAGTGGGAGATACAGGCTTCCAGTTATGGAATGAATAAGCCAAGGGAATAAATAGCAGAGCATAAGGAATATAGTCAATAATATTTTAATAGCGTTTTATGGTGACAGATGGTAGCTACATTTGTGGTGAACATAGCATAATGTAAAACTTGTCAAATAACCATGCTGTACACCTGGAACTAATGTAACTGTGTGTCAATTATACTCAAATAAAAAAATTATTGGAAAAAAAGAGTGCCCAAATCACACCATCACTCAAATTCTCTCTTCTTAGAGCAGTTGGTATTTCATATTTACTTTATCTATACTATTATTAATACAAATAGTACAATAAAAGTATTATGTTGCAGCTATTTTTTACATTAAATGTATTTGGGTTCTTTTGTTTTCTTTTTAAAGATTTTTTATATGTTTATGAGAGAGAGAGAGAGTGGAGGAGCAGAGGGAGAGAGATAAGCAGACTCTACACTGAACGTGGAGCCTGACACAGGACCAGAGATCATGACCTGAGCTGAAACCAAGAGTTGGACGCTCAACCGACTGAGCCACCCAGGTGCCCCTAGATACATTTGTTTTCAACTCTATTGAGATATATTTTATATATCATAAAATTCATCCATTTCAAGTGTACAATATAATGATTTTTAGTAACTTTACCAATGGCACAACCTTCACCCTAAGTCAATTTTGGAACTTTTCATCTCCCCAGTAAGAACCCTTGTGCCCATTTACAACAAATACCTCTTCCCCCACACACCCGAGTCTCAGAAAACCACTAATCCACTTGTTTTCCCTAACAATTTGCCTTTTCTGGACATTTTATATAAATGGAATCATATAGCATGATGACTGTGTCTGGTTTCTTTCATTCCGCATAATGTTTTTGAAGTTCATCTTTAATGTAGCATGTGTCAACAGCCCATTCCTTTTCATTGGTAAATAATAGTCCATTGTACGGTTATGTAATATTTTGTTTAACCATTCACCTTCCAGTTATTTTTTATATCTATTTTTAACAACATTTTTATTTCTACTATACTGCTTTCCTTCTTCCTCTCTTATTTATCAATATTATCACTCCTAGAATACAATGTCAAGTAAGTTGATTCTTTTCCAGAGCTTTTGGAGAGGAACTGAGGCCTGCCAATAACTAGAGACAGCTTGCCAGTCATATGGATGAGCCATCTCGGAGGCAGATCTTCTGGTCCCAGTTAATTCCCATTTGACATCTTGACCACAGCTTCATGAGAAACCCTGAGCCAGAGCCACCTAGCTAAGATGCTCTCAAATTCCTGGCCCAGAGAAAACATGTGAGATAATAGATGTATATTGTTTTAAGCCACCTAATTTTGGGGTCATTTGTTATGCAGCAATAGATGACAAAGAGATATCAGATGGTCTTCTGTATTCCAGAAATTAACCCAAAAGTTTGTTTGTTTATGTTTTCCTATATTCCCCCCATCTACTTTCAGCAACTTTATGAATTTATTTCTTTAGTATTTCATTTTAATAGGTTTTGGGAAAGAGAGAGGAATATTTACATGCAGTCTACCATCTTGTACCAGACCTCCTCAGACTATTTTGTTGGAAATGATGCACATTTTTCTAAATGAAACCTGAAACTAAACTGTTCAGGGGGAGGACCACCATTCTCCCCATACCATAGTTGTTGATCACAACCTGTCCTTTTGTACTTGCTGACAACCTACTTTCTTGGAAAGATAAGAAAGTTTGTTAAAGTTCCTGAAAAAGTTGGAAAGGAACAACCATGTGCACATGAAAATCACCTGGGGAGCTTATCTCAAATGCAGATTTTTAGACCTACTCACAAAGATTCTTGAATGGGGCCTTTTGTGTGTGTGTGTGTGTGTGTGTGTGTGTGTGTGTGTGTGTGTGTGTTTAAAGGAGCACCATAGGCGATCGAAAAAAACAATGGAATGGATTAGAATAGACAGTCCAGAAATAGATAAAAAATAACCATACAACTTTAATACATGATGAAGATGGCATCTTAAATCACTATGGCAAAGATGAACTTTTTAATAAATGGTTCTGGGATAACTGGTTTGCCACTTGAGAAAAGATTTAAAAAATTAAATACTGACCTCACACTATACAGAAGAATAAACTATAATTACTATCAAATGAAAGATCTAATATAAAAAATGAAATCAAACAAGTTCTGGAAATTTGCATGGGTGAATTCCTCTATAACCTGCCTGTAGGAAAAGGTTTTCTGATTATCATTAAAATCTAGATGCAATAAACAAACACCCCAGATGATACTTTTGCAGGTTGTCCCTAGATGTGATGCAGAAAGATATCATACATATATGTGGCTGAGAATATATATTTTGTGTATCATGTCTACTAGGCTTATATGAAAAACTGCATAGAAGTTTTATGATATACATTGTATAATTTATTTGTATAAATACTTTTTAGTTCCTGAAAAAACAAGGCACCCCCGTTCATTACTTAACTTTTGTCTAGTTCACTTATTAAATTCCCCAAACCTCAGCTAGATGGAACACAGAAGGACAGGGCTTGTCCAACATTTGCCAAGGTCAGGGATGTGACCTCCCTCTCTCCAAGTGTTTTCACTATCTCTGTGAAATTACGTCCTCCCCACACTATAAATGGCTTGCTCTACATTCAAGAGGAGCTTCTGAGTTCTGCCTCATAACTTAGGTTAATATTTCTTACCTCCTCTGAGAAAATGTCAGCCTCCAACCAAACATAAAACTTGTCACTTGAATTCATCAACCAGGCCAGAAAACACTGCTCTTCCAACTCCAGTCTACACTTTTAGTTAAAGAATGTAGGGTGGCTTTGTAGCTGAGTATTACTTTCAAAGCAGTGAATTGTATAGCTTTTCATTAAGAATTTAATTACAGTTTACATATGTACTAGTAACACTTGCCAGATTTCACTTGGCAAACTGGCAACAACATTAGCACTCAACTTTCCCTTAAAGGAAAGGAAATGTACTTAGAAGTGTTAGGGCTCTAAAATGTTACTTAGAATCACCAGAGAACTGAATCCCGTATTTATTTGTGTATGTTCTTTGTGTGACAACCAACTGCCGAATTGCTGAAGAGCTGAATCAGCTTGCTACCCACTGGTACCTTCTAGAAATTTCTCTATTTGGGGCTTTTCCACCATGAATATTTAGAGAAACTTCCTGTGCTATAGAATAAAACCAATGATATTTACCACTGTTCCAGTGGTCACTATGACAGGAGAAAGCCCCTCAGAGCATTTGGGGCTATAAGACAAAGCAAGTTGTAAATGGTGTGAGATAAGGATACAATTACATTGTCTTTTTCCTTATGGTTAACCAATTACCCCAGCATTTTCAGTGAATAATTCATCCTTTTCCCACTGATCTCCGTTACCGTCTATGTCATATTAAGGACATTATATAAATTTTTCACCATTGTCTTCACTTTTTTCTTCTGGTTTATCCTTGTACTATACCACTGTCAGTTCTATGTAGTTCTATCATAAGTCTTGATATATTAAAGAGCCATCTTCATCCCACCCCAACCCCACACACCCTACTTACATTCTTCAGTAGTCTCTCAGCTAGTCTTGGTCATTTGCTCTCCCATATAAAATTTAGAAGCAGGGCGCCTGGGTGGCTCAGTTGGTTAAGCAACTGCCTTCGGCTCAGGTCATGATCCTGAAGTACCGGGATCGAGTCCCACATCGGGCTCCCTGCTCAGCAGGGAGTCTGCTTCTCCCTCTGACCCTCGTCCCTCTCGTGCTTTCTATCTCTCATTCTCTCTCTCTCTCTCAAATAAATAAATAAAATCTTTAAAAAAAATAAAATTTAGAAGCAGCTTGTAAGATTCCATAAAATAACTTTCTGTGTTTTCACTGGAAGTATACAGGATCTGCAGATAATTTAGGGGAGACCTGAACATCTTAAAAAGATTTAGTATTCCCTTCCAAGAATATGGTATTTCTCTACTTATTTCCATCCTTTTTAATGCCTCACAACAAAATTTTATAATTTTCTTCAAAAGTTACTACATTAAATTTAGATTTAATCCTAGGTATTATAGATAGATGATAAAGTTAAATAGATAATAGACTAGATAGAAAGATAAAAAGATAGATAAACAGATAGAATTACTGTGATAAAAAATCACCTAAATTTCATTTTCTATTTTCTGCAAATATGTAGAAATGCAAATTACTTTTATATATTAATTTGATATCCAGCTTCTTTGTTAAGCTCGTAACTATTCTAATAATTTCCCGATTGTTTCTTTTGTATTTTCTTATAGACATTCATCTATGGATAATGATAGATAGATAGTTCTACCTTTCCAATCTTTATACTATTTATTTATTTTCCTTCTGTAACTATGCTTACCCAACTGATTTTGCTTAACATTTTCCTAGTAGATCTTTTTCTATCCAAAGGACCTTACAGTTTAATTATGGCATAGGTAGGCAATGTATTGCTGGATTCTGTTTTTTTATACAGTCTATTATTTTTGAAATGATTACTGATCTACTTGGTATTTATTACTACAAACTTATTTTGTGCTTTATTTTTTTTATAACTCTCTGTTTTCTTGCCTTCTTCACTATTAATTCTCCCCATTGTATTTTTCTCTTACTTTTTTTTTCTTTTTTGGTTGTTGCCTTAAAAAACTTGAATAAGGGAATTTAATGCAACACAATGTAAAGTTAAATCAATATAAAAACAAGACCCTAGAACTGAACATTCCTCTCCTGATTACGTTTCTTATTCAATATTTTACCTTTGTCTTATTTTTCTAACCTATCAATTAGATATTATTTTTGCTTTTTATAGTAAATGTTTATTTAGATAAACACAGATACCACATTTTTGGCTTACAATTCCTTGCATTTCAGGAGCTTCCATTTAAGATTATTTTTTCTTTTTCCTGAAAAACATATCTTAGAAATTCTTTAAATGAGAACCTGTAAATTAACATATATTTTTAAGATTCCAGTCTAGTTAACATGCAGCGTTGTATTAGTTTCAGATGTACAATATAGTGATTCAACAATTCTGTACATTACTCAGTGCTCCTTGTGATAAGTATACTCTTAATCTCCTTCACCTATTTCACCCATCCCCCCCACCCACCTCCCCTCTGATAACCAGTTGTATGCTATCTATAGTTAAGAATCTGTTTCTTGGTTTGTCTTTTACTGTCTTCGTTTTTTTCTTAAATCCCACATATGAGTGAAATCATATGGTATTTGTCTTTCTCTGACTGATTTCACTTAGCATTATATCCTCTAGCTCCAACCATGTTGTTGCAAATGGTAAGATCTCATTCCTTTTATGGCTGAGTAATATTCCAGTGTGTGTGTGTGTGCGCGCGTGTGTGTGTGTGTATGACATCTTCTTTATCTATCAGTGGACACTTGCATTACTTCCATAATTTGATTATAAGCAATGCTGCAAGAAACATAGGGTTGCATATATCTTTTCAAATTAGTGTTTTCATAGTCTTTGAGTAAACACCCAATAGCGGAATTACTGGATAATGTCATAATTCTATTTTAAATTTTTTGAGGAGCCTCCATACTGTTTTCCACAGTAGCTGCACCAGTTTGCATTTTCACCAACAGTGCATAGAAGTTCCTTTTTCTACATATCCTTGGCAACACTTCTTGTTTCTTGTGTTTTTTATTTTAGCCTTTCTGACAGGTATGAGGTGATATCTCGTTGTGGTTTTGATTTGCATTTCCCTGATGATGAATGATGTTGAGCATCTTTTCATGTGTCTGCTGGCCATCTGTATGTTTTCTCTGGAAAAATGCCTGCTCATGTCTTCTGTCCATTTTTAACTGGATTATTTGTGGGGTTTTGGTGCTGAGTTGTGTAAGTTCTTTATATATTTTCAATACTAACCCATTATCAGATATGTCATTTGCAAATACCTTTTCCCATTCAGTAGGTTATCTTTTAGTTTTGTTGATTGTTTCCTTTGCTGTGCAGAAGCTTTTTATTTTGATATAGTCCCAATAGTAAGTTAACATATTTTTATGTTTATTTTTCCTTTGTCTTTGAGAGGCCGATTTATTTATTTATATTTTTAAGATTTTATTTATTTATTTGACAGAAAGACACAGCGAGAGAGGGAACACAAGCAAGGAGAGTGGGAGAGGGAGAAGCAGGCTTCCCATGGAGAAGGGAGCCCTATGTGGCTTGGATCATGACCTGAGCCAAAGGCAGAAGCTTAACAACTGAGTCACCTAGGCGCCCCTTGAGAGTTTGATTTAAAGGATAATGAATTTTAAGTTGACAGTGATTTTCTTTGACAAAGTTGACGATAATGTTCAATTGTCTTCTATTTTATTGTTGCTGTCAAGAAGTCAGTTTTCAATCTTATTTTTGCTATTTCTCTTTTTCTCTGGCTTCTTTTAAAATAAAGGTTTTGCCTTTGGCCCTACAGTTTCAGAATAATGTGTCTAAATACATCTTGCTTTTATTTATCCTGATTGAGATTCCCTAGGTTTCCTGATATTAAAGATTCATGCTTTACATCAATTCTGGGAAGAACTTACCCATTATTTCTTTAAATACTGCCTTTCCTTCATGCTTTGTGTTTTTTTCTTCCAGAACTCCATTTGTAAGTATGTAAGGTATTTTCTTCCTTTGCTCCTTTTTTCCTAATCTTTTATATACATAAAATGTGTTTTATGTTATATGTGATGTATATATATTTTGTGTGTGTGATTTATTCATTTTTACATTATAGTTTATTGATTTTTTTTGTCTATAACAATGCATGACTTGTTTAACAATCCACTCCATTTCTATTTTTAATTATTATATTTTTCAGTTGAGTTTAGTTGGAATATTTGCCTGGTCATTTTGATAGTCTCTTGCTCTTGTCCTTATTTTTTAATTATATTTTTAACACTCTCTCTTATTTATTTAAACACTGTCTTAATCTTTTCAGGCTGCTATAACAAAAACACTTAAAGTTAGTGGCTTAAAACAACATTTTGGAGGCTGGGAAGTCCAAGATCATGGCCTCAGTAGATTCAGTGTCTGGTAAGGGCCTGCTTCTTAGACAACTATCTTTTCATTATAACTTCACATAGCATAAGGGACAAGCTAACTTTCTGGGGTCTCTTCTATAAAGGTACTAATCTCATTCATAAGGGTTCCTCCCTCATGACCTAATCACCTCCCAATGTTCCCACCTCCTAATACCTTATGTGTTAGGCTTAACATATGAATTTGCAGAGAATGGAAAAAGGACACAGACATTCAGAGCATAGCAAACATATTAATCACTTATGTTATATTCCATATCTGATTATTGCCATGTTTCCGGTATTTACACATCTGATTCTATAGTTGCTCTTCTGACCTCCCTCATGGTGCCTTTTCCCCTCATGTGTTTGGTGATTTTTTGATGCAAAATTCATGCTTCTTGGAACTTCATGTTGGGAAGTATTTACTTGGTACACCTGGTAAAATGGCTTTTTTTCCAGAAAATATTTGAGTTTTCTTTCACTAGTAACTTGGGAGTAATATCAATCTAAGCCCACTGTAAATTTTAAATTATTTCTTAATATTTGAGTAAGCAATGCCTGACAATTTTCCAAAACTAACATAAGACACTAAACAACAAATCCAAGAAGCTCAAAGAACATCTAGCAAGTTAATACCAACACACACACATATACACACAGAGCTAAGAAATCATATTCAATCTTTTAAAACTCAAACATGAATAGAAAATCTTGAAGGCATCCAGAGAAAAAGATACATTACCTACTGATGAATAAGGATAAGATTTCCCATCAGAAACCATGCAAAAAAGAAACACTTTTACACCTTTAAATTTCTAAAAGAAAAAACCTGTCAAGCCAGAATTCCATGCCCAACAAAAATATCTTTCAAAAACTAAAGAAGGAAAGAAAACTTTTTCACACAAACATAAACCAAGATAATTCACTGGCATCAGACCTACTCTATAAGAAATATGGGAAGTTCTTCAGGCAGAAGGAATATGATATCAGTCAAGAGCCTGAATCTAAACGAAGAAAGGAAATGCATTGGAAATGGAATAAATGTAAAATAATTTCTTATTTGTAATTACTATAAAAGAAAACTTCCTAATGCAAAAATGGTAACAGTGTAGTATGCATGTATCACATATGTGAAGGTAAAATATATGGCAGTGATAGCATGAAGAATGCGAGAAAGGAATTGGGAATATGCTGTTTTCAGGTCTTTATAGTACATGTGAAGTGGCATAACATTCTTTGAAAGCAGGCTCAGATTAATTTAAAATGCGCTTTATAAGCCCACGACAACCACTAAAACATGACAAAGGAGTTTTGCGTAAGTTAATATAGGAGACAGAATGGAATCATTAAAAATGCTCAATTAACCCAAGAGAAAGGAAAAAATGAGAAATTAAAAAACAGCAAGATTATAGATTCTAATATAATTACATTGATAATCACTTTGAATGAGGATGTTCTAAACTCCCAGTTAAATGATAGAAATTGTCAAAATGGATACCAAAGCAAGAACCAATTAATACTACTCATAAGAATGAATGGGCCCATTCTAGCCTCTTTAGCCATTCATTTATATGATATACCCCAATAATGATTAAAGAAGACAGAGAAATCAGATGGTTTTGCATAAGAACTTGATCCAAACCTTTGGTATTTCTTCCTAACTTCTACAGCTCTCTGTGTTCTGTGCAATTCTGAAGGTAACAAGACAACAAAGATTCCCTAAGGGGATCTTGTCAAAAACTAAACATAGTTTAGAAAATACTTTGATTCCTCTCTTCCATAATTAGCTTACAATTCAGTAGGATATTACTAGGTATTTCATTTCCTTTCAACAGAATTTATGTCAAGATTTATAAGGAGTCTAGATAAGACTTAAAAAAAAAAAAAAAAACTCCGTTCAAACACTAAACCCTAAGGAAAAGCCTATAGTAAATAGCTGATACAAGAGAAGGAAATTAACAAAGACACACAAACTTCAAGGGAAAGAGAGTGGGAACTCTTGACCAATTATGTCACAGACAATTAAAGAATTATCCATTCTTGGAGTGTAATCATAGTAATGCCTTTTTAAAGGAAGAAGATGGGTTCTACATTTCTTTGTCAGAAACAATAACTAGAGGCAGAAAACCTAAAACCTCACTATGGAACTTGAGTTAAAGGTAATTATAGTATTAAAATAATTAAGCTCAAACTAAAGTAACATCAAATGTTTAATCCAACTTAAAAATGTGGGTGTGTGCCTGTGTGTGTGCATGCATGCACACGCAAAAGTAGAGGAATGGGAACCACCAAGACTGAAGCTTCTGAGAGCTGAAGGAAGGGATCAAATTATGTTCAAGAAGAAAATAATTAGAAAAAAATAATAGCAGACATTGATGATGCACTACCCAATTATATGAACTTATTTAAGGGAAGAAAATGTATGGAAGAAATGACTATTGCGGGAAGCCCAGAGTGCCCTTACACCATTATAATATCCATCAGTCTTTATCTTAAGGATTTGTTTTTATTACTCATCTACCTGCTAGGCTGTGAGAAGAGCTATATTCTTCACATGAGCCCAGTGTATTCCCTGGCTTTGTTATTTTGTGTGTGAGGGGGTGAGTAGGAAAGATATATCACCTATGTTCTGCCCCTTGTTATTATACTCAGGTCCTTCTAAAATAATTGAATCAGAATAACCATGAAGGCCATCTAAGCAAAACTGGTGTGTGACCATTGCCTCAACCAACCCTCACAAACACACTCAGCCTCACTACGCCTAAAAATTTTTTAACAAAGAGAAAGAAATAAAAATGAAAAATTCAAGGACTGGTTGAGAATATTTTGGTGTATAATTAGCCAATTAACCAATAAGAATAAAGAACATCCTTCTATATTAGTCAGGCTTCAACTGCAGCTATGCTGCATGACAATAACTCAATAAGCTACATGGCTTATAAAAAATATTGCTTTTGTTTCACTCTACTTTCTGTAGCATGGCTGAAGCTGATCTAATTTCATCATTGACTGGCAGTATTTAGCTTAGGCTGCCAGATGGATTTAAGTCTCTGCCTCGTGGTAAACCAGCAGCTATATAGGACAGATGACCTTCAAGGAGGATGGCAGAAGTGTAAGAGATAAAGCCAAATAATGAAAGCACATTTATACTCGCTGCTCACATCACAGTGATTCCCATTCCTTTAACAAAAAACAACTCACATAGTCATGTCCCATGCCAATGGGGTGGAACAGTACTCCACCTACTCTAGAGAGAAATTCTACAATGTCCTATGGCAAAGGGCTTGGGTATTTAATTCCGTAACAGAGAAGCAATGAAGAATTGGGAGCAGTTATTCAATGTATCACTCAAAACTTCCATGTTTTAATAACAAGAAGAGAAAGAAAGAGAACAAGAGGAGAGCTCTAACTCTAAAGGTGGTTACCTTCAGACAGTGTGAAGGTGCAGATTTTGAAGAAATAGTTCATACCACAGTTTTGCATAAGCTAAACAAACAAACAAACTTCCTGGGGACAAATACAAGTTGTGTATGTCCTAAAGCCCTTCTTCAAGTTCCTTAGCACAGCAAACTTTTGGACATACCAAGGCTATGCCCTGCTAGAACACGCCTACCTTTACCCCTTCCTTAGCTAATCCCTACTCATGGTTCAGGCTTTGGCTGAAATGTTGCCTTTTCAGGAAGTCTTTCTCCACCACCTCCCCACCATCTCAACCTAAGTCAGAACATCATTACAATCCTTTGCAGACGCTTTACCCTATTTGATTGTACTCATCTCAATTGGCAATTGTGTGATTTCATTTCAATTACATCCCTCACTGCAAGCCATGAACCATGAGCCACGGGAGGGCAGGACCATGACTGTTTCCACCTCTGTAGCTAACTCTTACCCTAGAAGCAAATAGGCAATAAATAACTATTTGTTGACTCAATAAATGGACAATTTTTCCCCAAAGGACAATTTGTATTAACAGTTCAGGTTTCAATCACATATGCTAAGGCATATGTGAATTATTTAGACAGCCACATATTGTCAATTATGCTGACTTAGAGATCCTTCAGCATTGCATTGTTCAATATGGCCACTTTGCTTTGTTCACTAGCCACTAGTGATGTGAGACTATTTAAATTTAAGTTTAAATTAATTTATTTTAATTAAAATTAAAATTCAGTTCCTCAGTTGCACTAAAGCTATGTGAGAAAATACCCAGAATCATACTGCTGGCCCATTTGGTAATTCTATTTTTAATGTTTTGAGGAAACTCCATGCTGTTTTCCATAACAGGTACACCATTCCCACTAACAGTACACAGGGGTTCCAACTTCTCCACATCCTCATCAATACTTGTTGTCTTTTGTTTTGTTTTTTATACAATAGTCATCCTAACAGATATGGGTTGATATTTCATTGTGGTTTGGGTTTGCATTTCCCTGATGATTACTGATGTGTATCTTTTCACATACCTCTTGGCCATTTGTATGTCTTCTTTGGAGAAATGTCATATTCAAGTCCTTTGCCTATTGTTAAATTGGGTTATTAGTTTTTTGCAATTGAGTTCTAGGAGTTTCTTACATTTTCTGCCATCACATAGATTGCCTTTCATTCTGCAAATTATTTCCTTTGCTGTCAGAAGTTTTTTAGTTTGATGTAGTTCCAGTTGTCTATTTTTGCTTTTGTCAACTGTAATTTTGATGTCATATGCATTAAATCATTGACAATATTAGCACTACTCACAATTGCCAAAACATGGAAACAACCTAAATGTCAATCAGCAGATGAAGGGATTAAAAAAATGTATACCTACAATGGAATATTATTTAGCCTTTTAAAAACACAATAAACACATGTTACCACAATAAAATCTTTTTTAAAACCACATGGGATTAGGGGAGACCATATTAAACAACAGAGATATGGAACATTTCCATCATTGCAAAAAGTTCTTTTGGACAGAGATGCTTTGGAAGAAACATTCAAACCATAACCAAATTTCTCTCTGTTAAAATACTCTAAAACAGTGTGAAGCTTCCCAAAATGTCTGGTTTCTAAGGACCAGTTTATAAACCCTGAGATTCTGACTCTACATACCCAAAGCATACTTGCTTGGTATACAACTTCTTAGAGCTATTTATAATTGAACTGGGTAACTTTAAATCTCAAAAAAGCATTCTCCACTAATGTTTGCAAAAGGACATCGTGGTTTACTAAGTCAAACTCATTATCTGTCCTTGCTAAAATCAGCTCACCCAGGTTTGCAAACTCTATCAAGTTATCTATGATTCTCTCTGTTCTTTTTTGCCCATCACAACCTGGTAACAACTTGGACTTAGCAACTACGCTCTCCGTGTGTCTCTCTTCTTCCATGCGTGCTGTGGCATATTTAGGTCAGAGTCTTGCAAGCTCTTGTTTGGCTGTTTGCATTTGATCTTGTTTCTAGTCACTCCCCTACTAGTTCATTCAATGATCAGTTGCCAATTAGATATAACATTATGTCACATTCTTGCTCAAGTAACTCTCAAAGATACTTGTTAGCCAGGATTTAAGACTCTTGACATTCTGTGCTCAGATTACCTTTCTAATAATATTCTCTCCCACTCTTACTACTGCAGCCAGATTCATTCACTCACCTTCTCCCAAGCACACCAAAGCCATTTATGCGCAGCACTTTTACTCTCAGCAATTCACCAACTGGTGAACTCCATTGTTAAGTGTTTTCTGGCATGAGGCATGATTTTCCTATATGATATCCTGAATATTTGCCAGAAATATTGAAGACATGTGCTAAGAAGTCAAGGCAAACCTATTTGAATACAGTAGGGCTTATTGTTTTGTTCATTCATTCATCATGGATTTATGTACATATACACAGATATACATGCATCTGTACATATATAATATATATACATTCATCAAATATATGTAATTTATACACATACACCTCTCTCTCTCTCTCTCCCTCCCTCTCCTAATAGTACAATGTTGTCCTAACTTCTGTGGGAGATAAAAGATGTAATATAAAATCCATGCTCTCAAGGGCTTATGTTATAGTAGGAGAGAAAACAATATATCAACATACTGATCTTTAAGCAACATAATAATAATAATTGATGATGATGATGTAATATAAATGATGGCACAAGGAGTATTTGATTCAGAGCCAAAATAGCAGTATAATCAAGAACAGTTTTGAAAGTTTATTGAGAAGAGGGAGCCATGGAAGTTAGAGATATTTGAGGAAGTTATGAAGGAAGAAAAGAATATAAGACTATATCAGTATTCAACTATATATATATATATATATATATATATATATATATACACACACACACACACACACACACACACAAAGAAAAATTTAAGCCCTACATTCACATACTTCAAACAGAAGCTTTTAGACAGCCTGAAGATGGAGATGACATCAAAATACATGAAGTCATTTGGGGCCACCCTTGAGCGTAAGTGAATCCCTCTGTCACAGGGTTGACTGACATCCCTCTACTAAACTTTCCATTCTCAAGTTCTTTAGAGAAGAGTACTACAGTCAATTCTCAAGTATTCATATTGAGAAAAAAAAAGGTCTGGAAAATCTCAAATTCTGAATAAGCTAAAATTATTTAAATTTGATACTAAAATATGTTCTAATATTTTAATATATGTTTGCCAAGCTTTCTAGGAATTCTGTGCCATAAAAACCTCTGACATCATGTTGTGAAGACCTCAGTGGGTTTAAAAGTTATCCAGAATGTTCCATACTTGTCATTTTCCTCCCCTTTCCCCCCCACTCTCCTCTCTCCACCATTCCTCCCAGCACCCCACCCTGACTGGGAATAAGGTGATAAAATATCTGCCATCTCTCAAATGTCCCTTGCTTAGGAGAAAGTGGGAATGGTGAAACATTTAAATTCCAAGTAATAAAGTCAAATAGATATTTTAGATGTCAACAAAATTATATTTGAGCATAGCAGGTTCAATCACCTGAGTAGCTCTCTTCTGTGGTTCTCTTCCCCCCTTCTTTATCTGGAATTTTAGTTTCATCTTTTAAAAAAATTAGTGAAATAAAAAAATTATTTCTAAAGTCAATAATATTTACCAGTACAGTTTATGAATTTCCTTATTCACAGCTGTTTTTTTTAAATATTTATTCCTAGGGGCACCTGGGTAGCCTGGTTGGTTAAGCATCTGCCTTTGGCTCAGGTCATGACTCCAGGGTCCTGGGATCAAGCCCTGAGTCTGGCTCCCTCCTCAATGGGGAGTCTGCTTCTCCTCTTCCCCTGCCCCTCTCCCCTGCTCATGCTCTCTCTGGTGCATGCTCTCTCTCTCAAATAAATAAATAAATCTTTTTTTTTAAAAAATACCTAGATGGTTTTTTAACTGAAGGGTTGTGATTGATAAACTCTCTTAATTTTTGCCTATCTGGAAATGGACTCATTTAACACTCACTTTCAAGTAATAGTTTAGCTTGGTATAGAATTCATAGATAGTAACTTCAATGAAGGAATGTGGTGGGTATACCCTTAGTTTTTGCACATTTGGAAATGTACTCATTTAATACTCACTTTCAGATGACAGTTTAGTTTGATATAGGATTCCAGTTTCTTTCCCTTTGCATTTTGATGATACTACTCCATGGTTTTTAAGCATCTATTTTTGAAGCTGAGTTGTCTGCTATCTAATTGCCATCCATTGTATGTAATCTTTTTTCTATCTGTTAACACTAATATTTTTCAGTTTATCCTTGAGGTTCTGCAACTTCACTTCAATTGATCTTTCTGAATTTATTTCATTTAATCTGATCAGCACTTGGTGTTCACTTTCAATCCAAAGACTCATGTCCTTCGGGCAGTATTAAAAGCATCAGCCATAATCCAGTTCAGTATTTCCTTTCAACCACCACTCTTCTCTCCTTACAAAAACTATATATATTAAGGGTATCTCAATCTATTGTCCATTACTCTAATTTCTCTTCCAAGATTTTACTCACTTTGTCAGTCTGTGCAGCATGATGAGTGACTTCCTCAGTAATATCATCCAATTCACAAATTCTACTTTTAGCTGTGAATAACCAGCTAGCATTTTAATATTCAATGACTATACATTTCTTTCATATACAGGATTTCTAACAGATTTTTCTCCATATCCACCTGCCTTGATACATAGCTGACAGGTTTTGTTTCATAATTTTTGTTACTTTCTTTAAACATATTTATTATAAAGTCATTTTGTATTTTATCAGGAGTTAATTTGTGTTCTTATTATTGACCTTGTTGGCTTTCTTTCTTGGCGTTGGTTATTCTCACGTGCTTTAGCATTTTAGTTTTCAGGTTTATTTTAAGGATGGGGGAGGGGAGGGTTACTAGTCATCCTGATTTGACCAGGACAGATAACGTTCCTGGAGCATAGGAATTTTAGTACTAAACCTGGAAAAACCCTGGGCAAATCTAGAAGAGTGGTGATCTTAAGGTTGATTTGCTTCTCCCTCTCTGGCTAAAGGTTTTAATTTTGTCTCCCTCTAATCTCCCAGGACCTATACCTCCAGAACTAATTCTTTCTTTAGCAGCTGAGGACTGTTATCCTACAAAATAATATGTCTTCTGAACCAACAAAAGGCTTAACCCAGTACTGTTTGCAGAGATGTCTCTTTCCAGCAGCTTTACAAAAATCTGAGATGTAAGCATTGATCCTGGCTCTTGTGAGCCTTTTTTTTTCTTATGACAGAGGAATATTCCAATGTCACCTCCAATTTCATATAAGGAGACAAACTCAATTCCCAAAACTAAATTGCTGATATAACCATGTACTCTCAAAAGTCAAATTCGTGGCCACCCCTGCCTATCTCCAGACCAGGTGCATGGTGAGCTTACTCCTTAAGTCTGATCAGTCTGTTTTCCCTGTTTCAGAGTGTGCCTACATCTTTTTAATTCATAAGTAATATTGTCTATTATATCTTTTTCTGGAACAGAGGAGAGAGTTTAAATTTCAATTTCATAAAACCATTTTGTCTAAAAATCTCTATCATAAATGTGGAATGTTTATTTATTTATTTATTTATTTATTATTATTATGTTATGTTAATCACCATACATTACACCATTAGTTTTTGATGTAGTGTTCCATGATTCATTGTCTGCGTATACTTAAATACTATGCCAGTAGAAAGCCTCATGGAGTCTTTCAAACCCTGCATGGCCACCAACTCCTCTCAGCATTTTCTCTGTTCCTCCTAATATGCAATGACCATTAATATGTAAGAGGAATTTATTAACTCTTGGAAGCTTATATATTCACCTACTTTAAGTAGTATAAATGCACCTGAAATTTAGAAAGAATGTTTGGCAAGTAATGAAAACAGGTGTCTCAAAGTTTAAAGAAGAAATTACAGACCTATTAGCCACAGCAAAGTTCATAATGCACCAGTTATAATAAACCACCTTTTATTCATCTTTATATCCTGGGCACTTAGCACAGTGCCTGTCACACATTAGGCACTCAACACATTTTGAGTGAAGTTGTTTAAGTAATAAGGAGAGATTCTTAGGTCTTTACTCAAAGCCTAATTACTTTTACTTTATAAATATTTGTAAGATGTTTGGCAGCACATCACAAGATAAATAAAAGCAAGAGAGAAAACAGAATAAAACTTTAAAGGCAGACATGGGATTCAAACAGCCTAGCACAGACGTTTAAATATTAATAGACTCCAAGAGCATCACAATATTATGACATGATATAAAAACTAAAATGTATAATGATTCCCTTGATTCAGAAAGAAAAGATTAAATTACATAAGTATGTTTTCCTTAAAAAGACAGAGTAACAAAATGTAAATTTTATAATGTCTCTCATGTACAATGGGTAAATTTTTTTAAAGAGGTGTTTATGCTTGAAGGTATTAAACCCTAAACTGTTTGGAACACTCAGCTGCTATGAACAATGCCCTCCTTGAAAGTTGAAAACAGTTGAAATCTTTCTGCATGAAATCTGTTACCCACCATTATTACAGAATGACCAGTTCCAGAAAAGCATTTTCTTCCCATTAATAAGAATTTAACTCCTTCAAGCAAATGAGAGTTCTAGCCTTGGTGGTATTTGAGCTATAAGTAACTGTTGGTACCCTACGTCTCTCTCGGAACTATGACTATGCCTTAAGGATTACAAAAATGGAGCTTTTTGCCTCTGCAGAAGTGTTTGGCTTCATTTTCTTTCTTTCTTTCTTTCTTTTTTTTCTTTCTTTGGCTTCACTCTCCAACATAAAATTTCTTCTGAGATGTTTGCCCGTCTCAATTCAGCACCCCCTTTTGATTTTCAAGTCTCTTGCTTCATGGCTGCCACCATTTAACTCCTGTCCAATCTTTTTCCTATTCTTTACTAATTGCTCTACGAGCCCTAATTAAATGAGACACCCTATGTGACACAGTTAATATGGTGGCTGGCTTATGGTAGATATACCCTGAACTTGACCTAGAGATTTATTATAATTCTCATACCATAATTTCATGGATGGAGATATAGGACCTGGGAGGTCAGTAATAAGTCCCTTTAGATAGAAAGTAACGGGGTGAGAATTATTCCAGGTCTGACTGATTCCAAGAACTCCAGGCATCTTTGCCTCAACATAGCATTGCTTCTATCACCCAGCTCTACCTTCCTGGAAGTAACCAAGAGAGTGTTTACTTTGGGATGCTGAGAGGAAAAGCAGGCATGAACAGAGTGGGAGAAAAGACAGGAAGAAGGACTGACAGCTATAACCACAGGTAAATAAGCTTTGGTTTTCAAACATCTGGAAGATACAGAAGGACTTGAATCTCAAACACCCACACCATTGTAAACTGCCTCAATTTTTGATCAAAATAAAATTGATATACAATGTTATATTAATTTCAGGTATGTAACATGTTGATCCAACAATTCTATACATTACAAAACTGCCTAAATTTGATTTTGTTTAGATGGTTTTGTTTTTCATGTAAGATTTATCTACCTTCTCTGCATCTCTAGAAGTTAGATTTTGTAGTCTGTAGGCCCAAAGAGAACCCCAAGCTAAAGAAAAAATATTAGTGGACATGTTTTTGGTTTTGTTTTGTTTTGTTTTAATTATCAGTTGTATTTCCAGGTGGGGAAAAAAGAGACATTCTAGCCAGGTAAAACAGTGACATCAGTGGCTTTTGAAAATCACCCATAGAACTGTTCTTAAGATTCAAAAAGCTATGTGGGTTTTTCTCTCCATTCTTAAAAACAAAACAAAAATTGCTGTTCAGTATAGATTTCATACCTATGAAATATGATTCTCAAGTGACCCTAGAGTCTTAAGTATTTTATACAATTTCCATCGTGCTCATGTTAATGAATTGTTACTAAACATGAATGAAGCCCATTTGGGTAAATAAAATTATTTAAGTATATATTATTTGTAAAAGTGCAATAAAGTGGTCCAAAGACCTCTTCAAATCACTATGGAAAAGAAAAATAACCAAGTACAAAGGAGTTAGGGAAGAATTTGGAAAAGAAGGAGGAATCATAATGATCAATACAAATACGAAGATTCTTCAACCTCTCCAGAAATCAGTGAAATAGTGACACAGAAATTAAAACAGTGATGAGATTCTACTTTAAACCCATCAAATTAACCAACTTAAAAAGTATGAAAGAAACCATTGTTGGCAAAAATAAGGTAAAATTAGATGGAGATATAAATTACTTCAGTTACTTGGAAAAGTAATTTAGCAGTACCTAGTACATTTGAAGATGTTCCTACCATACAATCTATTGATCTAGATCTCTACCTAAAAAAATTCTCAGATGTAGGGGCACCTGGGTGGCTCAGTTGGTTAAGCGACTGCCTTCGGCTCAGGTCATGATCCTGGAGTCCCAGGATCGAGCCCCGCATGGGGCTCCCTGCTCCGCGGGGAGGCTACTTCTCCCTCTGACCCTCTTCCCTCTCGTGCTCTCTATCTCTCATTCTCTCTCTCTCTCAAATAAATAAATAAAATCTTTAAAAAAAACGCTCAGATGTATTCATAAAAAAATATGTAAAGGGTGTTTGTTACAAAATTGTAATCATAAAAATTATGGAAGCAATTAATATAGCACAGGCAAATAGGTTAAGTAACTGGGGACTATTCAGAAATGGGATGCCATATAACAATTAAAATGGATGAACTAGATGTACATGTACCAACACGGACACATTTCAAAAATTTTTTCATGAATGAAGAATGCAAGTGGTGGACAATAGCATTTATGCACATTTTAAACACGGGAGACAATACTATAAATTGTGGAATCAGACATTTGTAAGAAAAAGTAGGAAAGCATGGATGAGATCAGAGAACAATTTCAGGAAGGAAAAAGAAGGAAGGTATAGGATAAGTTTGGTACTCTACCCATAATATTTATTATTTAGAAACAAAAATATCTGAAACAGGGGAGAAATCTAAAACAAATGTGTCAAAACTTATCTGTGAAATCTGGGTGGCAAATACATGATGTGCATTAGATTATTTCCTATACTTTTCTGGAAGTCTGAAACATTTAATAATTTATCATAAATATCTGAGCAACACATACATAGTTAAAATTATAATACATAAACAGGAACATGCACAGACAAAAATACACCAAAATAGTGTGTACCAAATTGCTATCAGTGCAGTGAAACAATTGATTAACTTTTCTCCTCTTTTCTCTCTTGCCCAAAATTTGCTTATTGTACATATATGACTTTTAAGGCTGAAACGTGTCAATTTGACTAGAAAATTTAATTGGATTTTCTTATCTTTTAAAGGTGAAATTTTGTCTTTTCAAAGAGATAAAATAAAATGACTCAGACTGCTTTTGAGATGACACATTAGTAATGAATGCCTTTAAATTTAGCATTGTAAATATTGAATTCAGTAGTTACAATAACTTAAATGAGTCAGTGTTTATTTGCAGTCAAGCCAACACTTCTAAAATAGTTTCAGCTGCCATTTAAAAAAGAAATGCTACTGCAAGTTTTGGTCATCACAAATTCTTTTTTTAAGTCATTGCATCCTCCTTAGTTTGTTAGTTTGTAAGTAATTCCCAACCTGAAGATGTATCAGACTAGAAAAGCCTTCATAATGACCAGTGGACAACTAAGAACATGCATTTTATAAATAAAGTTGTATTAAAGGACTCTGCTTTTTTATTTTTTATTTTATTTTTTTAAGATTTTATTTATTTATTTGAGAGAGAAAGAATGAGAGAGCGAGCGGTCTGCTTTTTTAAAAGCCAACAAGTATCCTGGTACATTTTTATAATGTCAGCACTAGAAGGGAGTTTAGGAATTAGTCATTTTACCCTACAAACTTATAAAGGTAGAACTGACATGCAAGGAGAGGAAGGGGTTAATGTCACACAGTTGATGAGGGGCAAAGCCACCACCACACCCTGGGTGTTTGATCTTCTGATGGGACACCCTGTCTAAGCCACCAACTTGCTGGGAGTGACTTTTCAGATCCCCTCAGAGTTCTAGATAATGCTTCTCAGAAAGCACTCAACTATATCACATGTGAAAGCTTAGGGAAAAATAGGTTGCAGACTCTGGAGAAAGAGGGCTAATGAATGTTTAAACTGAGATTCTGTCCTCCAAATCTCTGATCTGAGTTAGAATTTTTAAGTTGTTGTTATAAAGCAAAAAATTAACTTCTCCGGCACAAGAGGTACTCAGTCCCAGCATTGCCCATCTTTCTAAATTCCCAGCCATACATTCGCCCTCTTGTGAGATTGTGCCATCCTTCCTCCCTCTCTTTCTTCCTTCCTCCCATGCTACATACCACAAATATTTCTTGATTGCCTACTATGATTCAGGCACACAATGATGATCTGTGTATAGCCTATACTATTGAACTCTGATGTTCAATATGGGAGCAACTAGCCACAAGTGCTGATCAATTTAATTAACAAAAATCAAATAAAATTAAAATTACAGTCCCTCAGTCACACTAGCCACATGTCTAGTACTCAAGAGCTACAGAGCAGATATAGAGCATTTCCATCCTTGTAAAAATGTTCTGTTAGAAGAGTTGGTCTAGGAGGAAGAGAGAGGAAAATTAAGTGATCACAGTGCACGGTGTTAGTACCATGACAGGGAAGTTCAAGAATGACAGGAGCACCAAAAAAGAGTTAAAGACAGTGATGGGAATGTATCAAGGAATAAACAAAAAAAATGTTCTCCCCATTAACTCCATCTATATTAGAATTTCTGGCTCTCTCTATGGCCTTCTCGTTTTATTCTCATCCTTCCTCCTTGTTATTCTGGCTGGTGGAAGCATGAAATGAAGTTCAATCCCAACAGACAAAATAAAATGCCACCTTCTCAATCCTGTCCAATCCATTTCTCAAGTCTTCTCAATGACTAAATCCACCAGCTTAACACTTGCCCATTCAAAACAAATTATTTCCAACAAAGGTTCTAGAGGAAGCTTTTTGTCCTGTGCACGACCCCGTGGTCTCTAATGCCAAATGATCAGGTCAGGTCTGAAAAGGTAGAAGTTTATTAGGTTTTTCAAGGGGTGCTTCCTCTGAGCTCCTATAACAATACAACAATCTGTTCTGTCTGGCTACGCAGGCAATCAACTAATTATAAGATCTGTTTACTCGCTGCTTTTTAACTATTCTAATCATCCCCCAAATGTCCTCAGAGCCAAGAGTTAACTGAAACACAGGTGCAGAAGAGCTAACACAAAGGAAAAGAAATAATATACAAGATCAAGTGAGAAATCAGACCCTCTATGATTTGCTTATGTAATGGCTGTTGTCATGTCCATAATGGACATATCAGAGACAAACATGTGACTACAGAAAATCCCTGCTAGTCAGATTGGGTTTGGGGAAGCCAACTGGATAGTAAAAAGTGCATTCAAAGAATATTTTTATTTTTATTTATTTTTCTAATTTTATTTTATTATGTTATGTTAGTCACCATACAATGCATCATTAGTTTTTGATGTAGTGATCCACGATTCATTGTTTTCGTATAACACCCAGTGCTCCATGCAGTACGTGCCCTCCTTAATACCCATCACTGGGCTCACCCATCCGCCCAACCCCCTCCCCTCTAGAACCTTCAGTTTGTTTCTCAGAGTCCATCGTCTCTCATGGTTCATCTCTCCCCCTTCGTTTTTCTCTTCCTTCTCCTAATGTCCTCCATGCTATTCTTTATGTTCCACAAATAAGTGAAACCATATGATAACTGACTTTCTCTGCTTGACTTATTTCACTTAGCATAATCTCCTCCAGTCCCAACCATGTTGATGTAAAAGTTGGGTATTCATCTTTTCTGATGGCTGAGTAATATTCCATTGTATACATGGACCACATCTTCTTTATCCATTCATCTGTTGAAGGGCATCTCAGCTCTTTCCACAGTTTGGCTATTGCGGACATTGCTGCTATGAACATTGGGGTGCATATGGCCCTTCTTTCACTACATCTGTGTCTTTGGGGTAAATACTCAGGAGTGCAATTGCTGGGTCATAGGGTAGCTCTATTTTTAGTTTTCTGAGGCACCTCCACACTGTTTTCCAAAGTGGCTGTACCAACTTGCATTCCCACCAACAGTGTAAGAGGGTTCCCCTTTCTCCACAACCTCTCCAACATTTGTTGTTTCTTGCCTTGTCAATTTTTGCCATTCTAACTGCTGTAAGGTGGTATCTCAATGTGGTTTTGATTTGAATTTCCCTGATAGCTAACGATGAACATTTTTCAAGTGTGTGTTAGCCATTTGTATGTCTTCTTTGGAGAAGTGTCAGTTCATATCTTCTGCCCATTTTTTGACTTGATTATTTGTTTTTTGCGTGTTGAGTTTGAGAAGTTCTTTATAGATCTTGGATACCAGCCCTTTATCTGTAGTGTCATTTGCAAATATCTTCTCCCATTCTGTGGGTTGCCTCTTTGTTTTGTTGACTGTTTCCTTTGCTGTGCACAAGCTTTTTATCTTGATGAGGTCCCGAAAGTTCATTTTTGCTTTTGTTTCACTAGCCTTTGGAGATGTATCTTGAAAGAAGTTGCTGTGGCCGATGTCAAAGAGGTACTGTCTATGTTCTCCTCTAGGATTTTGATGGATTCCTGTCTCACATTGAGGTCTTTCAACCATTTTAAGTTTATCTTTGTGTATGGTGTCAGAGAATGATTGAATTTCATTCTTCTGCATGTGGCTATCCAATTTTTCCCAGCACAATTTATTGAAGAGGCTGTCTTTTTCCATTGCATTTTTTTCCTGCTTGGTCGAAGATTATTTGACCATAGAGTTGAGGGTCCATATCTGGGCTCTCTATTCTGTTCCACTGATCTATATGTCTGTTTTTGTGCCAGTACCATGCTGTCTTGGTGATCACTGCTTTGTAATATAGCTTGAAATCAGGCAATGTGATGTCCCCAGATTTGTTTTTCTTTTTCAACATTTCCTTGGCGATTCAAGGTATTTTCTGATTCCATACAAATTTTAGGATTGTTTGTTCCAGCACTTTGAAAAATGTCATTGGAATTTTGATCAGGATGGCATTGAAGGTATAGATTGCTCTGGGTAGCATAGACATTTTAACAAAAAAAAAGAATATTTTTTAAAGCAAGGTGAATTATAATCATCTCTGGACAGGCAAAGAAGGATTGACAGGCCTTTGGAGACATGTTTTAAATGTTTTAAAAGCCATTTAAAAAAATCAATAATAGTCATTTAAATGACAAATCAATTATTTACACTTAAAGCCCTCAAAAAAATGTTTTCATATCAGGAAGATTCAGTGACAATATCCCACCTCAGAGCAATTTTATTCATACTATTCAATGACATAGCAAATCTTTCCCTTTTCCCCCAGCTTAATTCGGCTTGTTTCTAAAGGATCACAACTTCAAAATTATTTTGACTGTTGGAAGAATTATTGTTAATATAAAGTTAGTGTTGCTCCAGATGATTATGACCTGGATATTCTTTTGCCCCTCCAGATCCACTGTGCACCCTTTCCCACTCTGCTCTGTGCTCTTGAAGCTGACCTCTATGAACTACAACATTGGGCTGCTTTGCCCTCTGCTTTCCAGTTGGGTCTGACCAAAGAGAAGCACTGAACAAGCAGGAGCTGCATTGAGGGTGGGAAGGGGGATGGGGGGGAGGGGGGAGGACAGAGCGGAATCACGGGATTTTCCCCCAGCTCCCCTGCTTCAGACTGCGGTTGGCAGTGGTGGTTCTAGGTAGTTTGACTGTCAGCATCTTTGTCACAAGCATTTTCACTGCAAACATTTTTGCTGCATAACTAATTGGCTATAAGGTGGTTCTGCCATAAAAGATTAAAAAAAAAAGAACTGGATGGCAGTCTGATTTGACCATTTGCTGGGGTCATCAACTGGCTGACGGTTCGGTTTCACTTCTCCATTGACGCAGTACTCCTATTTTTATATTAAATCTTAGCCCTCATAACAGTCTATAGAGTGGTGCAGAGTTTTGAACCCACGTTTCACACACAACTTTGGAATGTCTATCAATAGACATGTGACAATATGCCAAGAACAAACAACAGTGTATAAGGCTTTCCCATGCAAGGTGAAGCTCAGTTACAAGTATGCATCCTAGTATCTGGAAACTGATCTCTCTCTTAATGAAGGAAGAAATTTTAGCAAAAAAGAAAAAGTACGATGCTGAACAAGGAGGCAAATCAACAAGCCAAAAAATGTTTACTACTATGAATGAAAGACTTTCAAAACAAGTGCTTAGGTACAATCCACAATATCAAAACAGTTATTTGTGCAGAACAGCCCTGAATCTACATGTATTTTCAATGTATCCAAATATTTTATATTTCACAAATCTTTTTTTTTTAAGATTTATTTATTTATTTGAGAGAGTGAGAATGAGAGAGCGAGAGAGAGAGAGCACATGAGAGGGGGAGGGTCAGAGGGAGAAGCAGGCTCCTCGCTGAGCAGGGAGCCCAATGCGGGACTTGATTCTTGGACTCCGAGATCATGACCTGAGCCAAAGGAGTCGCTTAACCAACTGAGCCACCCAGGTGCCCCTTTCAAGTCTTTTTTAATTTTGTTATTCAATTTTTATGTTTAATTATGTTCTTTTTAGTGAATGTCTGTCTTTTGGTTTTGATGACTTTATCTTTTATAGAGAATTGCCTCATGGCCAATTAGTTACACAGTGAAAATGTTTGTGGCAAAAATGTTTGCAGTGCAAATGTTTGCAGCAAAGATGCTTACAGTAAAGATGCCACATGTAGGCAGTGGTGGCATTCTTCTGAGAAAGGTCACGCCTTTGATTGGGTGGCCCCTCTCCCACAACACAGCTACAGCTATGGGCCCTTCCTCTTCTGGTAACTTCTCCTTCCCTTGCCCATTTAGGTCTAGGGGTGGTAAAAACTTCCTGATGTTAATAGCCCCAAGTGCTTCAAAATTCTCTGTTGGTTTTCCTCAACCTCCTGTAACTTTGTAAATAGTCTTATCATTAAACTTTCCTCAGTTCCCCATTGGAGGGTGCCATCTACTTCCTGCCAAGATGCTGATGGAAACAAGCCTTACTAATGATGTCTTTCTCAAAGAGCTATCTGCCCCATGGAAGTGTACATAAAGGGAGCAACCAGGCTTGGATGGGAAGAGAACCAACCTCAGGTGTCAGATTCCTTAAAGAAGCTCACAAGCTCAACTGAAATAGACAGTAACTACTCACAGTGCCTAACAGACTTCCAAGAATGCAAAGATGCTCTGTGCCTTACCCTGAGACAGTCAAGAATCAACTAAGAGAAACCAGCACCAGTGATTTTACTTACTGTCCCTCTCCCTATTCATCTCTAGAGATGTTATTCTTCTAAGAAATCATTCTGGAGGCTTTGAGCAGAGGAGAAACAGGACCCTATAGCATCTCCAGTACCCTCTCCTTCCACATGCCCAAGCCCAGAATGCAACAGATCTTTTGCTTTTCCTGGAATCCTCTAAGCACATTCCTGACTCAGGGCTTTTGCACTTTCCCTCATAAAGATCAAGGACTTCATTGCTTTCATTTACTGCTTCATCAAATACCAACACAAGGAGGTGCTCCATTAATGAATCAATAAATGAACTGATGAATCAGTGAATGAATGGGAATCATGTACATTGAGTGTTGACTGGAGAAAAATTTTAACCACAATGGGTGATTCCTTCCATGTTTCCAGTGCTCTTCAACCTAATTAAGGAGGTAAAATGACTACTAAAAATAGTAATCACATGTTAACCTATTCCTAACATGTTTAGATGAACCATGTCATTGTTATCCTCCAGCAGAATGGGTCATCAATGGCAAATTATTTGACACAACAATTCAGAAATGTATAGAGGTGTACAGGTAGTGTCCTAGTTCTTGTTGTGTGACCCTTGGTTTCTGAGGACACCACCTCCTGCCTTTGTGGCTGCACACCTATGGGTGGGAGCAGTTTCCTGATATTGCTAACCTATGAGATGTTTCAACTTCCTTGTTGGCATTTTCAGTTCTTCTGACATCTTTGTACTTAGTTTCCATATTCAATTTCTCCATTGAACAATCAGGTATATAAGTTTTTGTCACTGGACATTGACCAAAATGTAATTTTAAAAATTAAGTTTTTTTTTCTTAGATTAGTGATTCTGTGTCTTCCTTTAACATTGATGGTATAGTAGTATAGACACTGAAGTGGGAGTCATAAACTATAAATTCTATTGTGCTACTCAAAATTCCCCTAGCCTCTTTCCACTGCTCAATTTCAAAGCCATGTCTACCTATTTGTTACAGCAGATTCTGGTACCAAAATATTTATTAGTTTCCTATTGCTTCTGTAATAAAATACCACAAATGTAGTGGCTGAAGCCAATGCATGCTTAATATCATATAATTCTGCAGGACAGAAGTCTGAAATGGTTTTCATTGGGCTAAAATCAAGGTGTTAGCAGGGCTCCATTGCTTTCTGGAGGCTCTTAGAAAGAGCTCATTTTCTTGCTTTCTCCACCTTCTAGAGGCTTCCCACTATCCTTGGCTCATGGCCCCTGATGAGTTCTTCCCACACTGCATCTCTGACACTGACAACACCATCACCTCTCCTTCTCTGACTTTAATTCTTCCTCCTTCTTCTTTCATTTATAAAGACCTTTGTGATTATATTGGATCCACCTACATAATCCAGGATTATCTTCCCAAGTTGAGGTCCCAATTTAATCACCTCTGCAAAGTCAATTTTTCCATGTAAGGTTATATCCTCACAGGTTCCAGGGATTAAGATGCGGACATCTTTGGGGGAGGGGGCCATTATTCTCTCTAACACACCCTCAACCTGGCATCAGCCCCTAATCAATTACTGGCATGAATCAGTATATAAACACTCCAGTCCCCTGCCACCCCCCCCCAGATGGGATAACTCTGAGGTGCGTGTTTTACTCTGGCCCTCAGAGTTGCCCAGCCAGATTAAAGTTCAACGCGGTAGTGAATTGTTTAATTTATTGGTTGCCTCTTTTCTTTTTTTCATTCTCCAACTGAGATTTCCTGGAACAGACCATAACCCAACCCATAGTCTGGAGACAAGCCCAGCAGAACCACAGAAAACTCGGGGGGCGTGGGTGGCTCAGTTAAGCATCTGCCTTCGGCTCAGGTCATGATCCCAGGGCCCTGGGATCGAGCCCTGCATGGGGCTCTCTGCTCAGCAGGAAGCCTGCTTCTCCCTCTCCCACTCTCCCTGCTTGTGTTCCCTCTCTGGCTGTCTCTCTCTGTCAAATAAATAAATAAAATCTTAAAAAAAAAAAGAATTATTCAGTCTAAATGTCAATAGTGTTACTGTTGGGAAACCTTGCTCTTAAGTCAGAAGATCAAACTAATTTATGTCATTATTAGGTGTGTAAACAGCAGAATTACTCTTCTACCTCCTCAAAGTTTATGAATGCTCACTTCATTTTCTGGGAATTAATTTTACTCCAGCCATTGGCTAGAGAAGCCATTATAGAAATAATCTAATGTCACTCTTCATAGACACATTTTTTTTTGGTGGAATTTGGGTCATGTTTTTTGTCACAGAACTATATAAACCCCATTGCAGAAGAATCTCAAAGCTATTCTAAATACATCATCAAAGTCACTGTTGTATTGTAAATAGAGGCCAATTCACCAACGAAACCGGGTTCTGCCTCACGCCAGTAGAACGGTGCAGAGCTGAACCTGCCTAAAATAATGCCCTTTCCCTTTGTCCCCAAACCCTATAATTCTACTATAACACAAAAACATTAAAACTGAGACATGAGTTACCAGAACACCAGAGTGTGTTTTCCCTTATTCTTTTTATACCCCATTTGCATCTTCCTTCTTCTGTCTTTCTGTTTTCTACACTCATTTTGCTTCTTCATCTTCCCCATTATCCTTTTCAGCCTCATCATCTTTTCATCTTATTTCCTTGCCCTTCTTCTTTTCCCTTCTGTCCCACCCCTTTTCAACGTTGCTCTTGTCCTCAGAACTAAAAATCTTCTGAGTTAACTGAGTGGCACTCACAGGATTTAACTGCCTTTCCCAGCTACTCTGTAAACATAAATTTGAGCCATCTGGGCTTTTTAATGTTTCCTGTAAAGCCTGTCACTGCATCAATCGCCTATTTTGACTGGCTGCACAAGAAGTCATTGTAAGCTAATATTTCCCTAGGGCACTTTGGTGCCTTATTTAATTGTTTTCTTCCTCACAAATGTCTTTTACTCAATAATAGACTAATTTTTTTCTTAAACACCAGCCAAATTCCCTCCTAATTGTTTACGTGCTCCTTTAAACTTAATTATACCATGACTTCACAATTTAGAATTATAGAAATCTTAACAAGGAAAGGATCTCCTATTTAAAGAAAATTGTCCTAAAAATCAGAGGATGAAATAACCTCTAGAAGATTACCAACATGTCAAAGAACTCAGAAAATATTTGCAAAAATCACTCCAGGTAAAGATCGAAGAGGACCTTGACTTTTTGATTTTCTGTGATTGCTCTTATTCTTATACAGAACTATTGTTTTTCTTTTATTTATTTATTTAGGTGTTCACCTTGGAATTATTTTAAAAGTAGGTAAGAGTATTTTTATATTATTATTATATATTATATATATATTATATTATATTTAAAAGTATTTTAAAAGTAGCTAAGCAATTTCTCTTTAAAAGTCAACATTTAAATGCTCCTGACCTTGCAAGAATAATTTGAAAATAGTTCAATAGTTTAGTGCCAAAATCCCCCATAGTTGCCATCATGTGCCAGCTCAAATTATGTCTTTCAATCTACATATAGAAACATAATTACAATAACAGAACAATCACAATTACAGTAACAGCAATGCTGATTTATTAAGTGTGTGCTCTGTCAGGCATTGTGTTTTTCAGATGGTGTCCCTAATTGTCACAACCTTTTCTTCTCATCTCCTCCACCTTCCAATTTTTATCTTTCTTATCTCTTCCTTCCTCCTCTTCTCTAGACTTACTGTACTTCTTTTTTGGCTTCATCATCTTCAAAATCAATAGTTCTCTGATATCGAAACCAAGGCTTTGGCACTCGGAGGAGTGAAACAGCTTGTCTAGAATCCTGCAAATTGTAGGTGAAAGGGTCACTTCCAATCCAGGTCTCTCTGACTCCAAAATCTATAAGCTTTTTTTAAGAATGCTTTTAAAGGATCGTCTCACTTTGTCCTCTTTACCTTTTCTAACTTGGCTTAGCTGACTTCAGGAATTCATGCAATACACTTCTCTTCCTCACACACACAACTCTCCATGCTTTGGTTGGTTTGCTTGGGATATTCCCAACTCTATTTAGGGTATTTTAATTGCCCAAGACAGATCCATTCAGCCTGCAAAAGACTGAGCCTAAACTTGATCCCAAAGTATACCTGGCACCTTCCATTGACAGAAACCCTGGATAAGGTGCTCGGTGTGAGATTCACTATGATCTGCCACAAGGATTAATAACTAACTAAAGCACTCTTTAAATTATCTGAAACTCTTCACCAGTATATTGTAATATATTTCTGTATCTCTAAAACCTAATGACCATAAAACTATAAAATGTATCTTGCTTTTTGTTAAAAAACCTTCTCTATTTTGGGCATAGATTTTATATGTTTCTACGTGAGTAATTCATATTCTAATGGGGTGTTCTGTTCAAACCAAGTACTTTTTTGAACCCCTATGAAAGCTACTTCTTAGAAAAAAAATCCCTCTCTGATATACAAGCATTGTGCCTTCCAGCCTATCTCTCTGCAATAACTGTGAGCTCCGAGAAGCTGCAAGAAAGATCAGGAAGTATTTAGGACACTGACATGACTCCACTCCCTTTAAGTGGATCTGGCCCAAGCACCATAGTCACATTCTTTGAAACAGCTGATAGCAAGAATTTCAGCTGACAATGAAAGCTAACAGGGGAAAGGGGGACGGAGCTTCTTTTAAGAAAGGGAAAAAAAAGAACCTCTTTGAAATAATGATGCTCAACTCCAATAAACAATTTGGGTTCAGACATGGCACCGAGAATATATGCACTTGGCAAAGATTTCATTTGTTCTTCCTCAAAGGGGGTTTCTGGCTGACACTGAGTTCTGATCCCCATCTAATACAAAGTACTACTGAAAAATGAATGGTTACCCATGAGTGTGCCAATAGGAAGAACTGACATAAGTAGAGATGAGTATACAATGAAACCAGTGAAACAAAACTCATGTAGAATATCTCCCTGTCACTCCACTAAACACACCCAAATGACAAGGAAATAAGAGTCTTTTCATGTGTAAAAATTTAATTTTACCTCATAAATGATCAAACTTTTTATGGAGGTATATAGGACAATAAGCATTCAGAGTAAGAGGACCCCAATTTTGCATATAGGGCATTCTGGCCCTCACCACAAATAACATGCTTTGTTAAGCAAACCAAGCTGAGTTTGATTTATTTCCTTTCTTCCTGTTTCTATAGCATCTTTTCATATTTTTCCTTAAAAAAAATTAGAACAAGAAACACTGGTTCATTGAAGTTAGCTTATATAATTAATGCCAGGACTCCAGAATATCGACAAACTAAACAGAGGTTGTCAACAGCTGCATCATTTAGTCAATGGCTTTGAATCCTCTCTCTCCTGGTCCTTGTGTGTTCACAAAAGCAGCCTGTCCACAGTTCACCCAGGTCTGTTAGGTTCTCCATGTGAACCCCAAACTACATTAAAATGAAGGAGTAATTTCTGTAACCCTATTGCAGTAAGAGAGACTTGGTCATTATTGTAGTCAGCTTTAGCACCTGAAAATTAAAGTTCCATTGCAGGGTTCTACTCCCAGTTGTCCAGCTCTTCTTCCTGGGGGGCTTCAGGCAGCACTACACTTCACATCTTCCTCATTTAGAAAACCAGCTACTCCCTATCTCTAAGGATTTTGTGAAACTTAGCAATATTAAAGTGCTTGGGAAGCTAGGCAGATATTCATGGATGAAAGAATTCACCAAATGTTCTCTTATAAGTTTGAAACACATACTGAGCATATTCCTCCTTCTTATAGAAAAAAAATATGAAGATCATTTAAGGTGTAAGTAAAATCCTTTTTTTTTCCCCATTAAACTCAGAAGTCTGGATTCGAGAAAGTCACTTAAACAATGAAATTTATGACTGACTTCTTAACAGAAATGATGGGAGTCAGAAGACAGTGGGACAAATTATTTGAAGAGCTAAAAGAAAACTACAAGCCTCAATTTATATATGCAGAGAAAATATCTTATAAAAGTGAAGGCAAAATAGATAACATTTCCAGACAACCAGAACCAGACAATTTGTCACCAGCAGCCTTGCACTGAGAGAAGTACTACTGTTGTTTAAGTAGAAGGAAAATAATCCCAGACAGAAACACAGAAAAAATGGGGGGAAATGAGGAGCGATGGAAATTGTAAATGTGTGGGTAAATATAACTAATATTACTTTTGTTAATATTATTGATATTATGTGCAAAACAATAATATCTTATGGTATCATTTCATTGAAATGAATGAAAACAAACTGGTTGCACATTTTGCATTCCCACAAGGAGTGTAAGAGAGTTCCAGTTCCTTCACAGTACTCATAAGAATTTGGTTTTGTCATTTTTATTTTTTAATTTTAGCCATTCAAAGAGTGTGAAGCAATATCTCATTGAGGTTTTAATTCATATTTTTCTAATGACTAACAACACTGAGTATATTTTCATGTGCTTATTTCCATCCATGCATTTTCTGAGATATGTCTGTTCAAAACATTTTTCCGTTTTTAAATTGAGTTATATATTTTCTTATTGTTGAGTGATGAAAATGCTTTATTTATTCTGGGCACAAGATCTTTATCAGACATGTATTTTGCAAGAGAAATAAAAACATATGTCTATACGAAAGCCTCTACAACATGTTCATAGTGGTTTTATTCATAGTCACCAAAAACTTTAAATAATGTCCATCAGTCAGTGAATAGATAAACAAATTGTAATGGATCCACATAATGGAATACTCCTCAGTCATAAAAAGTAATGAACTATTGATACATGCAACAACATGCATAAATCTCAAAAGCATTATGCCATGTGAAAGAAGTCACTCACAAAATGCTCTATTTGTTTAACTGTATGATTTTCATCTAGATGACACTCTGAAATACATAAAAGTATTAAAAGCAAAAAATATGTCACTGGTTGCCAAGGGCTGGGGTGAGAATATTTATCATAAAGACACACAAGGAAATATTTAGGGTATTTGTGGTGATGACAATATTCTATATCTTGATTGTGGGTAAATGATTGTCTTTGTCAAATACATAGGACTGTATATATATAAAGGGTGAATTTTACTGCATGTAAAGTATATTCCAATAAATGTGGCATAAAAAAGAAAATCATAATATAAAACATGGGAGTGATAAATGTTCTGGGTAGGGGTAGAACTATGAATTTATATGACATATAATTCATATAAAGTTTATATTAAACACTGACAAATCGTGGCTCTATATTGCAAACTCTCAGATAACTGTAATACATTACTGAAAGAAATTAAATGCCCAAATAAAGGGAAGGACAGACCTTGTTCATAGATTGGAAGACTCAATATCATAAGATATAAATTCTCTCCAAATGATCTAGAGTCAGTACAATTCCAGTCATAATTCTCACCAGGTTTTTCATGGAAATTGACATGCTGATTCTCTAATGGAAAAGAAAATGCAAAAGATCAAGAATACCCAAAGAAATCCTAAAGAAAAACGAAGTTGGAGGACTTACTCAACTGGATATCATGTAGATCATAGACCTAAATGTGAAAGGTAAAACGATCAGGTTTCTGGAAGCTAGTAGGAGAGTATCTTTATTCCCTTGGCCTGGGCACAAAAAGCTCAAGTAATAAGTTTAAATATTGATGAACTGGACTTCATTTAGATGAAGAACCTGCATCACCAAAAGATAACATTAAAACAGGAAAAGGAAAGACACTGAGTGAAAAATATTTTCAATATGTATACAAGAGAAAAAACTCTTCGATAATACATAAAGAACTCCTACCAATCAACATGGAAAAGACACAATACCATTTCTAAAATGGGCAATAGACTTGAACAGACATTTTATAAAAGAGAATATCCAAATGACGAGTATTCATATAAAGATTTGCTAGGCATCACTGATCAGAGAAGTGCAAATTAAAGCTACAGCAAGGTATTACTAAACAACCCCCAGCATAACTAAAATTACCCAGTGTTGATGAGAATATGGAACAGCAGGAACCCTCACACACTGTAGGAAGAATTGTAAATTGGAATGATCACTTTGGAAAACTCTTCTGCTTATTTATTAAAGGTAAAATGTGCATACTCTATAATCCAAAAATTCCATTCCTCAACAGAAAGGAGTACTATATCTAACAAAAGATATATACAAGAATGTTAATAGCCCAAAATTGGAAACAACTCAGACATTTACCAGCATAGAATGGATAAATTGTGTTGTATTGATACAATGGAATAGTACACAGCAATGAAAAGTATGATCTATTGAAACATGTAACATCATGAATGAATTTCAGAAACATGATAGGAAGCCAAACACAAAATAGTATGTACTGTATAGTTCCATTTATATGAAGTTCAAAATGAGGAAAAACTAATCCATGTGGATGGTTGTTAGAATAGTGGGGTGGGGCACAAGGAAAGCTAACAGGGACAGAGCAGTGCTTTTAACCTTGATAATGGGTATTATTTTCAGGGGAATGCCCACTTTGGGGAAATTTATGAAGACATATGCTTAGGATTTGTAATCTTTTCTGTATGTATCTTATATTTCAATAATAATGAGTTTACCAGGAGGGGTGCCTGGGTGTCTCAGTCAGTTAAGCCTCTGCCCAGGTCATGATCCCAGGGCCCTGGGACTGAGCCCCACATGGGGCTCTCTGCTTAGCAGAGAGCCTGTTCCTCCCTCTCCCTCTGCCTGCTGATCCCCCTGCTTGTGCTTTCTCTCTCCCCCTCTCTCTCTCCGTCAAATAAATAATAAAATCTTTTTAAAAAAAATAAGTTTACCAGAAAAGGAACTAGTATGGCTTTCTGGAAGATAAATTAAAGTCTGTGTGGAGGGGTGCCTGGGTGGCTCAGTCTTTAAGCGTCTGCCTTCGGCTCAGGTCATGATCCCAGGGTCCTGGGATCGAGCCCCTCATTGGGCTCCCTGCTCAGTGGGAAACTGCTTCTCCCTCTCCCACCCCCCCTGCTTGTGTTCCCTCTCTCGCCATGTCTCTCTCTGTCAAATAAATAAATAAAATCTTTAAAAATAAATAAATAAAGTCTGTGTGGAATGATTACTGGCCAAACCAGTTTCCTACCAAAGGGACACAATTCGGGTTCCAAATAATACTTATCAAAGCAACATTTTGTTTTTTCGGAAGGGAAATGGTTTTCCCTACGTAAGTATTTGTTGTGGCAACTTTGTAAACTGCCTGCTCACACGGTGAGGGACTTTAATTAGTATTACTTCACACAGTACTATTTCACAAAGGGATTACAACTCTTTAAGAGATGTTTATTTTATCAGAGAAATCTCCACCAGTAGAATAATGGTTTGCTGGTAGTTCCTGAAGTCTACTTCACAGATTTTCAAACTTGCTTCTTTTTCTCTCTACACTCGTTTACTAAAATCTCCCTGCCTCATTTACTAGAATTTCCACCCAGGAGAGAAGTACAAGTGAAGAGACAGTCACCCCTTCTGTAATTCAGGATCTTCATGGTTGGTCCTTCCTTTCTGCTCTCAATCCATTTCTTAGAGATTACACAAATTCAAGCAATTGCAAAGTTTGTGTTCAGATATTAAATCACCTGCAATTTTCCTTTGATGTGTGTCTAGAGGACCTTTCATGACATAACACTATAGAAAAGGCTAAAGGGCTGTCATTTTGAGATAGCAGGAATCTCATTATATTGACTGCTTTTCTCCATCTACTGGATCCAGTCCTCCTGTAGCCAAGGAATTCATCCCAGCATACTTTGATGAGCAGATAAATCTACTGATCAAAACTCCTTACTTAGAATATAGTTCGCTCCAAAACCAAAGGGAGATCCAAGTTTCATAATTTCTAGAGTTTACCGTTACTTCCAATGATACAGAACTTCTACCTCCTTTTTACTTTGTAAAAGCAAAACCACAGGTTTCTTCTGCTTGTTGCACATTTACCAGAATCACACAACCATAAACACACACACACACACACACACACACACACACAACTTGTGGTAAGTGGGCTAATACACATAACACGTCATTGCCTGACATTTCTTGAAGTTCTACTAGGTTCAACTAGGAAAAATAAAAATACATAAATATTACTGTGTCAATCATAAAGAGACATAGAGAACTGAAAGCCAATAAGAGATTCATTTAGCAATATCTTGGAATACTTTATGTATTGAATGAATCAATGCCATCACAGGAACATGAAACAATTAAGGCTCACCTACTAACCATCTCTGATGTGAGGGACTCTTACTCCAGCAAATGTTTACTAAGTGCATGTCACCCATCCTGGGTGGATTGGGAAACAAATATGGTACAAGTGTTCTTTGTAAATATGGCAAGAAGAGTGGAATCTACTTGAATGGAGAATACAAACTTGTACTTCAGCATCTTCCAAAACTCAAGTATAAACTTGGCAACAGATAAAACATAAGGTCTACAGGTGTATCTGCTGGATCTCTGATGTCTAATTTCTGGATTGTCATGGATCATAACTTTTTCCTGGAGATTCCAAGACTACAGATAAGCTCAAATATAAGTCCCACCTCATCAGCTGCTGTGGTTGCAGCCAATTGACAGACCTCAAAGATCAGGTAGATAAAACCTAGGCACATTATCTTAGCACCAGGCCTCCTCTCTTATCCTTGGTGTGCATAAATTACTCTGGAGCTCCTTGGTGGGATTCTTTGGAAACAGGTGTTCTCATAGCTATTGAGCTAGTTTTCCTTTTCACTGCCTCTTAATCCAGGATCCCCTGTTACAGTTATTACAGGCATCAGAGGCACGAGCCCCAATGCCAGTTTCTGACTGTTTCTTTACACCAGGCCACCAAGCACATACATATATACATATCGTTGTAGGTACAAACTATGGGAAGAACTGACTGGAATACCAGTAAAGGAACAGAAGAAACAAAACAGCAAACAACAGTGTAAGAAGCTAAGATACACCACAGCTATTATTCTTGTTTGTTCATTTGTTTTGTTTTAATTTGGCTAGTTGGTTTTTATGTTTGTTAGCCATTCTCTTTGACTTCTGGATGCTTGGCCATGACTGAAGATTGACTTGTGTCTCACTTACTTCCAAAAATACCTTCTTACAGATCAGGAATGTGCATCTAACACCAAACAAATACGCAATGCCTCCCAAAACCAGCTCCTGAGGCTGAGCCTCTGGATGTTCCAGTCAAATAACTCATCCATCTGGACCCAGGACAGGACAAAAAGTGAACCCCACAGTGGTTCGCACCTGCTTCCATAGTTTACAAAGTGAGTTCTTAAACGGACTGTGGCAATCTCTAAAGAATCCAAATGCATACTTTATAAACAGAACTCACTAAAAAAAACTACTGTTAGAAAAAATTTTGGCCAAGGAAGTACTTGTTGAGATCACTGAAGTCAGAAGCTCCTAATTTCTTTGGGATCATATCACCTTTGAAAATCCATGGAAAGCTATTGACCCTTTGGCCTCCAAACTACATTTACAATCTTGCCTAGAACTTTGAGGAATTTTTAAAAATCCGTATATATTATGAATGTCATCCATGAATCCACTCAAAGTCCATAGGCTTCCTCACTAAAAACCTCTGATTTAATCCAAGCAGGAATAGGAGGTCTAAAAAGACCAAGTAGCTTACCTAAGGGGACAGAATGGGAGCAGAACCAGGGCTAGAACACAGTATCCTGGGTCACAGTCTACTACCGACACCATTGGTCCAGAGTAAGGAAAGATCTAAATGAAAAAAACAATGGTTACTCTGGGATAGGTTAGACTTGTTTGAAACACATATTGGTTAGGAAGTTGTGGGGAGAAATGGTCTTGAATATAAATGAAAGACAGTCAGATTTACCTTTTGGGGTCTAAGTTAATTGCCTTTCTTTTTCTTTTCTGGACCAGCTTTAAAACTAGGTGATCAGGTGATTGGAAATATAAATTCCTAATCATTACATTAGTGTTTTCCTTTCAGTGTTTCCAGGGTGATATGTAGGAGAAGGGAGTCCCAAATTTTGAGGCCACCACTATTTATTCCCAAGTCTGTAATATAAACAGAGAGTACAAGACTATTTTATTTATTTGGTCATTTCAAGCAGTTAAATCACTCACTAATACATTCCTTGCAACCTTAAGCATCATTATCTTTCTATTTCTAACAGGATTTTAGAGATGCTAACTCTCGGAATTGTTGGAAATGTCTGTCATCCATACACCACAATAAAGCAGCAACCTCTAGTTCTCATGGAACTGCCCTTCTATGGGATCTATGAGACACCCTGTCTTGAGTGCTCCCTCCTCCCTCTATTCATACAGAAATTGGTCATGTTAGAAAGAGCAGCCTGGCAATGATACCAAATTGTTTAAAGTGGCTCTGAAACTGTGTGGCTCTAAGCAAGTCATTTACCCTTTCTAAAACTTAGTGTCTTAATGGGTGAAGTGGGAATAATAATCACATTGGTTTATAATGTTGCTGAAGATAAAAGGTGATCAGGCATGTAAAACAATTAGTCCAGTGCCTGGAACACAGTAAGGCCAGGTACACATTAGCTTGTGTTGCTGTTATTCTCAAGTGAAGGCACAGACCCAGGGAGAGGAGGGCACAGAACAGGAGAGAGAACCAAAGCCTGAAATTGAGAAGACATTGTAAAGCTCTTTGGCTTGAACTTGATTAAAAATACAGAAACAACTCAAGCCCCTCTAACCCTAGTTAACTTTCAAACAAATTCATGAAGAGGTTTCTGCCAAAGAGTCTTAATTAAATACAGTACCAAAAGGACCTCCTTAAGAAAATTCCATTATAAGGTGCAGCCCTATGGTAGATATAATATAAGATTCCAATGTCATTGATCCTCTGGGATAATGATTTTCTTGTCTTCTGTGGGAGGGGATTTCTCCAAGGGTTTAGCCTGTGGACCCAGAGCACAGCTGATACTCAGGTGCTTGTCAGCTTCCAGCTTCTGAGAAGAAAGAGAATCAAGTCGATGACTGAAGTGTGTTATAAGCAGAGAGCATAAGGGCTTTCACTGGAGACATTTTCGTTTTCTTTCATGATAGTTGTTTTTGGTTTTAACATACTTTATTTCTCATTCGTGAAGAGGACATCTGACTTTCTAATTAGAGTTTAGGTTGATTTTATTTTTTTACTATACTGGAGGCTCAATAGCACCTATTGTCCTCCTGCTTTTTAAAAAATAAAACAAGAACTATAATTCTTGTGTGTGTCCTTCTGCTGCTTACCTTTGTGCTGCAGGAAATCTATGATGGCTGAGCTTTAATGTCTCAAACCTGGTTGGCTCCCTAGAGACATCTGGAAACAGAATCCACTTCTGGCTTCTCAGTGCTCCAGTGGTGTTCCGGATGATGAAGCAAATTCTGCATATTGGACCACAAAATTCCACTCCAAAAATAAACAAGAGCATCTTGCTTCCTACCTTGAGGTTGAGGCTCCAATCGCTTCAAACAGCCTGTTTACATAACAGCCCAGAATGTGGCCTGAACTGTGATCCCTTTTCTGATAAGAACCTCAGCATGTTCTGTCCCAAGCTGTTTGGGTTCAAGTACGGGGCAAGGCCCAGAATGGGAAAGCTCACTGGGCCTCTGGGACCACAGCAAAGAAGTTGGGCCTGTTTTTCCAGGAGCTGCCGCCTTGCAATCCCCATGCAGTAGCCCCGACTGCCCAGCGCTGCTAGAGAAAAGCACGTACCACATTAAGAAGTGGAAAGCAATTCTCGCATTTCTAACCCAGTAAACAATTCTCATAAGTTGTTTTAACCTTCCTTCTATTAGCTTACAAAAATATTTTAAGATGTTCTCACCCTAAAAAAAGTTACTAAATTCTAAAACTTCAAACCTTTGCCTAAATTCTGACCCCACAACTTACTCCTACATGTTCTTCCTTCCTTCTCCACCTCTTAAAAGAGTAGTCATCTCCCTGCAAAGAAATGACTTCAAATTTTCGGAAATTGTCAATACTCAACTGTTTTTGACCTAAAGAATCTTTCATGTGGTTCAACCTAATACCCCCAATCTGTTAACAGTGTTTACTATGGAAGGAATGATGGAAAAGTGGAGGGATCTTGATTGATCATTAGTTTCTACTTTGTACTCTACTGTACTTTCCAAATTTCTTCAACCAGCTTATGTTAGTTTCAAAATCATAACTTAAAAAAAGAAATCTGGCCAAAATCTCCATCTCCACTAAGAGGGCATGTTGATTCCACAGTCCCTTGACATCTGTTCTTTGATCTTGCCCCTCTTGCTTCTCTCACTGAAGACAGCAAAGTCCCCCAGTGACCAAACTCAGCCTATATGTTAGATGAACCTACTGTGACATTTGACATTTTTGCCTTTCTATGCTCTCTCCTGCATATGGCCCTGGTTTTCCTGGTTCTCCAGACTTGGGTCCACTCCATCTCAGTCTCCTTCAGTCATTGGACAAATATTTACTGAGTATTACCATGTACCAGGCATTCCCTAGATGCCAGAAAAATTATAGCGAAAACAACACAATTTTTTTCTGCCCATCCCTAAAATGTTGGTGTTCTCCAAGGTTTTGTCCACCTCCCTTATTTTACATAGTCTCCCTGAACTGTCTCTTTACTTGTGTGGTTTCATTCTCTTCCTTGACCCTTCTGCTGATGATTCACAAAGACCCTGCTTCTCCCTACCACACCTCTTCAGCTGAATATTCCAAAGGCCCTGCAAATTCAATGCATCCTGAATCAAATTCAATTGCCAGTTTGTTCTTCTTCCAGCATTCCCTACATAGGTCCTCACCTCCCTATTCATCGAGTCATGCATTCTAGTCATCCTTTAATTCTCTTCCCTGTCTCTGACTAGGTCCCTCCAAAAGCAGAATCTGGGACCACGAAATGAGCACAAAGAGTCTATTTAGAGGGTAAATCCAGGAAGCAGGAGTGAGAGATCAGAGAGTATGAGGCAAGGAAGGAGAAAGAGCCAGTAAAGAGAGTGTTACTAAGTGGGTTCTTGCTGTGGACAATGGCAGTACAATTCCACACAGGACTTTCTGAGGAACCATGTGGAATAAGCTTCCAGATTTTCCCACTGAAGGATGAGAGGCTATAGCATTTTTACAAATTCCTATTTCCCAGTAATTAAGGGCTGCTGGAAGTAGAACACGGGTTGGGTGTTCCCTGTGCTTCCAGAGGGCACAGAAATCATCTAACACCACTGCAGGTGAAATCAGAAGTGAAGCAAAGAGATACTGTAAGAGGCATGTATACCTCTGCCACCCTCCCTTTGTCCCCACATCCAGTTTCCAATTCCTAATAATTCAGCCTCTTAAATATTGTTCAGTTTGTCTCTTTCTTCCCATTACCACTCTCAGACTCTCACATCTTATCAATATAATTACAACCATCTGGCTGCTATCTTTACCTTCACTCTCTCCTCCATACTGCTGCCAAAGGTATCTATCTAAAAACATTTCTGATCATATAGATTCCTTGTTTAGAAATTCAAGATGATCCCCCCAAATACCTACCTATCAAGTACCTATACAAATGGAACCCAAATTTCTTTTGATGGCATAGCTGGCCCTTCACATTCTGCATCCAGAATTCTTATTGCCCGTTCCCCTCCTACAATTCAGCTACCCTATCCCCGCCCCCCACAATATTAACTTCTTATTCTCAAATGTGTCAGGCCTTATAAGTTGAGTATTCCACTTCATAATGCTTAGAAGGTACTGTGCTTTATGAAATGCTTCAAGTTCAAGTGCCACAAATTTGAAAATGTTGACATCTACTTTAAGATTGAATGGAATAGAGCTAAATTTTTTTTTCAGGAGCTCAATTATTTTTAAGTGTCCTTCGGTGGAACCCATTATTACCTTCATCTACTAGATAAATAAGTACTTCCTTACTTTGCCTTATGCATTTATTTCCAAAGGCTACAAAGTTTGACTAAGTAAATGAAGACTAGAAATACAGAAACAGATGGAAGGTGATAACAGACATCACAGGGCTAAGTAAATCACAGCCTGAATGCCTGCAGAAAGGGATCCTAGAGAGAAATCAGTCCATTTGTCCCTGCTGAACCCTAAGAGGCATAGCACGTGGTGACACAGAAGTCTGGATTTAGATGTAGGTCCAAACATAGGAGATATGGATTATTTGTTTACAGAAAGTGGGACATTTCTCATGTACCCAACCCTCCCCTTCATTCAAGGCAACTAAAGGATCTACCTTCCTTCTATATCCCCTAGAGGAACAAAGTGTAATGTTCTGGATAAACAGGAGCCTGAGAGGAGATGGGCTTGAATATAAGGGCATGAAAGCAAATGTTTACATGCTGAGCTGTGTGCCCCTTAGCCTCCTTCCTCCACTCTGCTCACAGAAAACCAGTAGCCAAGGATTTACACCAACAACACTACTTCTGGCCTCAGGACAGAAGAATGAAATTCTTATCTGGAGAAGCTGCCCCTTTGAAAAATACTTTACATAGAGATACTTGGGGATAGCCTGCTGGAAAATCTAGCTCACCTTAAAGAGAATTTCACCAGCCAACAAAACTGCCTCCACTCTTCACCTACAGACAAAGCTACCAATCAGCTCATCAGAGTTTCATTTAAATATTACTAGGCATCCAAGGGTCACCAGAAATGGAGAAAATCTAATATGAAAGAGGGATTCTAAAAACTAAACTGAAAACAAAACAAAACAAACAAAAAAAATGAAACAATACAGGATATAAAAGAAAGCTATCCCAAAACGCCATACTTAATATCTTCAGAAGGACAGGAAAATATTTTATCTATGAAAGAATGGGATGTTATAAAAAAGAAATGATCAGAAAACAAAAACTTTTTAATGATAATTAAAGAAATACAACAGAAATATTATAACAAGGAAATCTCCCAGGAAATGATTTTTTATAAGTCAAAGATATGAGAAAAGAGAGAATATATAAGGAAATAAGATCCGTCTAGATCTAACCTTGGTACTCAAAGTATGGCCCACAGACCAGAAATATTGGCATTTCTTGGAAATTTGACAGAAACAGAGACTCACAGGCCCCATCCCAGATCTATTAATTCAGAATCTGTATTTTTATAAAATCCATGAAAGTTTGAGAAACTTATAGAGGAGATCAGTGTATTATAGTTAGGATGCTTTGGGTTTCAAGTAGGAAAAACCCATCTCAAACCATCATTAAAAATAAGGACAATTTTTGTTTAAGAGAGAGACAGGGTAGGCTCCAGTTTTTCCCTGTTATTAGGGTCCCAGATTCTCTTAACCTGATTCAGTTCTACCATGATCCTATGTCTGGATCCTTTGGTGCCATAAGGTCTCTACAAGCAGCAACTAAAACAAAGGTGTTCTTTGTTCATAGTAAGCCACAGGGAGAGGCGGTCTTATCTATCCCAGAATACTGTGGAAGCTTCTCTTCATTTGTTATTATCCCAAACTAGCCTAGGCTGCTCATCCCTGAAATACTGACTTACACAAAGGGTAAGTTGACTATGATAGGTTGAGACTGACTTTACAGGATGAAATATATGTTGTGAATGAATCTCAATATCTACCACATTCAATTTCAGGCCAATAGAAGTTCCAGAAGGAAAGAACAAAGAAAAATGAGATTTTATCCAATACAAGAAAATTTCCTAGAACTTGAAAACATGTACCTATTGGCAAAAAGGGATCACTGAGCAGTCAGCAAAATAATGGTCAAAAACTTATTCAAAGAACTCTCATGAGTTTTCAGAAAAACATAAATAATGAGAATATCCTAAAAGCTTCAGAGAGAAAAATATAGATCTCATTCACAGAAATAGGAGTCAGAATAGCACTGGATTTCTCAACAGTTCAATATGTTTTAGAAGACAGTGGAAAGATGCCTTCAAAATTCAAAGGAAAAATCACAGTCCAATAACATCATGATTTACTTAAATGCTATGATTAACACACCTGAGGAAGTATTCCCTGGGTTTAATCACAGGGGTAACTGTTATTCTTTTATTCTATATCCAGCCCAACTATCAATCAAGAATCAGATAAAGTCACTTTCAAGCATTCAAAAATTCATAACATTATCTCCCCACACACTTTTTAAGGAAAATAACAGGTGTTCTTCATGAAAATGAAAAAATAAGAAAGAGAGGAAATCATTGCTAAACAGTAATTGTTGTTGAGGCATTTGGGAAGAATAGCTATAACTAAGCAAATGAAAAGGGAGGAAGAGAAATGTTTATTAATTCCATGGAGAAAAGTTTTACATGAAAGGAAGTACTTAATGTACAGGACTGTGACTATACTTAACAACACTGTATTTTCTGCTTGAAAGCTGCAAATAGAGTAGATCTTAAAAATTCTTCCACCATACACACACACACACACACACACACACACACAAAGTATGTGATGGAGGTGTTAACTAACATTATTGTGGTAATCATTTCATAGTATACACAACTATCAAATCACCACTTTGTATATCTGAAACATATAATATGTCAATTATATCCCAGTAGAGCTAGAGGAAAAAAAGAAAAAATATATATATATTTAACAACTTGGTGAACATTATTGTTCAGAAAAAAGAAAGACAGGAACTATAAACAGCATACATTTATTAGTTCAGCAGTAAATAATATTAACACACTAAATATTGATATAACAAACTTAATACCAATTGTCCTGTTGTTACACTAAGAGTATCTTGGCCAGTATAATGGTGATATTGGGGTTGAAAAGAAAAATCCTGAGTCTCTGAAACAGGTAGTCAATAGAAACAGCTTAAAATTAAAAGATCCAGAAATAGGGGCACCTGGGTGGCTCAGTCGGTTAAGCGTCTGCCTTCAGCTCAGGTCATGATCCCAGGGTCCTGGGACCAAGCACAGCATCCGACTCCCTGCTCAACGGGAAGCCTGCTTCTCCCTCTGCTGCTCCCCTTTGCTTGTGCTCTCTCTCTCTCTCTCTTTCTCTCTCTCTGTCATATAAATAAGTAAAATACTTTAAAAAAAGATCCAGAAATAGCAGTATATGCATGTAATTTTGAAATATGGCATTAGAAATCATCAACAAAATGAAAAGGTAAACTACAGAGTGGGAGAAAATATTTGCAAATCATATGTCTGATAAGGGGTTAGTAGAATTAATAGTATATATAAATATATAAAGAATTCCTACAACTCAATAGCAAAAAAAATATGATTAAAAATGGGCAGAAGAACTGAATAGACATTTTTCCAAAGAAGACATACAAATGGCCAACAGGTACATGAGGAGGTGCTCAACATCACTAATCGTAAGGGAAATACAAATCAAAACTGCAGTGAGATATCACCTCATACCTGTTAGAATAGCTAAAATAAAAAAGACAAGGGGTGCCTGGGTGGCTCAGTCATTGTCTGCCTTCGGCTCAGGTCATGGTCCCAGGGTCTTAGGATTGAGCCCCATATTGGGCTCCCTGCTCAGCAGGGAGTCTGCTTCTCCCTCTCCCACTCCCCCTGCTTGTGCTCTCTCTCTCTCTCTCACTGTGTCTCTCTGTCAAATAAAGAAATAAAATCTTTAAAAAAATAAAAAAGACAAGAGATAATAAATGCAGATTAAAATATGGAGAAAAGACAACCTTTTGCACTGTTGGTGGGGATGTAAATTGGTGCAACCAGTATGGAAAACAGTATGAAGTTTTCTCAAAAAAATAAAAATAAAACTACCATATGCCCAGCAATTCCAATTTTGGGTATATAATCAAAGGAAAAGAAATCACTATCTCAGAGAGATACCTGCACCTCCATGTTCATTACAGCATTGTTTACAAGAGACAAGACATGGAAACAATCTAAGTGTCCATCAACAGATGAATAGATAAAGAAGTTGTGATATAAACTGATAGACACATATACACCATATATATACTAAATATATACACTATACACACACACAAACACACACAATGGAATATTATTCAACTATTAAAAAAGAAGGAAATCCTGCCATTTGCAGTAACATGGATAGACCTTGAGGGCATTACGCTAAGTAAAAAAGACAGTGAAAGACAATTACTATATAATCTCACTTACATAGGGAATATTAAAAAAAAAACAAAACCAAACTCATAGAAACAGAGAACAGTTTGGTAAGTTGCCAAAAGTGGGGGGTAGGAGTGGTAGAAATGGGTGAACATGGTCAAAAATTCAAATTTCCAGTTTTAAGATAAATAAGTTCGGGGAATCTAATGCACAGCATGGTGACTACAGTTAACAATACTGTACTGTATATTTGAAAGTTGCTACGAGAGTAAATCTTAAAAGTTCTTATCACACACAAAAAAAATGTAACCATGTGAGGTGATGCATGTAAACTAAAACTTATTGTGGCTATCATTTCACGATATATACATATATCAAATCATTATATTGCATGCCTTAAACTAATACAATGTTTTATGTCAATTATATCTCAATAAAACCATAAAAATATAAAAACATACACAGCATTAAATAGCAACAAAATAGTATAAAAGAGTAGAAAAAGGCTTTCCCTGTGGACTAGGTCTAGAAGTAAAGGTAGACCTGGTATTTTTCAAAATCAGATTTTGAGAATTCAAGTATTTTACTGGTAATGTAACTTGTACTTAGATCAAAGTATAGTACCTTGATCTACTTAGAACCAGATGATTCAGATGGTTTTACTATTGCTTAAAAAAAAAAAAAAGGAAATTCACAAGTCTAAAGTCAGCAAGCTTCCTACTTAGTCACTAAAAAATATTTAGCTGCTAGAACCTATTTATATTGTCTTTTAGCAACCAGCTCAACAAGCTACTACCTCGGGTGGTGCAGGAAGGCAGAAATGTGTTCTATTTTGTGTTATTGACATGGATATAGGTTAAGAAGAAAGACGAGAAGAGAAATACTATGTTAACTTATTCAGCCAATATTTACTTTAAGCTCTGAGGGTAAACCACAAAATACAGTGCAAGATCCCTGCTTTCAAGGAACTCATATTTAATTTCAGAATTCATATTCAATTTCAAATTCAGTTCATACCAAATAATAGATTACTAAAATACACAATACCATATGTAAATCTCAGAAATATTATGTTGCACAGAAAATGCCAGAAACAAAAGCACATAATAAAGGATTCCTTTTATATTGAGTTCAGAACTAGGCAAAACTAATCTTTGGTGAAGTAAGTCAGAATTTAGGTTACACTTGGAAAGAAGAGTATTAGGGGGCATGATGCATATTTCTTTCTCTCTTCCATCCTATCAAGTAGATGTAAAACATCTATACGGGGCAATAAGGCAGTAATTAGTTAAGACCAAAATGCAACACAGGCAAGGGTAGCTTCATCCCGGATGAAGCTGAAATGACATCATATACACATCCATGTGGCTTGGCTTTCTCACAGTATGGTGGCCTCAGGGTATCAGGGCTCCTAGAGAGTGTTCCCAACAACCAAAATTGAAGTTTTACGACCTTTTGTGATTGTGTCTTAGAAGTAACATATCGTTACTTCTGCTGCCCTCTTTTGGCCAAAGAAGTCACAAGCCTGCCCCAAGGGGAAGGGACATAGATTGCACATCGTAATGTAAGAAATGTCAAAGAACTTGCAAACTTAACATTGCTGCATGGAGGAAAATGGGGACCACATTTGGGATGTAGAGCTCACTCACATAGCTATCCTATTTCCCTGTCCCCATGTCTAAGGTCATGGCAAACTGAGGGCTGGTGATTCTCTTACTTCTGCCATTAAGACTTGTGGTCTGTCTCCCAACAAACAAAAGCCCAGGGCCAGACAGCTTCCCAGGGGAATTCTATCAGACATTTAAAGAAGAATTAATACTTATTCTCCTGAAACTGTTCCAAAAAATAGAAATGGAAGGAAAACTTCCAAACTCATTTTATGAGGCCACCATTACCTTGATCCCAAAACCAGACAAAGACCCCATCAAAAAGGAGAATTACAGACCAATATCCTTGATGAACATGGATGCAAAAATTCTCACCAAAATACTAGCCAATAGGATCCAACAGTACATTAAAAGGATTATTCACCATGACCAAGTGGGATTTATCCCTGGGCTGCAAGGCTGGTTCAACATCCGCAAATCAATCAATGTGATACAATACATTAACAAAAGAAACAAGAATCATAGGATCCTCTCAATAGATGCAGAAAAAGCATTTGACAAAGTACAGCATCCTTTCTTGATCAAAACTCTTCAGAGGATAGGGATAGAGGGTACATACCTCAATATCATAAAAGTCATCTAGGAAAAACCTACAGCGAATATCATTCTCAATGGGGAAAAGCTGAGAGCTTTTCCCCTAAAGTCAGGAATGCAGCAGGGATGTCCACTCTCACCACTGCTATTCAACATAGTATTAGAAGCCCTAGCCACAGCAATCAGACAACAAAAAGAAATCAAAGGCATCCAAATCGGTAGAGGAAGTCAAACTCTCACTCTTTGCAGATGATAGGATACTGTATGTGGAAAACCCAAAAGACTCCACCCCAAAACTGCTAGAACTCATACAGGAATTCAGTCAAGTAGCAGGATAGAAAATCAATGCACAGAAATCAGTGGCATTCCTATACACCAACAACAAGACAGAAGAGAGACAAATTAAGGAGTCGATCCCATTTACAACTGCACCCAAAACCATAAGATACCTAGGAATAAATTTAACCAAAGAGGCAAAGGATCTGTACTCAGAAAACTATAAAATACTCATGAAAGAAATTGAAGAAGACACAAAGAAATGGAAAAACGTTCCATGCTCATGGATTGGAAGAACAAACATTGTGAAGATGTCAATGCTACCTAGAGCAATCTACACGTTCAATGCAATCCCCATCAAAATACCATCCACTTTTTTCAAAGAAATGGAACAAATAATCCTAAAATTTGTATGGAACCAGAAGAGACCCCGAATAGCCAGAGGAATCTTGAAAAAGAAAAGCAAAGCTGGCGGCATCACAATTCTGGACTTCCAGCTCTATTACAAAGCTGCCATCATCAAGACAGTATGGTACTGGCACAAAAACAGACACATAGATCAATGGAACAGAATCGAGAGCCCAGAAATGGACCCTCAACTCTATGGTCAACTCATCTTTGACAAAGCAGGAAAGAATTTCCAATGGAAAAAAGACAGTCTCTTCAACAAATGGTGTTGGGAAAATTGGACAGCCACATGCAGAAGAATGAAACTGGACCATTTCCTTACACCACACGCAAAAATAGACTCCAAGTGGTTGAAAGACCTAAACGTGAGACAGGAGTCCATCAAAATCCTAAAGGAGAACACAGGCAGCAACCTCTTCGACCTCAGCCACAGCAACTTCTTCCTAGAAACATCGCCAAAGGCAAGGGAAGCAAGGGCAAAAATGAACTATTGGGATTTCATCAAGATAAAAAGTTTTTGCACAGCAAAAGAAACAGTCCACAAAACCAAAAGACAACCGACAGAATGGGAGAAAATATTTGCAAATGACATATCAGATAAAGGGCTAGTATCCAAAATCTATAAAGAACTTATCAAACTCAACACCCAAAGAACAAAGAATCCAATCAAGAAATGGGCAGAAGACATGAACAGACATTTTTCCAAAGAAGACAACCAAATGGCCAACAGACACATGAAAAAGTGCTCAACATCGCTCAGCATCAGGGAAATCCAAATCAAAACCTCCATGAGATACCACCTCACACCTGTCAGAATGGCTAAAATGAACAAGTCAGGAAATGACAGATGTTGGCGGGGATGCGGAGAAAGGGGAACCCTCCTACACTGTTGGTGGGAATGCAAGCTGGTGCAGCCACTCTGGAAAACAGTATGGAGGTTCCTCAAACAGTTGAAAATAGAGCTACCATACAATCCAGCAATTGCACCACTGGGTATTTACCACAGAGATACAAATGTAGGGATCCAAAGGGGTACGTGCACCCCAATGTTTATAGCAGCAATGTCCACAGTAGCCAAACTGTGGAAAGAGCCAAGATGTCCGTCGACAGATGAATGGATAAAGAAGAAGTGGTATATATACACAATGGAATATTATGCAACCATCAAAAGGAATGAGATCTTGCCATTTGCAATGACGTGAATGGAACTGGAGGGTGTTATGCTGAGTGAAATAAGTCAATCAGAGAAAGACATGTATCATATGACCTCACTGATATGAGGAATTCTTAATCTCAGGAAACAAACTGAGTGTTGCTGGAGTGGTGAGGGGTGGGAGGGTTGGGGTGGCTGGGTGATAGACATTGGGGAGGGTATGTGCTATGGTGAGCTCTGTGAATTGTGCAAGACTGTTGAATCACAGATCTGTACTTCTGAAACAAATAATGCAACATATTTTAAGAAAAAAGAAAAAGAAGAAGATAGCAGGAAGGGAAGAATGAAGGGGAGTATGTCAGAGGGGGAAACGAACCATGAGAGACGATAGACTCTGAAAAACAAACTGAGGGTTCTAGAGGGGAGGGGGGTGGGGGGATGGGTTAGCCTGGTGATGGAGCACCACATTCTGTGTGGAGCACTGGGTGTTATGCACAAACAATGAATCATGGAACACTACATCAAAAACTAATGATGTAATGTATGGTGATTAACATAACAATATAAAATTTAAAAAAAAAGACTTGTGGTCTGTGCAGCTGAAAAATTAAGGAAAAAAGGCAGAAAAGATTTTGTAATAAGTGGCACTGGTATTTATCTAATGTGAGTGATTTTAATGGTAAGGAAAAGGACCTGAATCTCCAAAAAGATATTTCCTCAAACATTCAGGTGAAATCTGAAGTGTTGTTCCTAAAGATTAAACTCTTATGTTGAAACTCCCACCTCCCCCTCACCTCCTTGCCAAGAGAGGTGGTGGTCAGACTTTCTTACTTTGGTATGAATTAAGGATTAACTGGGCTATACAAAATGGTATGATAAAAGGCTGAGGCAACAGGATCCCCAACATAAAGTGGGGTCCAGCAACAGAGGAAACCAGAAATGGTTGTTCTGAGGAAAGACATAAAGCAATGAAGGACAATATAACCATAGGTTTCAACCCTGTTGCTTCATGCCATTTCCAATGATTTATAGTGGCTTGTCATAGCCTATATTTAAAAAGAAGCTTCTGTTAAGAGTCAAATTTCCCCTTAGAATAGAATAATCTGAAGAGCTTTTTGTATTGGGCTTTTCTGAATAACAAAAGGTGGGTTAAAGACATATAATTTAACCCAAACCATGACTCAAAAAATACTTTTCTCCCCATAGATGGAATTCAGGGGAAAAACTGGCTTTAAAATAAAATTTTCTTTTCCAGGTTGCTTCTTCAGAAAGAGCTAGAAGCATGAGTCTAGGTAGAGAGAGGAGGGCCAAGGGAGGTCAGAAATATTGCCCTCCTAAGCCACTGCCCAAGTACAAAACAGAATTCCATAAACATTGAGTTACATTCTTTTTTCCAAGGCTGTCAAGTTTCTTAACACTGAGACAATATCACCATCTGACGGCCACATGACTATGGTTTGGGACCATGAATTGATGGAAATGTAAAGGGGAAAAAGAAGAAAGGTAACAAGAAAAGTTTCTTCGTTTTCTCTTCCTGTCTACCTCCCCTTACATCAACAAAACAGAACAAAAAGATAAATTAATTAATTTAAAAAGGAGAGGGGAAGGGCACAGAAAAAAAAAAAAAAACACAAAACAACTTTACAGACAGCATCTACTTTGGGAGGTTTCCAGGCCCAAGAAGCCATCCAGTGAAAATGCTGTATTCTTATATTGCTTTAAAATTCCTGAGTCTTAAGGCCAGTTTGCAGACTGGCTCAGCAGAACCTGAGAATCTTCCTTCCAGAGTTGGTTTGTACAGTGCCTCTCAGTGGAAACAGCTGCTCCCATCAAGCTGCTCATTCAGAGCCAAATACTTGAGTGTCCTAAATGAGCTGCCACCAGTAGCCACTGGGTGCTTGACGATCTCAAAATCCATTGGCCAAATTCCTTGTGAATTGATTCCAACCAGAGAACCTACGTGTGATCCCCATCCCACTGCCCAGAACTATGCAAGAAAGGGAATTGTGGAAAATGTAACTCAAGCCAAGCTAACTCAACACAATACAAACCTACCCCAACTTGATCGGTTTTCTAGCACCTGCCTGTCACCCACCAAGCTGGCTTCACTTGACTGTCTTTTCTGCTATATGACAAAGCAAGGGAGAGAGGAGGAGGGCAGAGGAAGTAAGGGGAGAAAGAAGCAAGAAAGCGGAGGCAAGATGCATTCCCCAGAGTGATCAAAACAAGAAGAAACAGGGAGAGCCTCTTGGTTTCTTGTCACACAAAACAGTGATAGATAACATAGCTAGTTAATTGCCCAGGCTTGGAACAAACTTCATTGCACTGGAACATCTTAAATAAAAGCCTGCTGTGACACCTACTCACCTTCACCCTCTAATCTTCAGCAATGTCTATTAAACCAAGGTCATCCAGGGGAAAAGAGAGGGTCTGGAGATCCTCATCACCTGACTTAGCATATCTACCAAGACTAAAGTCCTACTAGTAATGCCATCCAAAACTACATGCCAGGTGAGTATATGATAAATATTTTATCCTGGGCTTAAGGAGGACTTCCAAAATCATTAAACTAAAAGACAAAAACCTTCTCTAATATTTTGAGTATTTTATCTGATTTTCAAGCATAGTCACCAGCTGCATCTTCCCGTCACCTAAGTACACCACTCTGATAATGGATTCCATAGTTCGAGGACTCCTGGATTCCGTGCGGGATCTGAGCCAGTTCCCCAGGAAGCCCAAAAGATAATGGGGAAAAAGCAGAAAGCATCAATGATTGTACTTACGCTGTGCACACCAACCACTTGGTCCTCATTAGCCTGGGTCCAATTACTCCCAAGACATGGGTCACAGCTTACTTTCATATGTTCATGACACTGTGACTCATGCTCTCATTGAGCTTTCAGGCAGGAAATCTCTATTGGTGGTAAATTACAACCAAGTGTCTTTCACTTTATTACCTCATGACAAAAGTAGGCAGAAGAAGAGCACTGTTGTTCACATTTATCGGGTATGGTGAAAAAATGGAATCAAAGAAATGTGAAGGGAAATACACATGGAGTTCTCTCCTCCTAAGGAAATATGGCTTCCCACAAAAACTAGTAAAATCTGCACACAATGTGAGATTGAACCCTCTAGGTATGTGTAATTATGTGCAGAGAGTGTCAGAATAAGATAGGGTCTAGAAGTGTATGACAAAAGGGTTTGAGAACGTCCAAAATTCTCAGGAAAATGGGTGGACTGAGTAATTTCAGTGATGCAGGTCTGAGGCACCATTGTAACAAAGTCAGGAGAGACTAGCAATTACACTGACTCTTATGCGCAAGTTTGGAGAAAGGCAATGGAATCACAAGTTAGTAAGTCTTAGGTCACATGAAAAAAGTAGTCCAAAACTGGCAGGGAAGGCCCAGAGGAGAGATGATATTGGCTTTGTACATACAGAACTGTTGTTTCCTATAATGACTGAAAACAGTAGTTCTCAAAGTGTGACCCCAGACCAGCAGCGTCAGCATCATCTGGGCACTAACAGAAATGGAGGTGGGTGGGGGGATGGGGAAAATAGGTGATGGGGATTAGGGAGGGTACTTGTCATGATGAGCACTGGGTGTTGTATGGAAGTGTTGAATCACTATATTGTACACCTGAAACTAATGTAACACTGTATGTTAACTATACTGGAATTAAAATAAAATTTTAAAAAAGAAATGCAAATTCTTACACACACACACACACACACACACACACACACACACAAGAAATCCTAGGGAAGATGAAACCCAGATCAAGGCAATTCAGATACATACTAAAGTCTAAACCACTGGTTTAGTGTGTGGATTTACCTTGGCTCAGAAGCACTGCTAGGATAAAATGACTTTTGGTTCTAATCCATGGTCTCTGAACACCCAGTAGATAATTTGGCTTCCCAGGTAACTAGTTTGCTTTCAGAGAACAAGTGCCTAGCTGAGCTGACTAAGGTATTCCAGTCCTCTTGGCTGTACTTCCCAAGCTAAATTAATCCATCAGCATTCTGATTTTTATAAATCAGTTACCTGTAGGGTGTTTTTGACCTGAGGCAGCACCCCAGTCTAATACCTGATGCTAAGGAGGCCCATCAACACCACCACCCCCTGATGCTCAAGCACTGACAAAATGGAGAATGGGAAGCTCTTTGGAAGCAGAATTCCTATAGATCAAACAGAAAAAAGTAGGACTGCTCTAGTGGTAGCTGCTGTGAAGAGTGAGGACCCTCTGTGTCTCCCCTTCACAGCTTCTGGAAGGTCTCAAACTTCAGAGGCACTGCTGGAAAACCAAGTATCAGAAAAAGGAACATCTCTGGGGGAGGTTTCCCAGACCCAAGAGGACTTGAGTTGGGGCTGGAAGGATGGGGAAGATACAGACAGGAAGAGAGGAGCACTGGGCACTTGAAAAGGGGAAGCTGTAGGGGTAGGGTCTCAGGGGACATTGGGGTTACACCTGTTCTGAATGGAAAGCACTGGAACATGACCGAACCGAGTTGAAGAAATAGTGAGACGATGTTTTAGAGGATCTTCAACTCTAGGTGGAAGAGTTCAGCTTTGATTCAATAGGAGGATCCAGGACAAATGTGTTCGTGGACAGGTGAAATGGCAGGTAGGTCTCAGCCTTTAGTAATCCCTGAAGAGTTCTAAGGACGCCATGATGTTGGTTAGCTAAGAAATCTCACCAAGAGATTGCAGGAGGCTCTTCTTGGGAAACTTGAACCCTGAGTATTCCCTAAAAATTCATTCAATACTTACATGAGTAACTCCACCATGGTCTCTGGTTAACATAAACCACCAAAAGAGCATTGATTTTCTTTGTAAAAATCCAAAGAGGGAAATTAGGAAACTTTGGATGAGCTTTGACTTGCCTCAGAGCATTGCCTGCTGCACAGGGGGAAGGGTGAGAAAACCTTGAGAAGACCTGGTTTTCAGTCCCTCCTCTACCAGTTACTGAACTTCTCCATTTCCTCATCGATAAAACGGAGACAACAACTTAATATAAAGATTTTGTGAAGATTAAACAAGAAAATGAATATAAAACATCTTGTGCAGAGTTTGATATGGAGTGGGGGCTTAAGAAATGTCATCTGAATCTAAGTATGAAAATTCTGGAGGCAAAGTACTACATATGTCATTTCTGAAATTTTCAAACTCCTGCACAGAGAAAAAAAAAAAACGATCAGCATCCATTACCTAAACTCACATTACAGCATGAATATTTTATCACCCCTAACCACAGATAGTGAAGAAAAATGGGGAAGCCTGGTCAACTCTCCAAGTATTATTTTTATGGGCATTTTCATGCAAACCCAAAAGAAGGACAAAATCAACACCAGAGCAGTGGCAACTTATACCTGAGCCAGGGGCATCCACAATGAAAAAACATGGTCTGGTGCCAGGTCAATACAAAGCCCAATCACACAGAAGCACTTTCATTGCCATCAGGTTCCCATGGCAATTATCTGTGATTATCTCTCTGAGATGGCTTGCTTTGTACTGCCAGGATGAGCTCATGGAAGAGGGAGGTAATTTGAATGCACCCATCACCCCTAAGTAATTAAAATCCAAAACAGATGAGAGAGTTCCATTCCACAGACACCAGTCAGCAAACCATGGCTTCGGCCAGGGGTTCCTACTTATTTTCTGAAAATATTTTCTGGAATGCCAACAAAAACTGAGCAACCTTCTCTGAACATCCAAAGCTATATTGACCCAAGTCATGGCCAGGAAAGAAGCAAACGTATGACAAAATCCAATAGAAGTGGGGCTGAAGGCAGCCTAATGAGACACTAGAAAATGAAATGGTAGGAAAATACAAGAGGCAGCCACTGTTTGGGCATATTTAAAGAACGTGAACATCATTCATCAGAGGTCAGAGGCTGACATGGCTGTGGAAGTCCCAGCAAACACTACTATTTGGCTCATCAAAGTCTATCATGGCGCACCTGGGTGGCTTAGTCGGTTAAGCGTCTGCCTTTGGCTCAGGTCATGATCCCAGGGTCCTGGGATGGAGCCCCGAGTTGGGCTCCCTGTTCAGCAGAGAGTCTGTTTCTCCTGCTCCCTCTCTCTCTCTCTGCCCTTCTCCCCCTTAAATTGCTAAAAATATCCAAAGAAGTGACTTTTTTTTAGGTACTGAGATTATAACTTATGTGTTTTCCCTTCTTTTTAAACATAATTTTAGTGAAGTATATTTGACACACAATGTTACATTAGCTTCAGGTGTACACCATGGCAATTTGACAACTCTATACGTTATTGCTATATTTGACAACTCTATACGTATTCACTACAAGCTACTGCCACCATACAAGGCTATTACCATACCATTGACTGTATTTTCTATGCTGCACCTTTCATCCCTGTGACTTAGTCATTCCATAACTGGGAGTCTGTACCTCCCACTGCCCTTCACCCATTTTACCCATTACCCCACGTCCTTGCCCCTCACCGCCAGTAACCATCAGCTTGTTCTCTGTATTTATGGGTCTGTTTCTGCTTTTTCTTGTTTGTTTGTTCATTTGTTTTGTTTTTTAGATTTCATATGTAAGCAAAATCAAACAGTATTTGTCTTTCTTTGTCTTATTTCGCTTAACATAATACCTTCTAGTTTACATCCATGTTGTAACAAATGGCAAGATCTCATCTTTTTATGGCTGAGCAATATTCCATTGTGTATGTGTGTTTATAAATATTCTTATATATATTTACATATCTCACATCTTCTGTGTCCGTTCATCTATCACTAGACACTTGGACTGCTTCCATGTGGCTATTGTAAATAATGCCACAATAAACATAGGAGTGCACAGATCTTTTCGAAATAGTGTTTTTGTTTTCTTTGGGCAAATGCCCGGTAGTGGAATTACTGGATCATGTGGTATTTCTTTTCTAATTTTTTCAAGAACCTCCATACTGTGTGTATTTCCTTCCTTCTCCTTTTCTGCATTTTTAAATTTCTACATATTACTTTCATAATGAACAAAAACATTATTTTTTAAAACACCAATCTTACAGTCAGTGATATTTATCCCTTTTGTTTTAGAAAGATTTATTTTTCACTTTCCCTCCAGTAACTCTGGGCCAGTATTGTTTCCCTATGTGGAACATCCACTTCCTTCTCTGTTGCTAGATTCTCCCATCTGTCAATGTCCAGTGAAGTTCCACACTCAACATGAAGCCTTTGCTGACCGTTCACCCCAGAATGTTTATTGTCCATCTCTGAATTCCTACTCCACATTTCCCAAAGTATCTTCCACAGCACGTTAATTCTCTAATTTTTCAGTATAATTCTCCAGAAGCATTTCATGAACAAATCAGTTTGAGAAAGGCTCCCTGCTATATCCACCCTTTAGAAAGTCATAATTCACAGTTGTCCATTAAGGGCTCTGAAAAGTCCTGCAGCAAGACAACATTTTCTGCTTTTCCCTACTCTGTTTCTTTTTCACACACAAACATACACAATACTCATTACTGTTGTGGGAGGAGGTATTCCACAAAACTCTCTTTGGAGAATGTTTTTCCACAGCAATGCATTTGAAACTCATTCCTCTAAAAAAATCTACATTAACAAACACATTTTCCAGAAATTTGAAAAATGATCTTTGATTTATGGAAAAATCTAGCAGGATAAAGAGGGTATTAGAGCAAAATAAAATCTAAAGAAAATTATAAATCTTATAGCTATCTCTGTGAAAACACCAAGAACCCTGGGTGATGTTGTTATGTAAGGACAGACTTTCAAAGGATAATCACGTAATTGCATACTACCTTATGTTGTAAAAGATACCGATAATTATGTTCTCATGGATAGATGAGAAGAAACCATTTTCTTCCCATCTCTGCATTTTTACCCGGACTAATAAAGTGGGAACTTCTGGTTTGGGGATGTATTGGGAAATTGGGTGTTCCTCCCTTCCTCTTAACTGCCCCCCCCCCGCCACCCCAACTCTTCTCCCAGAGGAGATAGAGTGACCCAGCTTGTCAATAAACCACTTTTGAACCTTTCTGAGATCTTCCTTCTGGGAGCAGCCAACTTGCAATACATCTGTTTCCTGGTAGAGGTAAGCTCACTGAGATGGGGCACATGCCTGCAGCTGTGTGAAGGGCATGTGTTTACTGGGTAAGAAGGTGAGTAAATTAGGAAGCCAGATTGTGGCTAAACATAGCCATGTTCCCCAGTGCCTACTGACCAGCAATAAGATGGGTATATTTTATCCTAAACTTATTCTGCATCTATTTCTCAAATCTGCAAAACAGATCCCAACAAATCTGCAAGACAGACCAGCTTATATCTCTCTACCCTCTACAGTGTACGTCCCAGTGTCTTCCATCAGAGGGTGTCCAATAAATATTTATTCAGCTAATGAATAAGTAGCAGGAAATTAGCATTTCTAATCAATGCCCATACCTCATCACATCTGCCAAATGGTATGAATATCTGTTTCTGAGTGACCCAAAAATGTTGTGGACAGTGGCACAATTCTAGGCATTTTTGGACATGAAAATCAGAGAGTTTCACAGTGAGAGGTAAGGGAATTTTCAATTTTCTATGGATTATACTTTTGCTCTAACTCTCTTTATCTGTTGGATTTCTAAATAAGTCACAGATCTGCTAATGACTGACAGATGTGATATCAGATCAGTTGGAGGATTTGAGCATCTCTGCTTGTCATAAAATCTTAGACCTCTCAAGTAATCCCCTCCACTAGTCCAAACACTTCAAGAGCAGGTGGCCCAGGACCAGTTGAGACTTAAAAGACACTAAAAGAACTGTTTTTCCCCCTAAAATATATAAACCACTGGACCACCATGGTGCCTGAAATCCCCACCACTGGGGCACTGGACTAGGTTAAAGTAACATTATTGCATCCACACAGATTACAGATAGATTAGCCAGAATTCAACTGGGGGCTGACTCTGAAAGAACAGAATGGAATGGACAACAGGGAAGGTTTCCAGGGTGTAGCATCAGTCAGCATTAGATACAGTACATTGCTAGAGACCATGGGCTCTGGAGAAAGACTACGTGAATTCAAAGCCCAGATCTACCACTGACTAGCTCTGTGACATTGAACAAGCCACTAACCTCTCTGTACTTTATCCATCTGTAAAATGGGGCTTAGTGAGAAATAAGAGAACAGAACCAACCATGAAAGTGCTATTCATTATTAAGAGAGGAAGGTATGCCACACACGAGTGACTTTTGGGAAGAACCAGTCAGGATGGCATCCTAAGACAGTGAAAGCCTGGAGAGGGGGCAGGTGGGTACTGGGGAATTTACCAGGAGGAAGAAAAAACATAGAAGCAGAGACTTTGGCTATCTTTGTGTCACTTGAAGCTACTGAAGCTTTTATAGTTTGTTATCAGAAAATAAAGGAAAAGTGGGTTCTCACTGTGAACCCAAGGGCTCTCAACTTTATTTCAGCTTATTTGTTACAGATAAGAATTTGGATAAATCATGCACTGCCTCCAAAGAGATTTGATTCTTAAGTATTCACATGAAAACCCTTTTATAATACAGTTCCTCTCAACAAAAATTGGAGCACCTAATGAACATGTACATAGTTTTCTAGTTCATCTTTACAAGACACAAGATATATCCTGTATCAGTAATAAGTAGATCATGAGAGAAGTAAGACAAAGGAAAAGGATTCAGAAATTTAAAAAAAAGAAAATGGTAATGATAAAGAGTAAGAGGAATATCTAAGTGAAGAAATGAAACAATTTTACAAGGGTTGAAAACACACCAACAAAAACAGCATCTATTTTTTAGAGGCACAATATACTTTCTTGCAAAGAATGCGTCCAACTCTCAAACAGCACAAGTCATGGAATATTGTCACAATGCTGCATGAGCCAAAAGGAAATTCCAGTGCCAAGCACGATACCTGGTATCCAAAAGTTACTAAAAAAAAAAAAAAATCTTTGCTCAAAGTGGTTGTAAATAATTTACATGTGTGTTTGTTTGTGAAATATTAAATAAGATTTAGCTCACAATGATTAGATATAAGGTTGTAAAATCTTGGACTTCCAAGAGAGACAATAGTTGGCCATAGGAGTGGAATCCAACCTGTGCTTCCAAAAAAATAAAAAGAATATTCCAAAGACAAAAATGGATACTTGGATTTATTTGTTCCTGAGGTAGAATAGACTTGCAGAAATTCTTACTCATAGTTCCTTAGTTTGGCTTTGCCTGAAAGTACAGCCTGAGACAAAGACTTGGATTCAGGTAGTTTATTTGGGAGGTGCCCCCAGGAAGTGGGAGTGAGGGGTGGGGAGAATGAGACAGGAAGGAGCCAGCAACGCCCACAGAAGGAGGCATTATCAATGCTGCCACAGTATGTCAGTGGGAGGGATTCCACCAGGCCCTCCTGAGAAGCCTTCAGAATGCTTCCTAGGATTGTCCATCTAAAAGATAAACACCGAGGACATGAATCCTCCTGCTGCCTTCCCCACTGGCTAAGATTTGACCCTAAGCGCAGCAATCCTACACGCTGGGGCTTCACTTGGAATTTCTAAGTGTGGGAGGGCCTGGGATAGAGATCAGTAACACACCAGGAGGAGCTGGAAGGGGGATGCGGATTGTTGGAGGAACTGTCCCCCACAGCTGCAGCTAAAATTCAAAGTAGCCTGAAAGGTGTGACGAAGGCACCACAGGTGATACCTTTACTGTAAAAATTTATCAATAATGTAGTGATTCCATAGATAATAATCAAAGGTCATTGGATCCTTGAAATCAAAACAAAAGTAAAAAGGAATCCTCTCTCCGCAAATGCCCCCACTTTCTTCCTTACCAGTCTCTTCCCTCCTTCAATATGCTGTTCATGAGCCACATTTTCTAAGAAGCCTTCTCAACCTAAGTTCACCCAGAACCACCCCTCTACTTTATCATCTCTGCCTCTGCTGTCAGCAGTCATAGTTTATTTAAATAACATGAGTTGTTATTACCGGATTTGAATTTAGGGAGGCCAAATATGTCCTCTAAATAATTACCGGTAATAAAAGTCTCCAATAAATACATCTTAAAACTAGACAAGCTAATTCTAATGATCCTATGGAAAAAAATTTTAAAGGAAGGCGAGCTAGGAAAATTCATTCTAAAAAAAAAAAAGTGATAGGGGGATACCAACTCTCTCAGAAAATAAAACATATTGTAAAGCTAGAATCATTAAAATAGGTGAAGATCAATTTAATAAAATTAAGTATACAGAAATAAAACCCCAAAAAGTGGAATTTCATTCATAGGAAAGATGGCATTTCCAATATGTTTTCCCAAGATGAATTATTCAGTAAATGGGCTTCAAGCAACTAACTAGTCTGGGAAAACAAAACAATAAGGGTACATCACTACATCACACCTTACAATAAAATTCAAAATAGATCAAATGTACAAGCATTATAAGGTAAAGAATAAAAGAACAGTAGCTATGATTTTATAACTATGATAGAAAATCTAAAACCACAAAAGAAAAGATTGATGTATTCAGTTACACAAAAATCAAACATTTCTGCATGCCAAAAATAAACACCAAAATCAAAATCTAAAGAAAAGCAACAAACAGGAGACTATATTTGCTACTCATGTCACTGAAAAGCTGATGTCCTCAAGAGAAAAATCGGCACAAAAAAAAAATTGCAGAAAAGAAGATAGAAAAAAATTTCTAACCTCACTCACAAAATGAGAAATATTTTAAGAGTTTACTTATTAGAGAGAGTATTGTGTGGGTGGGGGAGGGGCAGAGGGAAAGGGAGAGACAGAATCTCAAGCAGACTGTGCCCTGAGTGCAGAGCCTGCCACAGGGCTCAATCCCACAACCCCCCAGATCATGACCTGAGCCAAAATCAAGAATCAGACACTTAACTGACAGACCCACCCAGGTGCCCCCAAGAAATATAAGTCTTAATGACACAACTTTTTTTCTCACATCAGATGAGCAAGGATCAAAAAGTTTGATCACCACTGGGTATTTACCCCAAAGATACAAATGTAGGGATCCGAAGGGGTACGTGCACCCTGATGTTTATAGCAACAATGTCCACAATAGCCAAACTGTGGAAAGAGCCAAGATGTCCATCGACAGATGAATGGATAAAGAAGAAGTGGTATATATATACAATGGAATATTATGCAGCCATCAAAAGGAATGAGATCTTGCCATTTGCAACGACATGGATGGAACTGGAGGGTGTTATGCTGAGCAAAATAAGTCAATCAGAGAAAGACATGTACCATATGACCTCACTGATATGAGGAATTCTTAATCTCAGGAAACAAACTGAGTGTTGCTGGAGTGGTGGGGGTGTGGGAGGGATGGGGTGGCTGGGTGATAGACATTGGGGAGGGTATGTGCTATGGTGAGCGCTGTGAATTGTGCAAGACTGTTGAATCACAGATCTGTACCTCTGAAACAAGTAATACAATATATGTTAAAAAAAAAAAAAAAAAAAGAAGAATATAGCAGGAGGGGAAGAATGGGGGGGGAATTGGAGGGGGAGACGAACCATGAGAGATGATGGACTCTGAGAAACAAACTGAGGGTTCTAGAGGGGAGGGGGGTGGGGGGATGGGTTAGCCTGGTGATGGGTATTAAAGAGGGCACGTTCTGCATTGAGCACTGGGTGTTATACACAAACAATGAATCATGGAACACTGCATCAAAAACTAATGATGTAATGTATGGTGATTAACATAACAATAAAAATTTTTTTTAAAAAGTTTGATCACCTTCTATATTGACAATGTATGGAACAAGGGTCAGCAGACTTCTCTAAAGAACCAAATAGTAAATATTTGCAGCTTTGTGGATCATATACTTTGTCATATCTATTCAACTCTGCTATTTGGAAAAAACAAAAAACAAAAAACCCCGAAAACTCTGCTGTTTGAAAGCAGCCATCACCAATGGTCATGGTGGTGCCCCAACAAATTTTATTTATGAAAGCAGGCAGCCATCATTTGTCTACCACTGCTAGAGACAAACAAGCTTTCACATACAGTACTGCTGGGACTGTAATGGGTACTGCTTTCACAGAGGGTTGTCTGGCATTATATGTCACCAGCTAAAGTGCACGTATTTTTTGATCCAGCAATTCTAATTGTAGGCCTATCACTCATAGGTCTATTCACACATATGTGAAATGATATGACAGCAAAGATATTCACTGCAGCCAAGAATTGGAGATAATTTATAGGTATCTATACTTTGGAATAATAGTTAACTGCTAAAAACAATAGGGAGGTCCCATTTACTGTACGGAATGAAATCCAAAGTATAATGTTAAGAGAAAAAAGTTCAAGATGCAGGAAAGAACATAAAAGACGCTATCATCTGGGTAGGCATGTACAATGCATACCCCACCCCACATGCACACATTATAAATGCATGCACTATCTTATCACTAGAAGGATACTCATGAAACTATAAGAAAGCTTCCATCTAAGAGGCACTGAATGAACGGGAACAGTGTAAAAGTGAGACAAACTTTTCACAAAATATTCACAATGAACATTTTGAACTCAGTATTTTGAGCTATGTTCTTATATTACTTATATAAAAGTTGAAGCTAAATTTATGAGTTTTCACTCAATGAGGCTCACTTAACAGTGGGTAAGCAAGACATGAGGTGAAAAAGTGTCTCCAAAAAGAAAATGTGCCCAAGAAACACATATTCCAGACTGTTCTTGCCCAGATTTTTTTTCTTGGATTTCTGTTGTTATCGTCTCATCTGTCTTTAGGACCTCTTACTGCCTTTGTGAATCCCAAATGTTCCATCTCTCTTTTAACCTATGCATGCAGTGTGCCTGAGTCACCCAGCCCTGCCTCCTCCGCTCTTTCTCAGCTGATGGTTCACCTGAGGTAAGGTGGTCACCAAGGGTGCCTTTGTCAAGTTGAGTGGGCCTAACTGGTGAGTGCCAATGCCAAAAGAAGGGAGCAGACAAGGACAATTCTGAGGAGCAAGCCCTGGCCAGACCAGCTCCCATCATTCACTTGATTGGGAAAGGGTGTCTTTCACAAGTCTTCTCGCATACCTGGCCCTAGTTTGGAAAGTTCGGGATGGAATCAATGAGAAGATGTCTATGGGAACAAGTTCAATACACCCATAACGACCACAGAGTCAGACATGCTTGCTGGCTGATGATACTGGAAGGGCAGCAGATGAGAGTTAGGAAACATATCAACTCTACCACCTGAGACTCAGCTTGCCACACCTTAACACATGGCCCTACCCTGCACCACGTCTTCCTTCCCCTTAATCTCTTGTACTAAGTGGAGTGGCCCTGCTCATTCCAGTGTATCCAGGGAAGAGGGCTGGAAGGTTCAAGGTCTTTAGTCAAGTTCCCCAGGGGCAGGAGAACTTAGGGATTTAGTGAGGGTGTGTTCTCAGAAGGGGTGCAGGGGAAGCAGGACAATCCGAGGAAGGAGCTGAGCAAGAATGTGTGCTCAGATGGAGTCTAGCCTCATCCTGATCCCGTGGGAAGCTCTGAAGCGCTAAGGACAGCACTAGGTTAGGCCCCCTTATGGTTGCAAACTAAAAGGGGAGAAGGAAAGCATAGCTTCCCTGATAAAGGGGTTCCTATTTGGCTGGGGGCAATCTTCTGGAAAAGCAAATAACACACACAGTCACTGGGAAATAAATTCCAGCCCGGCAAAAAGATTGAACAGAGCACTAACAGTACCCATTTTTGCATGACTGGTGAGCCTCTGGACAGCAGAGGACAGCAGCTCTGACTAGAATGAATTTCCAAGGGGGAGCCATGGATCCGCCATCCACAGTTTTTGTCTATCAAGTAACAAACAGTCTTGTGTTTGGTTAAGGCCATAGCATGCATTACCCAAATGTCAGCAGCTTGTGGGCAACAGAGTTGTTTCCTAGGGCTTGCCATTATAGAGTACCAAAACAGAGTGGTTAAACAACAGAAACATATTGTCTCAACGTCCTGGAGGCCGGAAGTCCCAGATCAAGGTGTCAGCAGGGTCATGCTCCCTCTGAAGCCTATAGGGAAAGCATCCTTCCTTGCCTCTTCCAGCTTCTGGTAGCCCCAGATATTCCTTGATGAAACACAACGTAACTCCAATCTTGACAGGACATGCTCCCTATGTGTGTGTCTGTCTCTAAATTTCCCTCTTTTGTTAGGACAGCAGTCATATTGGATTAAGAGCCCACCCTACTCCAGTATGACCGCATCATAACTATATCCTCAACAACTTTATTTCTAAATAAAGTCACAGTATGAGGTCCTGGAGGTTAGTATTTCAACATATGAATTTCTGGGGGAAAGGGACACATTTCAACCCATACCAGGTAAGCATTTTCATCTAAGAATTTGGGCTAGTCTGGGGCTGCTTTTGTGTGACCCATTATTTGATTATAACCCCATATTTAACCTAAATTACAATTAACTTAGCTATGGCAATTCCAAGTGAGGGTCCAAACCAGTCCCTCTTCTGTGTAATGGCAGGCCTATCCCTAGCACGGACACAATGCGTTGATTCTTCTCATTTGTAACTTCTCTCTTGGTTTGGCCACTGGTCAAACCATAAAGCAGAAAAACCATCTCCATGTAGATAAAGAAGTTTGCATTCTTGGAGGAGGGGAAGCAGAGGGAATGAGCCATATGCAACACTTTATGGGCAAAATGTTTGTTTTAACATTCACTATGAGATATATACAATTGTTATTAAGGAAAGTTCTGAATTTTGAAAGACAACATGGAGGAGTAGGTTTTGATTCCAATATGCTGAATATCAAGAGAAAGGGAGTATAGACATGAATCATAATTGTTCCTGGCTACTAATCAAAAGGTCAAATGAAGTCACTGGAGGCACACCTGTGCAGAGGTATACCATTAAAACTTCCATTCTGGATAGAAATTCTAGGGAGGTACAAGATCATCAACTAAACCCTTAGGAACAAGGGCAACAGATTTTGAATGAGTCACTAGTGGATAAACAAGGAGACAGAAGATAATGTGTGCACATGAGGGTCATTAAAGGAATGAGCTGAGAGGCACATGGATGAGCAAAGAAATGAAGTGACACCCCACCACCACCACCACTAAAAGATGTCTGTATCTCCAGCACCCTTTGCATGGTCCCTCTCTCCAGCCAAATGTTTTTCCTGACCCCACATTTAGGTTCTCAACATCCCACGCTGCTCTCTGGGCCAGAGACTTGCTTCATTATCAAGGTGATGTCATGGGCTCCTGGCAATCAGGTCACCTATTAGCTCCTCTTGCCTTTCTTGAACTTCCTGACCCATCACTTGGCCCTGACCTCTGGAAACTCTGTTCACCTTGCTCCCACTTGCTTGCCCAACCTACTGCTGCCTGAGTTAACCTATGCTCTTTGATCCACCACACTATGTTCTTACAACCCCACAGACTGGTTATCAAATATTTGTGTGGCCCATAAGCTCTACCTGTTATCAAGTTCTCTAGGCCTTTTGAATTAAGCAATTTTCTTTAATCCAATATTTTTTGTACCATGCTGCATGGGATTGAATAACACTGGGCTAGTATTTCTTTTAAATTTTGTTTTCAAAACTGGGCTTGGGGCACCTGAGTGGCTCAGTCCATTAAGCGTCTGCCTTCAGCTCAGGTCGTGATCCCGGGGTCCTGGGATCAAGCTCCACAGCAGGCTCCCTGCTCAGTGGGGAATCTGTTTCTCCCTCTCCTTCTGCCCCTCTCCCCCCAGCTCATGTTCACACACTCTCTCTCTCAAATAAATAAAATCTTAAAAAAAAAAATCCATGCATGTAGGAATAAGTGTCACATACTCCCTTTTCAAGACTTCACATAATAATCTTTGGAAGGAACATCTCATGTTTGTATCCTCACCTGCAATTAGTGAAGGTGCCCTGAAGTGCCCTCCCACTCTGACTCTGGGCTGGCCAAGTTCCTTGATGCGGTGAATAGGATGTTGACAGACATGTTGCAAAGGCCTGAAAAAGCACTTGCGTGTGTCCACTCTCGCTCTTCCTCCTCTACCACTGCTATTAGAATACTCCTGGGGTAAGATGGAGGGTGCGGCACAGAAAGGATCTGAGCTGGCATCACTGCTGGAGCCGTTCTACATCAGATACCCCACAAACCTCCCAACTTGTGGGCAAGTCTAGCCAAGACCAGAAGAACCACCCGGCCAATCTTACAGACTGAATGCACCTCATTCAGTGCCGCAGGTTTTAGGTGGTTCGTTATTGACACAATAGCTTGCAAACTATCTTATCGTACACAATCCCATTCCATAGCAATCAATCCACTTGAACATAAATGCCACGAGAGCACAGATCTCGTCCGTATGGGTCATTGATGTTTCCTAAATGCCGAGAACAGTGCCTGATACATAGGTTTTCAATCAACATTTACTGAACTGATGAATGAATAAATGAATAAAAATAATAATGATGATAGTAATAACAATATTAGATACAATTAACTTAAATTCTTTTATGTTCTAAGTACTCTACTGGGTGCTTAATCAGCTGTTTCATTTCATTTTTTTGTCAACCCTGCAAAGTAACTATTATTTATCCCATTCTAAAGAGGAGAGAATTGAGGTTTAAAGCAATTGAGCAATTTGTTTAAGATCACACATCTCAATAGTAGCACATGTATGGCTCTAACACAGGACTATTTAAATTCAAAAATCCATGTTATTCACTGAAAATACAGAGCATTGAATTACTGAAGCTATTTAGTAGGTATATCTGAGAGATTCTGAGTGGCTTAACCGAGTTTTAAAACAAGTAGATGACAGTTGAGCCTGGAACCTTCTCTATGCCTAGTTGCTTTCCAATAATCACAAAATTTGGAGCCAAGTGAGCACAATTCTAAGGTCCCCATACAAGAATATGGAGCTATCCTCTGACAATTGGGTTGTAAAATCAGAAGATTAATAAAACAAGAAATATACAAAGTAGTTTTAATAAGTTTCTACACACCTAAGCAGGACATGGATATAAAACCTAAATGATACTGTTAAAAAAAAAAAAGTAACAAAAGAGATATGAAGAATTGGATCCATGTGGAAGTGAGAATGTATGTCTACTTCCCCTCTTACATTAACAAGAGGGAAATTTTAGGGGCGCCTGGGTGGCTCAGTTGTTAAGCGTCTGCCTTCGGCTCAGGTCATGATCCCAGGGTCCTGGGATCGAGCCCCGCATCGTGCTCCCTGCTCAGTGGGGAGCCTGCTTCTCCCTCTCCCACTCCCCCTGATTGTGTTCCCTCTCTCACTGTCTGTCTGTGTGTCAAATAAATAAATAAAATCTTAAAAAAAAAACAAGAGGGAAATTTTAAAGAATGTAAATCATTAACAGCATTAGAACCCAAAAGAATAAAAAGGTCAAGAAGTATATTAGTTAGGGTTCTCCAGGGAAACAGAACCAATAGAGAGAGAGAGAGAGAGAGAGAGAGAGAGAGAGTGTGTGTGTGTGTGTGTGTGTGTGTATGAGAGAGAGAGAGACAAAGAAAGACAATTGGCTCATGTAATCCTGGAGTCTGCTATGTGGGCCAGCAGACAGAACCTCAAGAAAAGAATGAAAAATCCACCATCCCTGTAAAATATTTTAACATACCTCCCTCAGTAAATGATAGATCTACTAAAATAAAAAGGTAAATAAATACATTTGAATAGCATAATTAATGTTTCATCTAATGGATACAGAAAAAATACTGTTTTCAAAACTGGGAGCATATATATTTTTCCAAGCACACAAGGAACATTCATGAAAACTGACCATGTGCTACATCTTTCTTTAAAGGACCAGATAATAAATATTTCTCTATGACCCAGTGTCTTGGTCAGGGTGAGTTAACTTTGTAACAAGGAATCCCAAATTTCAGAATAAAATTTATTCTGAATACAAATTAATGTTTTGCTCACAAGATCGTCATATGAATAGCATGGGACATGGAAGGGAGGGGTGATAACTAATCCACAGTCGTGTGGGGAAAGAGTAAAAATTGCTGCATGGAGATTTGCACGGGCCAGGCCAAGAAGTAGCAAACATCATTTGCTCAGACTCATTAGCCAGAACTCAGTCAAAGGCCTTGTTTAACTGCAAGAGAATCTAAAATAAGAGAGTCTGTAGTCACAAGAACCAAAGAACACAGATACTGATGCACACTAGCAAATTCTGCTACTCCCAGCAGTTCCGTTTCTAGCTATCTGCCATGCCTGCCAAACTTTTGCATAAGTGCACTATTATATCTATAATGGCAATTTATAGTACTCTTGTTCTTGATGACAAAAACCACTGGAAACATTTCAAATGACTATCAAAAATAGAATTGGACAAACTCATAATGAAGGAGAGAGTAGGAATAATTTTAGAAGCAGGTTGCTTGAAAAGACAAAAGGAGGGAACAAAGGATTGGTCTAAGACAGGAGCAGGAACACCTTATGTATCAGAGTATATGAGTGGAAAAGCAAATGGTTTGGCAAAATTCACATTTAGAAGATATCATTCTCATTAGAATGCACCTAATTTCTCTGTAAAATATGAGGCAGCCGCATAAGCTAAGATGCAGTGGGAAGGGGATGTTGAGAAGATGTGAAATAGTCATCTCTGAGAGTTGAAAGCTCAATTTAGTAGGGATGTATAGAATTGTCTGGAAGAACTGAGTGCCCATTTGAGACTTGTGGTCATAGTTAAAGTGAGCCCAGATGACAATGCTGTTCCATATTTGCCAGCCATGTTCAGCTGCTGGAGTGCAAGGAGGGAATGAATGGATAATTGGGCTTAACTAGGGTGGAGTTGGCAGAGGAGTATGATGAAGGACAGTGAATAAGAGCATCGAGGGTGTTTTCCTGAGAATAATTATAATTCTATGCCATGGGATCTAAGTTAAAGAGAGAAGAAACTGAAGAGGGTAAGAGATAATGAAAAATGACAGATGAACAGAAGCCCAGAGGAAAGGTAAGACAGAAGGGTAAAAGCTGATGCCCAGAATATGAATGATTTGAAACTGAGATTTCAGAAGGGTTGCCATTGTTTTTGATGCCACGGTCTAGGTAATGACCTAGATGGGTGTCTGAGGAAGGATGAAGGAAAAGACCACTGCATAAGAGAGGTCAAGGAATTGAGGAGGCCGTGTGTGAGAAGGATCACCTGTGTCAACATCTGGCACCAAAATTAGTAACAAGAGGAATAATAGACAGGGAGACAGTGATCCAGGAGCTGAAATCAGAAATGAGTAAAACAGTATGGCCTCAGGGGCAGAATATCGCTACATATCTATCAGACAAGGATTTATATCCAGACTATATAAATAATTCCTATACATCAACTTATCAATGAAAAATAAGCCAATATAAAAATGAGCAAAGGTTATGGATACGTAGTTCACAGAAGAAGAAATAACTTTACTCAATAAACATATGAAAAAGATGTTGTGTTTTCTTACAATAGTAAAATGCAAATTAAAATGAGATCACTTTTTTAACTCCTTGGTTAGCAAAAAAAATAATAATAAGTTAAGAAGCTATCCAAATTGAACTGGGGGTGAAGAAATGGGTACTCAAACACTTTTAAAGTAAGTGTAAAATGGGTGCAAACTTTTAGAAAACAATTTTGTGACTTTCATCAAAATTTTAAGTGGGCATACATTTAGCCAACAAAGGCCATTTCTGGAAATGTTTCTTACTATAATACTCACATATGTAAACACATATATAGATACATAGTTATTTGTAATTGTAAAAACTTGGAAATAATCCAAATTTCCAACAATATTTCTTCCTGGCATCATCTTCCAAATAAGCTATTTGCTTTCACTTCCTTGGCTAAGGATCTGAGTCCAGAAGCACCCACACTCAGAGTTCCTGCAAAGTGACTTATCTCCTCCCTCCGTTTTACTCAGGAAGATTGGCGGTAATACTATCCAATTACCACTTTTCCTTTTTCACCTGGGGCGCCGAGAAACAGAATTCCTCTGTTCTCTGACAGATATTTTATATACTAACTAACATGCAAAACTTCTCATGACATAGGAACAGCTCATGACTTAATTCTCTCCCTCAATTCTGACTTACATAAATTATTTCATCAGGAGAGAATGGTCTCAGCCTTGTTAGGCCATACTTTCCTAGTGACTGCTATCAAGTCCATGTGTTTACAGATGTAGGAAGTATTTTCACATAACAGGCAGACCTTGGCCTTCTTAAGAAACCACTGACAAATGCACACTTGGTTGTCCAGGGTGCAAATAATAAATGCCTATGTTAGCAATTCAATGAAGAAAAAGAACTGCCTTTCAACTAAGGGTGCTTAACAACTGGATAAATAGGTGGAAAAAATATGAACCTCAATCCCTACCTTACACCATACACAAAAATTAATTCAAGATGTGTCCTAAGTCGGGTGCCTGGGTGGCTCAGTCGGTTAAGCAACTGCCTTCAGCTCAGGTCACGATCCTGTAGTCCCAGGATTGAGTTCCACATTGGGCTCCCTGCTCAGCAGGGAGCCTGCTTTTCCCTCTGACCCTCCCCCACCCTCGTGCTCTCTCTCACTCTCTCTCAAATAAATTCTTTAAAAAAAAAGATGTGGCATTAAGTCTAAACATAAAAGTTACAATTGTAATATCTCCTATATAGAAAATGTTGGAAAATATCTTAAACTGAATGCAAACAAAGATATCTTAAGACATACAAATCATTAAAAATAAAAATGTGATAACTGGACTTCAAAGTTAGTAACTTATCCAAAGATACCATTAAGAAAATGAAAAGGCAAACCATAAACTGGAAGAAAATAACCATAATACATATATGTGGCAAACAACTTGTACCTGGAATGTATAAAAATCTTCTACAGATCAATAATAAAATGGCAAATTATCTAATCTTTACAATGAACAAAAGGCTTGAATAGACACTGCACAAAAGATGATATATGATGGGCCAATAAGCACATGAGAAAGTGCCCAACATAACTAGGGAATTCTAATTAAGGTCACAATGAGATGCACATATTTGAAAGGCTAAACTTATTTTTTTTTTTTAGAGGGAGCACACAAGGGAGGGTCAGATGGAGAAAGAAAGTGAGAGAATAGAAAGGCCAAATTTAAAAAGAGGGGCAATACCACTGTTTGGTGAGGACAGGAAGTAGTTGGAACCACCATACCTTGCCAATGGGAGCCTAGAACAATCCAAGAACTTTGAAAAACTGTAGGTTCTTATAAGGTGAAACATAGATCTACCCTGTAAGCTCAAAATTCCACTCCTAGACATTTATCCAACGTAAAGGAAAACATATGTCCCAAAAAAAACTTATACAAGAATATCCATAGAAGTTTTATTTGTAATCACCACAAAATGGAAGCAGTCCAATGTCCATCAACAGGAAAATGGACTAACAAAACTACTGAAAAACGCAACAACATGAATGAATCTTAAAAACACTATGTTGAGTGAAAGAAGCCAGAAACAAAAGAGTACATTCTATATGATTCCATTAATACAAAATTTAAGAACAAGCAAAATTAATTTATGGTGATAGAAATCAGAACAGTGGTTGCCCATGGGGATTGGCAATTGTCTAGAAAGGGGCACCAGGAAACTTTCTGGGGTCATGGAAAGGTTCTGTATTGTGATTAGGGTGTTGGTTACACAGATGTATATATTTGCTACAACTTGTCAAATTGTACACTTAACACTTTTTGGTTTCCCTGTATACAAATTTTATCTCAATAACAACAATAAAAAATTGAATGTCCACTTGGCTTTTCTCTCTGGTTTCCTCTTTGGCTTCATATGTTCTGACTATTTTGTAGCCATATATCCATGAAAACCTGATCTAAAGGAAAGAAATTGTGCTCACTCTCAAAAATACCCTCCTACCAGTGGTCAGTGTCTCAGATAGTATGTTATTTGTGTGTCAGCCTGAATTAATAGGCAGAAGTAGGTTTGAGGCTCTCTTCATATAATTTTTCCATTGTCCCTCTAAAAGACATCAAGAGAGATTGATCAAAAACTTGGTATGAGAAAAAGAACTCAAAACAATCCCTCGGCGGGGGGGAGGGGGGGTTGAAGAACAGAATAGACTTTTCTTCTTTTCCATTAAATGGATGTAAACAATGGCAGGGGAGGACATAAACCCTAAAAGAAGAGGACATAAACGTATGCTGGGGGAAGGAGATTGGGGGTAGAGAAAGAGTGAGGTAGAGTAGACATTGGCAAAAGTTCCCCACCCTAAGTTTTCCAACACTTACCTGCATTTATACAGATAAGCATGACTTTCTGTAAGTAACATAGGTAGATTTAAGGATTCTCACCCTAATTTTGGCAAGGGCCCAGAGAAGATATTTTCACCACAATGGACAATTTTAAAACTTCTTCACCATTGTATTAGCCATGAGAAGGAGGTGGGAAAATAAACCATACCAATCATTAAATCCAGGTAGGTATACATTTAAGGGCTTGCTAAAAATATGTCACCTGAGAGGTGAAGCCCAGTATATAGGCATGGTCTGTACTCTTACCACTTTTCAAATCCTCTCAAAACAACAGGTAGATCAAGAGACCTTTCCGAACTTGAGGGCACAGGTGGTAGTATTATCCCAAAGTGTAGGAACTGAAGACACTGATAATTCTTAGAAATTCATACTGGCATTTCCATTGGGCACTGGTTGCCCAATTTAACTTGTTCCATGGAGACCTATTTCTATAACATTTAAGATCATTTAATGAGGGATGCCTGGGTGGCTCAGTTGGTTGAGCGTCTGCCTTCGGCTCAGGTCATGATCCTAGAGTCCTGGGATCAAGTCCCACATCAGGCTCCCTGCTCAACAGGGAGTCTGCTTCTCCCTCTGACCCTCTTCCCTCTCATGCTCTCTATCTCTCATTCTCTCTCTCTCAAATAAATAAATAAAATCTTTTAAAAAAAAGATCATTTAATGATGCTTCATTTCCCTGAATCTTGGAAATGTGGCACTATATAGAGCTATTCTGCAAGAGATATCAGATGACACACACCAATCCAGGTGTATCTTGACCATCCCAAATGGAATGATCCCAAATCATTCAAAACACTTTATAAATTCAATATTTTTACTTGTAATTGTTGTTGCCTGTCCTGACGATCACTGTTGTACATCCTGGAAATCACCGAAAGGCAAGAAATCTCTGCATAGAAGCCTTGTAGCTCAAAGAAAGCAAAGGCCTAAACTAAACCCTTGACTCTGATTTTGTAAGTTACAGAGATCTACCTTAAACAAAAGCATTCATTTTGTTTAAAGCAGGTATTCCAAATACCTGACACACAGGCCACTACTTCTTACTTCTGTGCCCATCACGGACCTCACTAATCAAGCATGACATTTTTCTTCCCTCTCCAACCTAAGCATGGCACCAGAATCCTTCTCAGCATGGCCAACCACCAAATGGTACAAGTTAGCACATGAATATACACCCATTTGCCATCCCAGGTCTGGACTTTCCCAAATGCTCTACTTTATGGTGTATCTGTATCATCTCTTCCCTAAATAAAGCAGACCGACCCAGCAGTAGAAAGTGCCTAGAATTCTGGGGCCTTTAACAGGTAAAGGCAAAGGAAGCTCAGAGGGTTTATGTTCTAAAGCCAGGACCCAGACAGTTCAGCTCCCATACCAAAGTTCTTCACTCTTTCTCCCCAGCTACATGCCTCCTCCTTATGACACTTCTAAGACTCCTGTTCTGTGTCATCTGTTAACTCTTTACACAGTCTTCCCTGCTTCTTGTCATCCCCAACACTTTTCTTCCTTTCATTCATCTAAAATGCCACATTAGCTTTTCAAGTCCTCTTGAATGCATCTCTTTCACTCCTGTTTCAAGCTCACCTGTGCTCTGTGCATAATCCTAATTATGCAAACCTTGGTGCCTCCCCTACAATAAAAATCTGCATTAATCTCATCTTTTCTAGTGAGAACTTCAATCAAAATAAGTCTGCCCATGCTTGTCATCATCATATCCTGCTTAGGTCTTTAAACAGGGCAAACTTCACACTTAATTAAAATAATCAGAGAAAGGCAGTGAGTAGATGGGAACTTCACGAGGTCATGGCATCCATCCCCCTGCCTCAGGCAATATTATACCCAGACCATGCCAGAAGGAGGCTGCTTTGAGGGTAAGGAATACAGAAGACAAACCCTCTGCATAATGAGCTATGTGATGCAGTTCAGCTTAGGGAGTGGGAAATTATCTGCTATTAAGGGAGAACTATAGCACAATTGCAAAGGATGCATTAAAACTAGAAGATCTGCAGAAGTTGTAAGATACAAAATGTGCGCACCTCCATAGCTTCAACAGTAACCCACTTAGTAAGGGATGATACTTAAATAATTCTTTATAAAGGCTGTCTATCATTACAGCTGGACTGCTCTGCAATTAACTTCAACCAGACCTCCTTTCTCCTACCACCTCCCCCCGGCCCCACCAATGGGTTCTAAGAGCTATGAGTGCAAGGAACATGTCTGTTTTGTTCATTATTATACCTTCACCTGGCATATGCCTGGCAAAGAGTTGACATATAATTAATATTTGTTAGATGAATGAGTATTACTAGTATCACAATCCCTTAACTGTGTCCAAAATAATGTATCCATTCATTCCATAAATTGTACTTACACTGTGCTAGGCACTGTATTGCTTAATGGGAACACTGTGATAATTAGAACAGAAACTATGTCCTCAAGGACTTTTCAGTCCAGAGTTAGTGAGAAGCATTGATTTTAGTGTGTGATGATTCAAGGGCTTGAGAGAAGAATGAGATGACATAAAACACCTAAGAGGAACACCTAACCTAGCTTGAGCCTCAGAAGGAAGGAGCTTCTAACAGAGACACAAAACAAAATAAGAATTCACCAGGAAAAGAGAAGAAGATGAGGCAGAAGGAACAGCACAGTACAAAAGCCAGGAGGCAAAGTATCCTCACTCACTTTGCAGCAAGCTTCTATTGAGCATGCCTTGACTAATGATGTTATAGATACAACAGCAAAGAAGGCTGACAGTCCTTGCTTTTATGAAGTTTATCCTGTAGTAGAGGAAAGAGGCAAGTAAAAATTACATTGTGTGCTCCACTGGAGAGTATATGGATGTTCTGGGATGCCCAGAGCTTCTAATCCAGACTTGGGAGGACATGGCATGTTTCCTGTATACAGCTGAGACACAGAACAAGAGCAAGATTATCCGAGAGAATGGAGTAAAGACTTGGCAAGATGCAGGTTCAGAGGAAAACAGATCACAGAGGATTCTGTAAACCACACTGCATTCACTATGGCTGGAGTAAAGCACTGAAGGAAGTGGGAAGTAGGGAAAGGGAAAGGCTGTGGACAGGCTTGAGCTAAGTCCATCGTAAAGGCCCTGGAAAGCATGCTAAGGATTCAGATTGTATATCTCTATACTACTATTCAGAAACTGGAGTATAATCTAAGGGATAGAAGAGTGCATTGTTGTTATGAAAAAACATTAAGTCAAATCCCTGCTTCACCACTCCCTAGCTGCTTATGACATATGGTTCTGGGAGAGTTTGTTAATTTCTCCGTTTTGTTTTCTCACCTGCAAATCGAAGATAATAGTAGCAATTCTTTCGTAAAATCATTTTTTTAATTTTTTATTGTTATGTTAATCACCATACATTACATCATTAGTTTTTGATGCAGTGTTCCATGATTCATTGTTTGTTCATAACACCCAGTGCTCCATGCAGAACGTGCCCTCCTCAATACCCATCACCAGGCTAACCCATCCCCCTACCCTCCTCCCCTCTAGAACCCTCAGTTTGTTTTTCAGAGTCCATTGTCTCTCATGGTTCATCTCCCCCTCTGACTTACTCCCCTTCATTCTTCCTCCCCTGTTATCTTCTTCTTTTTCTTTTTTCTTAAAATATGTTGCGTTATTTGTTTCAGAAGTACAGATCTGTGATTCAACGGTCTTGCACAATTCACAGCGCTCACCGTAGCACATACCCTCCCCAATGTCTATCACCCAGCCACCCCATCCCTCCCACCCCCAACCACTCCAGTAACCCTCAGTTTGTTTCCTGAGATTAAGAATTCCTCATATCAGTGAGGTCATATGATACATTTCTTTCTCTGATTGACTTATTTCACTCAGCATAACACCCTCCAGTTCCATCCACGTCGTTGCAAATGGCAAGATCTCATTCCTTTTGATGGCTGCATAATATTCCATTGTGTATATATACCACTTCTTCTTTATCCATTCATCTGTCGATGGACATCTTGGCTCTTTCCACAGTTTGGCTATTGTGGACATTGCTGCTATAAACATTGGGGTACACGTACCCCTTCGGGTCCCTACATTTGTATCTTTGTGGTAAATACCCAGTAGTGCAATTGCTGGATCGAATGGTAGCTCTATTTTCAACTGTTTGAGGAACCTCCATACTGTTTTCCAGAGTGGTTGCACCAGCTTGCATTCCCACCAACAATGTAGGAGGGTTCCCCTTTCTCCACATCCCCGCCAACATCTGTCATTCCCTGACTTGTTAATTTTAGCCATTCTGACAGGTTTTCATAAAATCATTTTGAGTATTAATTGAAATGATTAAGTAGAACACTGAGCTTGGTAGACAGACAGTGCTCTTCTTCCTCCTACTTGCTGTTTGCACCAGGACCTCCTGCTTCCTAAGTTTTTCTCAGTGGGTCATTTATCATCTCAACTTTTTATTTTTCAGTACTCTGGAGAACCTAGTGTCTCCCCAGTGCCCGTCACGACTTAACAGCCACACGGGCAGGTGCCAGGACCATCATTAACCCTGAGATGAGTTCTTACCTATAGAACTGTTGGTGGGGACTGGAGGGAATATAACAAACACAGAGTTGTCGAATATAAATTATGGAGACACCTTCACAGAAGTTCTGATTTCCCCTGCTGTAACTGAGAACGAGACAAGACCTGAGATGGCATCTCCTTTGGGTAGAGGGGTCTCTTTCCTCACAGCATCTAGAGTACCTTTATTGGTCACAAAGTACCAATGTCCTCACCATGCAAATGTAGCCATAGAGAAGATACAGTGCTTCCTCTTTATTAAAACAGCCCCCAAATGTGGTCAGCCAATCCCACTGAAAGAGTGGAAGCAAATAGCCCATACCTCTTGGGTCTGGTAGGAGATGGAAGTAGGAATGTGAGGGATACGGAGCCCGGCAAAGGTAGACTCTCACTTAGGTCACTTCCAACCTGCTCAACCTTGGGCAAGTTGCTGAAACTCTCCAACCCAAGTTCCTTGGCATAAAATATGATGACTAACAGAAACATCTTGCCAGCTCATGGTGAGAATTAACTGAAATAACGTAAGTATAAGACTTATACAAATTGTAAAACTCCACCCAAATAACAGTAATTGCTGCTATTTATAATATTAAGAGGTTGGATTAGAAATTGAGGAGGAAAGGTAAAAGAAGATCCTACGTGCTATCAAGTGCCATGCACAATATAAAATGTAAGCAAATGTGCTTGATTATAAAAAATGCATCAGAAAAAGCAAGTGAAATTCCATTCACTATCACCCCATCTTTCCTTCTCTAGGTGGGAAGAAGGCCTTGAAAATGCAAAGGTACCCCAGAGCCAGATGTATATGAGAAAATCTTTCCCAAAAGGAATTTTGTTTTAACTGATTGAAAGAGTACAACTCTTTTAAATTGTGTAGACTCCAGGGAATAAAATAATATTCAGGTTTCATTCAGTGGGCATTATAGAAGCAGTGTCTGGTTTTTATGAAAGTTTTTATGTGATCTTAGGGCACACACATCACTAATTAGGGCCCAACCACTTACTATTAGTTCCTAGTTAGTTGAACAATTCCTAGTTAGTTCCTAAGAATGAGTTACCTGCTGAATTCACTCAGCCCAGAATTCTTGCTCCTGGAATGTCTAGGGAAAGGACTGATGCTCTGTCCACTTACAAGTTCTGAAATTATGGCTTCCCTGATCAAGTAAAGAAAACCACATTTCCTCCTCAACTATAGAGCCCACATTTGATGGACTGAGAACCACCCATGGAACTTTTTCAGTGCAGAAGGAGGATAGAAGTTGTGTTTTCTGTTGGAATATTGGTACAGTTGACATCAGACTTGGAACATGCAGTCTCAAGAGGCTCTTCATCATTAACCAAAACACAGTTATGGATGCTCTATTAATACATCTGAGAGACAACACAAAGCCAGGATATAAATGTGTCGAAAATGTGATCTCAACCTCACCAGAAAATGTGGGCAGGAATAACTTTTCAAAATCAGTGATCTCCCCATTTCTGCATTCTTTGGTCTGGTCCTTTTGTTAATAGATTTGCCAAAACACTGATGATTCTTTCCATATTTTCAAGGTAAGTATAGAAATAAAAATTTAGAAGAGAAGTTGCTTTAAAAGGAAAAGAAGAAATCCTTATTTGCAAACTCACTCTTGTCTGTTCAATGTCTTTTCAATTTCTCTCTCTGTCTTTTGACCCTTCAACCAATAGGATTCCATCTCTTCTTCCCAACTCGATTCCTCTCCACCCATCGCCACCTCTCCCCTACCAGCCACATCAACACTCCTGAGACAGAGAATTCAGGTCTACCCTTGCCCCCTACCACTCATTTCTCAGCTCCACCTATAACTTTCCTAGTTAACTGCTACTTACCTATATCAGGTAAGTCCCACCTTAAAACCAAATTCTACTCAAATAGTTCAACTCAGTGGTATGTTGGAGCTCACTTATACTGACTCATAAGAGTTGATTGTTAATTCTCAGGAATTTTACAAGCTGGTTGTTAAACATAGTCATCACGAAAAATTAAATTAACTTACACCTTTTTTAATTATATTAAAACAAAAGCAATAAATATTCAAAATGCATGCCTTCCTTATTATATTATTACATTTTACCAATATGCAGTCTTAAAATTATTTACACCTATTGCATCAGTATGGTGGAACAATTTAGCTAGTATCACTTTCCAATTCTGTGTTCAATGGCAACCTCTTGGTCCATGATGGGCATATATGCCCTACAGAAATTGGAAAAAGCTCTAAGTTTTTTTATTTTTTTCCAGAGACCCAGTTGTTAAACATTTACATATGTTTAGCACTGCTATATATGCATAAGCACTACATATATGCATAGCACTGCTTCAACTGAAGGTTGAACTAAAGGATCTATTTGGGTTAAGGATACCAACTAGGGATGTTGAGGCTTCTGGAGACTGGCAGCAGAAGAAAACACTACCACTCTTAGGCCTGGAAAGGAAGGGAATAATGAGAGCAATTAGCAGGGAGGATGGCGCGTCTGGGCAGGAGCTGGAGTCCTAGAGGGACCAGCTACGGACAGAGAGCAATATGGAAGAAGAGGATGCATGGAGTGAACACCTCTCTCTCTTCCCCACTTCTGATCATATGCCACCAATTTGAACCATCAAGAATCCAGCCATCTCAGAAGCCTGGGCACAGCAATCTACAGGTATCCTAGGTTAGGTTCACCAGGGAGGTTCTAGAGCTGAGATGATCCTTCAAGCTTCTCTCAAGTTGGAGCGGGGGGGAGGGGTCTTTATTTCCTGGTAATGATCAGTGATTGGACACAGGCTGCTCCTGGAAGGAGGAGGCATGACCTTAGGGGAGGAAGTTTCCTTCGGGAGATGTAATCCCCAAAGAGGGCTGACACCTGAGTTCTGTCTCCCAGCAGCTGAGTGAACGACCTTGCATTCCTGAAATGGGAATGTCTCCAGCATGGCAGAGGTCAGCTTCCTAGGCAAAGAAGAGAGGAGAATGGCTCTGGGAGCAGTGGAAAGAGGAATGAGTAATAACTGCACAGTACTCTTCAAAACCCAGCGTGTGAATTAGCCCCTCTCAGAAGCAGTGTCTGTCTCTCCTGTTCCATGTAGCTCCATAGTCCTTATGCAAAGATTTATCAGGTCTCCCAGCAGACAAACCAGTCTGTTTACCAGTCTACCTCTTGTGAGCTCAATGATCACAGGGATTGTACCTTCTCTATCCTAATTCCCATTCTGATGACAGTTCCAACCCAGAACTCCATAGATGCTCAACAAAATTACTTGTTAAATGGTAAGCAATTAATAAAGCTTAACAGGCCCATCCTTCATAATAACAGAGATAATCTCAGATGAAAAAAAAAAGTTTTCCAGGGAAGGAGAAACCAAACTTTTTTGTGGAAAAAAAAAAATTATCCTTATGACAATATGCAACACCATATTGCTTTCAACACCATCATTGCTGGTAAGTCCCTAGAAGGTTTCCAATTAGTTAGCAAGTCTGATTTATATCTACAGCCATCAACTGATTGAGTCATCAGGGTATATGGCAGGGGGTGGGGGGAGAGAATAAATTCAGTGGAAGTAATTACATCTTTAGGATGGAATGGGGCGGGAGGGAAGGAGAGTCAAGCATGGACAGTGTTGCAGTGTGGCACCCACATGACAAAGATGAGTTTGAATCCAGGCATCAGATTGTCAAAGCCTTCCTCTGAGTTTCCCCCTCAAGGAGACAGATAAGAAACAAGACATTCAAGTATCTGGTGGGGTATCCTGTGAGTGTCTCTCTTGTCCAGGTGGCTTGTCATTTCTGATATCATCAGAACACGTGTGCCATCATGATCAGCTTTTTATCACCATGCTCCTGTCTTCCATCACCTTCTGGAGAATGAATGGTGCTTTTCTTCCTTCTTTCTTTCTTTTTCTTTTTCTTCTCTTTTCTTTCTCTTCTCTCCTTCCTTCCTTCCTTCCTTCCTCCCTCCCTCCCTCCCTCCCTCCCTCCCTTCCTTCCTTCCTTTCCTTGGCCTAATGTGAGATATAACCCTGTTGTCCCCTGTAGTCACATATTTGAAAAAATACATTCAGCTGGCTTTTAGCACTGCTTAAGGTTCTGGGGAATTAAGCTGAATATTCCAGGCAACAATGGAATCAATTTTTTTAAGATTATTTATTTGTCAGAGAGAGAGAGAGCACCCAAGCAGGTTAAGGGAAAGTTCTAACAAAGACAAAAAAAAACACCCTGAAGTCCTTGGCTTGATGAGTCTTGGTTTAAATGGTATTTATGTGAAACCCAGAGAGGAGGACACAGGGACAATAATCATCACATAGTAAGTTTGATGAGACCCTGACTTTCCATCCTCACGTCTCCATAAAGAGAGAATTCTGCCCTTTTCCCGTTAGGACAACTCCAATCCCTGCAGGAGAGAAGCTTCCCTCCCCAGTGTGTTCCCTGATCAGAGGTTGGAAGTTTCTTGGGGCAAGGCAGGATTACTCTGCTTAAAAATACCACTGCCTAGGGCAGAGCAAGATGGCGGAGGAGTAGGAGACCTAGACTTCGTCTGGTCTCAGGAATTCAGCTGAATAGGGATCAAACCATTCTGAACACCTACGAACTCAACAGGAGATCGAAGAGGAGAGTAGCAACAACTCTCTGAACAGAGAAGCGACCACTTACTGGAAGGTAGGATGTGCGGAGAAGTGAATCCGAGGTGATATTCGGGAGGATAGACGGCGGGGGAGGGGCCTCCGCGGCTGCTTCTGGCAAGTGCTAGAGCCGCGGAGCACAAAATCGGACCTTTTAGAAGCCGGCTCCTCTGAGGGACGTCGCTCCAGTGGCTAAGCTGGAGGTGGAATCTTCCCGGGACAGTGTGGTCCCAGGACCCTCGGGGTCACAGAAAGACCGGGGGTGCCTGAGTGCACCAGAGCTCCCAGGTATCGGAGCGGGGAAGCCGGCTGCAGAGACGGTGCCGAGGCGCGGGCTCTCAGCTCGGGGTTGCCATAAACTGTGATCCGCGGCCCAGTCGGGCCACTGCTCCTGCAGCAGGGACCCAACAGGCGGCAGATCCGGGGAGACTCCCCTTCCTTCCCGGGGAGGAGCGACGCGGGAGCGCACCGCAGGGATCTGCTGGGTTTGGAGACTCCACACGGGGTCGGGTGCCAGACAGAGAAACGCTCGGTCACAGGCCGGGTGAGCACGGAGTGTGGCCGGAGACCGGGACACGGGAGTGACTGCTTTTCTCTGGGGGCGCACTGAGGAGCGGGGCCCCGAGTTCTCAGCTCCTCCGGGTGGAGATTGGGAGGCCACCATTTTCGCCCTGGTCCTCCAAAGCTGTACCGAGAGCTTGCAGGGAACAAAAGCTCCTGAGAACAAACCCGAGCGGCTTGCTTAGCCCGGACCGACAAGGGCGGGGCAATTCAGCCTCCGGCAAAGACATTTGGAAACCACGGCAACAGGCCCCTCCCCCAGAAGATCAGCACGAACAGCCAGCAAGCCAAGACCAAGTTTACCGATCAAGGAGAACGGGAGAACTCCAGCGCTAGGGGAATACTGCACATAGAATTCATGGCTTTTTTTTACCATGATTCATTAG
>NW_027397091.1:3585680-3596994 GCF_003265705.2 Callorhinus ursinus | reverse complement strand
ACCAACATCTTATCAATCCCTTTTTTAAAAAAAAAACATTTTTTATTTTTCATTTTTAGAGTCATATTTTATCCCTTCATAGTAGTTACCCTTATTTTTGGCATATATTTATAAGTTGTTCTCTCTTTAAAATTTTGAGGTACAGTTTCTTCTAACAGATCAAAATATACCCTAAATCACTAGTATATGGCTTTGTTCTAGTCTCCTGCCTGACCGCATTCTCTCCCTTTTTTTTTTAATCTTCTTTCTTTTTTCAAACAACTTATCTTATCAATTCCTTTTATAAAATCTTTTATAATTTTCATCTTTACAGTCATCTTCCAACCCTTCATTGCATCAACCCTTATTTTGTACATATATGTCTTTCTTCCTTTAAAATTTTAGGAGGCACTTTTTTCTAACAGACCAAAATACGCCCAAAATCTAGTGTGTGGCACTGATCTATGCACTAGCCTGATCATATTTGATCGTATTCTGCTTTTTTTTTATTTTTTTTTTATCTTTTTTTTTTTTTTTTCTTTCTTTTTCTCTTTCTTTTTTCTTTCTTTCCCTTTCTTTTCCCCTGGTTTCAGGTCTTTTCTGATTTGTATACAGTATATTTGCTGGGGACGTTGTTAACCTGTTAGCATTTTGTTCTCTCATTCATCTATTCTCCTCTGGACAAAATGACAAGACGAAAAAAATCACCTCAACAAAAAGAACAAGAGGTAGTACCGTCAGCCAGGGACCTACTCAATACGGACATTAGTATGATGTCGGACCTAGAGTTCAGAATCATGACTTTAAAGATACTAGCTGCGCTTGAAAAAAGCGTGGAAGTTATTAGAGAAACCCTTTCTGGAGAAATAAAAGAACTAAAATCTAACCAAGTCGAAATCAAAAAGGCTATTGATGAGGTGCAATCAAAAATGGGGGCACTAACTGCTAGGATAAATGAGGCAGAAGAGAGAATCAGCGATATAGAAGACCAAATGATGGAAAATAAAGAGGCTGAGAAAAAGAGAGATAAACAACTACAGGATCACGAGGGCAGAATTCGAGAGATAAGCGATACGATAAGATGAAACAACATTAGAATAATTGGTATCCCAGAAGAAGAAGAAAGAGAGAGAGGGGCAGAAGGTATATTGGAGCAAATAATAGCAGAGAACTTCCCTAATGTGAGGAAGGAAACAGGCATCAAAATCCAGGAGGCACAGAGAACCCCTCTCAAAATCAATAATAATAGGTCAACACCCCGACATCTAATAGTAAAACTTACAAGTCTCAGAGACAAAGAGAAAATCCTGAAAGCAGCTCGGGAGAAGAGATCTGTAATCTACAATGGTAGAAATATTAGATTGGCAACAGACCTATCCACAGAGACCTGGCAGGCCAGAAAGGACTGACAAGATATCTTCAGAGCACTAAACGAGAAAAATATGCAGCCAAGAATACTATATCCAGCTAGGCTGTCATTGAAAATAGAAGGAGAGATAAAAACCTTCCAGGACAAACAAAAACTAAAGGAATTTGCAAACATGAAACTAGCCCTACAAGAAATATTGAGAGGGGTCCTCTAAGCAAAGAGAGAGCCTAAAAGCAGCATAGATCAGAAAGGAACAGAGACAATATACAGTAACAGTCACCTTACAGGCAATACAATGGCACTAAATTCATACCTTTCAATAGTTACCCTGAATGTAAATGGGCTCAATGCCCCAATCAAAAGACACAGGCTATCAGATTGGATGAAAAAAACAAGACCCATCAATAGGCTGTCTGCAAGAGACTCATTTTAGACCCAAAGACACCCCCAGATTGAAAGTGAGGGGGTGGAAAACCACTTACCATGCTAATGGACACCAAAAGAAAGCTGGGGTGGCAATCCTTCTATCAGACAAATTAGATTTTAAAACAAAGACTGTAATAAGAGATGAGGAAGGACACTATATCCTACTTAAAGGGTCTATTCAACAAGAAGATCTAACAATTGTAAATATCTATGCCCCGAACATGGGAGCAGCCAATTATATAAGGCAATTAATAACAAAAGTGAAGAAACACATTGACAACAATACAATAATAGTGGGGGACTTGAACACCGCCCTGACTGAAATGGACAGATCAACTAAGCAAAAGATCAACAAGGAAATAAAGACTTTAAATGACACACTGGACCAAATGGACTTCACAGACATATTCAGAACATTCCATCCCAAAGCAACAGAATACACATTCTTCTCTAGTGCCCATGGAACATTCTCCAGAATTGATCACATCCTAGGTCACAAGTCAGGTCACAACCGGTACCAAAAGATTGGGATTATTCCCTGCATGTTTTCAGACCACAATGCTTTGAAACTAGAACTCAATCACAAGAGGAAAGTTGGAAAGAACTCAAATACATGGAGGCTAAAGAGCATCCTACTAAAGAATGAATGGGTCAACCAGGAAATTAAAGAAGAATTAAAAAAATTCATGGAAACCAATGAAAATGAAAACACAACTGTTCAAAATCTTTGGGATACAGCAAAGGCAGTCCTGAGAGGAAAGTATATAGCAACACAAGCCTTTCTCAAGAAACAAGAAAGGTCTCAAATACACAACCTAACCCTACACCTAAAGGAGCTGGAGAAAGAACAGCAAATAAAGCCTAAGCCCAGCAGGAGAAGAGAAATAATAAAGATCAGAACAGAAATCAATGAACTAGAAACCAAAAGAACAGTAGAACAGATCAACGAAACTAGGAGCTGGCTCCTTGAAAGAATTAACAACATTGATAAGCCCCTGGCCGGACTTATCAAAAAGAAAAGAGAAATGACCCAAATCAACAAAATCATGAATGAAAGAGGAGAGATCACAACCAACACCAAAGAAATACAAACAATTCTAAGAACATATTATGAGCAACTCTATGCCAGCAAATTAAATAACCTGGAAGAAATGGGTGCATTCCTAGAGATGCATCAACTACCAAAATTGAACCAGGAAGAAATAGAAAACCTGAACAGACCTATAACCACTAAGGAAATTGAAACAGTCATCCAAAATCTCCCAAGAAACAAAAGCCCAAGGCCAGATGGCTTCCCAGGGGAATTCTATCAGACATTTCAAGAAGAATTAATACCTATTCTCCTGAAACTGTTCCAAAAAATAGAAATAGAAGGAAAACTTCCAAACTCCTTTTATGAGGCCACCATTACCTTGATCCCAAAACCAGACAAAGACCCCATCAAAAAGGAGAATTACAGACCCATATCCTTGATGAACATGGATGCAAAAATTCTCACCAAAATACTAGCCAATAGGATCCAACAGTACATTAAAAGGATTATTCACCACAACCAAGTGGGATTTATCCCTGGGCTGCAAGGCTGGTTCAACATCCACAAATCAATCAACGTGATATAATACATTAACAAAAGAAAGAACAAGAATCATAGGATCCTCTCAATAGATGCAGAGAAAGCATTTGACAAAGTACAGCATCCTTTCTTGATCAAAACTCTTCAGAAGATAGGGATAGAGGGTACATACCTCAGTATCATAAAAGCCATCTATGAAACACCTACAGCGAATATCATTCTCAATGGGGAAAAGCTGAGAGCTTTTCCCCTAAAGTCAGGAATGCAGCAGGGATGTCCACTATCACCACTGCTATTCAACATAGTATTAGAAGTCCTAGCCACAGCAATCAGACAACAAAAAGAAATCCAAGGCATCCAAATCGGCAAAGAGGAAGTCAAACTCTCACTCTTTGCAGATGATAGGATACTGTATGTGGAAAACCCAAAAGACTCCACCCCAAAACTGCTAGAACTCATACAGGAATTCAGTCAAGTAGCAGGATATAAAATCAATGCACAGAAATCAGTGGCATTCCTATACACCAACAACAAGACAGAAGAGAGACAAATCAAGGAGTCGATCCCATTTACAATTGCACCCAAAACCATAAGATACCTAGGAATAAATTTAACCAAAGAGGCAAAGGATCTGTACTCAGAAAACTATAAAATACTCATGAAAGAAACTGAAGAAGACACAAAGAAATGGAAAAACGTTCCATGCTCATGGATTGGAAGAACAAACATTGTGAAAATGTCAATGCTACCTAGAGCAATCTACACGTTCAATGCAATCCCCATCAAAATACCATCCACTTTTTTCAAAGAAATGGAACAAATAATCCTAAAATTTGTATGGAACCAGAAGAGACCCCGAATAGCCAGAGGAATCTTGAAAAAGAAAAGCAAAGCTGGCGGCATCACAATTCCAGACTTCCAGCTCTATTACAAAGCTGTCATCATCAAGACAGTATGGTACTGGCACAAAAACAGACCCATAGATCAATGGAACAGAATCGAGAGCCCAGAAATGGACCCTCAACTCTATGGTCAACTCATCTTTGACAAAGCAGGAAAGAATGTCCAATGGCAAAAAGACAGTCTCTTCAACAAATGGTGTTGGGAAAATTGGACAGCCACATGCAGAAGAATGAAACTGGACCATTTCCTTACACCACACACAAAAATAGACTCCAAATGGTTGAAAGACCTAAACGTGAGACAGGAGTCCATCAAAATCCTAAAGGAGAACACAGGTAGCAACCTCTTCAACCCCAGCCGCAGCAACTTCTTCCTAGAAACATCACCAAAGGCACGGGAAGCCAGGGCAAAAATGAACTATTGGGATTTCATCAAGATAAAAAGCTTTTGCACAGCAAAAGAAACAGTCCACAAAACCAAAAGGCAACCGACAGAATGGGAGAAAATATTTGCAAATGACAGATCAGATAAAGGGCTAGTATCCAAAATCTATAAAGAACTTATCAAACTCAACACCCAAAGAACAAAGAATCCAATCAAGAAATGGGCAGAAGACATGAACAGACATTATTCCAAAGAAGACATCCAAATGGCCAACAGACACATGAAAAAGTGCTCAACATCACTCGGCATCAGGGAAATCCAAATCAAAATCTCAATGAGATACCACCTCACACCAGTCAGAATGGCTAAAATTAACAAGTCAGGAAATGACAGATGTTGGCAGGGATGCAGAGAAAGGGGAACCCTCCTACACTGTTGGTGGGAATGCAAGCTGGTGCAACCACTCTGGAAAACAGTATGGAGGTTCCTCAAACAGTTGAAATTAGAGCTATCATACGATCCAGCAATTGCACTACTGGGTATTTACCACAGAGATACAAATGTAGGGATCCGAAGGGGTACGTGCACCCCAATGTTTATAGCAGCAATGTCCACAGTAGCCAAACTGTGGAAAGAGCCAAGATGTCCATCGACAGATGAATGGATAAAGAAGAAGTGGTATATATACACAATGGAATATTATGCAGCCATCAAAAGGAATGAGATCTTGCCATTTGCAACGACGTGGATGGAACTGGAGGGTGTTATGCTGAGTGAAATAAGTCAATCAGAGAAAGACATGTATCATATGATCTCACTGATATGAGGAATTCTTAATCTCAGGAAACAGAGTGTTACTGGAGTGGTGGGGGGTGGGAGGGATGGGGTGGCTGGGTGATAGACATTGGGGAGGGTATGTGCTATGGTGAGCGCTCTGAATTGTGCAAGACTGTTGAGTCGCAGATCTGTACTTCTGTGACAAATAATGCAACATATGTTAAGAAAAAAGAAAAAGAAGAAAATAGCAGGAGGGGAAGAATGAGGGGGAGTAAGTCAGAGGGGGAGACGAACCATGAGAGACGATGGACTCTGAAAAACAAACAGGGTTCTAGAGGGGAGGAGGGTGGGGGGATGGGTTAACCTGATGATGGGTATTCAAGGGGGCACGTTCTGCATGGAGCACTGGGTGTTATGCACAAACAATGAATCATGGAACACTTCATCAAAAACTAATGATGTAATATATGGTGATTAACATAACACTAAAAAATAAAAATTAAAAAAAAATACCACTGCCTGTCCCTTTCTTCTTTCACCACCTGCTCTCAGATAGAGCACTTCAGAAAGATACTTATAGAACATAATGAGGATTTTAAGAGGCAATATATAATGCAAAAAAAAAAATTCCAAAGGAACTTCTAGACAACACAGGTCAATATCACCCCAGGATGATAGTAAATCAACCAATAATTTTTAATATATAATGGCTAATAATACAGTACAGTTACATGCATCAGACACTATCCTAAATATATTACAGACACAAGTTCATTGAGTCCCCGTAACAGTCCTTTTTATGAAGAAGGTGCCCCAAGATTACATAAGAATCAGAAACAATTGTAACTTTGAAACCTATATTCATAATCAGGAAATTGTATGGTCCTGGAAGCTAAGAGAAGATCTAGAAGCAGGGAAAGTGGAAGATAATAATAACCCCATAAACAGGACATGGAAGTAAAAAAGTGAGTTTCCAGCCCATATAGTAAAAGAACTGTGTGCCCCTAAAATGTTAGTCAATTGTTTTCTTTTAACACAGCTGTATCATGCTGGCCAATAACTAACACATCAGAGAACATTTAAAACAAAAATACCTTCCAACTTTGGAACATGGATTTGCCACTGGAAATTCCAAATGATGTTGGTCTTTGGTTAATTCCAGGGAAGGTTTGAGCCCACAGGACCTCTCTATCACCCAATAAAGGGAAGTAGCCTAGAGAAATTACAAAAGGAAGTCAAATAGGATGAAAGCTTTGCCTTAGATAACCTAAAAGTGAATGAACCACATGTAATTTAAAGTGAAGCTAAAAATAGAAAATCTTACACTTTTGCATCTGTAAAAAAACATATGATAACTCAATATTTTGACATTATGTCCAAACTCAAAGTACCAGAAGCCATCTCATATTCACAATGTCAAGGTGAAAACAGTGCATCGATTTGGACTGTGCACATGGTTTTTGGTTTTCAATGCTTAATAATAAATAATCAAAATGATTCACCATTGTTAATATTCTGAGACTGATGAATAAAATCCTGTAATAGATCTGTGGGAATGCTTCTGTCATACAGGAATATTTATGGCCAAGTATAAATTCCAAACATAATTTACTATATAATCTCAGTCTATTCATCATTGCAGGAGAAAATATGTATTATTGATGATATTCTTTTGGTTTGAGGAGCAACAAACTCTTTCCTCAGAAACAAATCGATAAAATGCTAGCACTTATGACTTCAATCCAGGAGCTAACTTTGGTACTTTTTATTTTTAAAAAATCAAACCAGCATTTTGGATTTAATGAACCTAAATCCCGTCTCCTCCTACAAAAATCAAACAGTTTACAACTACAGCCAAAGCAAACTCTTTATTTAAAAGAACATAGTAAATTTGCTAAGACCTTCTCTTTAAACCAAATCTAACACACCCTCTGAGTTTTAGCAAGAACTCCAGAATGTAAGCTATAAAACAGAATCATTTAAGAGTTTCTTCTTTTGTATGGGATGGTAATAATATCTTCTTCCTTGCAGAATCTCACCACACACAATTTCAAAGGCAGGAAGAAAAAGGGAATACCTGAACAGCTAATTACAGAGCTGGATAGATACATGATAAAGCATTAGAATAAATGAGATAGATAAATTATCAGAGAGTAGAGCTGAAGACTGATGAACCATATTTAGTACACTAATCCCAAGTGTTTATTTTGCATTCTTCTGGCCTTTAAAGATGACAAGTTGTGATCAATCGCTTCCCTTGAGGGCTGGCTGCCTTCCTGCCCTAGCATTTAATTTTTGTTTGATGTTCCTCACTTTGTGTCAATGTACGAACTACTGTTAAGATATAGAGCAGTGATTAAAATAATTCATTCATCTGCTTATAATTAAAGACCAAGTTAAATGTAATGACAACTTTATCTAGCAAGCTAGTTATCATCTAAAAGGGAGGTTGGCCCCTCAACAATTTCTCCAGCAGATGAATATTCTAGTTAGTAGTAGTTCAAAAATTTTTTCCTTCAAAGAATGGCGATTTTAATCAGTGACATCACTGGATAAGTGAAATGGGAGGAAATATAGAAATGTCTTTCTTTTCTGGACTAGAAAAAAAATCAAATATCTTGGTGACTAGTTGAAGACTGGAGAAGAAAAATCGCTTTTGAATTAATAGTTTTAAGTTAGTCACAAAGAGGAGAAGCTAGTGATAAAAAAGCAAGTACCCTAAATTAAGAAAAAAAAAGAATGAGACCAGCTTTATGGTGAGGTAATTGCTGAATACACAGCTATTTCAGAATGAAGAACAAATCTCCTAGAGTGCTTTTTAACTTATTGCCTTCCTAGAGTAAACAGAACACTCTAGTTACATTTTTAAATAAATTTTTAGACACAAAATTTGAGAGGGGTGGTGAAACTAAAATATTCACTCATATTTCCCACTACCCTGAAAATAAATAAAATTACTGGTTCATATTTTATTTAATTTTCTCAACTGGATATATATACATACATGAATCTATTATAAAATTAGAGCCACATTATCATATACTGTTTTGAAAGCTGCTTTTTTTCATAGAGTAATACATTATGTATACTTTTAATATATTTAAAGGATTTTAAAAACCAAGCCAGCAAATTTATATTAAATAGAATATGAAAACCAAAATTTGATCTCAAATGCCCTTTGATCATTCTCTGATATGATCAAAGGGCATTTGATCATATCAAATGTTTGACTAGCTATGGAAAAAGCAAAATTAAAATGTCATAAAAATATATCTGGAAGAATAGTTTAACATTTTCTTCATAATCATAATTGACCATCATAAATTTCATAGATTGCACATGAGTAAATGGCTCTTAAATAGCCTCATTCAAAGGACTTTGCCAAATCATTTGAGCAAACTGTTTTAGATTTTAAATTCACTTTTCTATTTAAGATGATGCTTAAAAGCACATCTTCTGATGACAAGGAAATCCAAACTTGGGAAACCCACTAGGAAATATTCTAGTTTAATTCATCAAAGGAATTAATATAAGGGTATTTTATTCAGAAAAGTAAAAGCTAAAAGTACACAGTATAAAATAATTATGGTGAAATCATGTCTTATGTACTACATCTGCATCAAACACGACAGGTAATTAAGAAATATTTATTGATGATTAAAATCTGCCTTATGGGGCATCTGGTGGCTCAGTAGATTGAGCATCTGATTCTTGGTTTTGGCTCAGGTCCTGATCTTAGGATCATGAGAGCAAGCTCCATGTCAGGCTCCATGCTCAGCACCGAGTCTGCTTAAGACTCTCTCCCTCTCCTTCTTCCCCTCCCCACTGTGCATGCTCATTCTCTCTCTCTCTCTCAAAATAAATGAATAAATCCTTTTTAAAAACGGTCTTATTTTTGCTTCCAAGTATTTTCTGTTAATGCATAAGAACTAATGTAAGGTATCTCCAAGAACTTAGAAATAACTAGTCTTCTTTGGAGATAAATATAAGAACAGCATACCAAGAGATAGTACATAGATATATGATTACCTGATTGGCTTTCTGGCCAACAAGCTTGACTATAACCAGGTGGACACATTTAAGCATTCAAAAAGTGAATGAATGTGTTCATCAAAGTAGGGACTGACAAAACAGGAAAGTTTATTGACAGCACCCAAAAGCACAGTCCAAGAGAGAAGAAGGCCTAGCCATTGGAGTTTGGTATGTTTCTAATCCTAATAGTCAAGTTACTCCTGGGGTAGAAATGGATGCAGCATGAAGCCAACAGACTTAGTTATATCTGGCCCTATTGGCAGGCTAGTTGTGTTAAAAACTGGAGGCATAAGACCACCTTGGACCACTGCTATCAATCATTTGTTCTTCTAGTCCCCCTTATTCTAATGACCTACTCCCCAGACAACCTTCCAATTCCCAGGTCAGTCCCAGAGAAAGAGAGGAAACTGACCCTGTGAATGTGAGCATTTCTGGTCACTGCAGTGATTTCCTACAGGAAATTAACAAGGGAAGGAGCCTCATATCTCGATGATAGAGAAAAAATGAGCTGCTCATAAATCTCCATTGTCCTGGTCCTTGTGACAGCTCTATTTCTCACTGTGGATAAATAAATTATCACTCTTAGCTTCATGAGTTTTTAATAATGAAGAGTCAATGTCTTGAAGCCTGATGTTCTCTGAATAGATAGGCTATCAGGTCATTCAGGGGCCTAGGCATTCTCCCCTGGGAAGCGTGTGACCTCACTTCATTATTTCTCATCTAATATCAACACATGTAAATGCACATGGAGACCAACTGGCAGTGATGAAATGAGCTTCTTGTGAAGACACAAGCAGGACAAGAATCAGGACATTTTAAGAGGCCTCCAGCATTAAAATTGGAGCATTTTTTTTTATCATATATGAGGTATTCTCTCTTCCAGTTATATGGTAGAGGGATAAAATTGAATTCATGAATAATTTTTGGTTTTGAGTTTTGTAAACTCCCAATATGTACTGTCACTGAGAGGACCAGCAGGTTTTCCAATACTGGCAGGTGAGAGTTCATACCTGACTCCCAGGGAGCAATTCAGGGCTCCAGACAGAAGCTGAATTTTCCCCGAGAAGCTAGATGTCTGTTGGCTGCAGAGACCCTGAGGGTGAGTTGCCACAGTTACATGGAGGAAATGGGACGCACAGGCAAACTGGACCACCCTAAGTGTCAAGGCAACCCTGAGGACCTTGTTAGGAACAGGTCAAGGACACTCCATGGATGTGCAGAGGACTGAACTCAAGACAAAGACAGTATTTACTGTGCAAGTTTCCACCACTAAGAAGCAACAAAGCTGCTCCAGGCCACACAGGATGCTCTATGCACCCTTCGAGGAGAAAGACAATAGAATGAGTTGAGTTGGTGAAAATACCACTTTGTGGCCCTCATACCTTCTCTGTCCACACCCCAAATACTAAGTTCCAGTGTGAATCCAGTGAGATTCAAAGGCTCCCCTGAGGATCATGAAACTCACTCCTTCTGTCTACCAGAACTTCCCACTCTCAGGCTTCGTTCTTCAATTTAAGACTATGAATCTTCTTACACTGCAAATGTTTTAAGCCTGGATTCGAACTTAAACTGTTATCTTCAATATGGAACTCTAGAGGAATGAAGGTCAGCAGCTTACTAGAGTAGAATTTGATGAGCGATAAAGAAAAGACTTCCTGGGGCACTTGGGTGGCTCAGTCGGTTAAGCGTCTGCCTTCAGCTCAGGTCATGATCCCAGGGTCCTGGGATCAAGCGCCGCATCAGATGCCCTGCTCAGTGGGGAGTCTGCTTCTCTCTCTACCCTTCTCCCCTGCTTGTGATCTCTCTCATAAATAAATAAAATCTAGAAAGAAAGAAAGAAAGAAAGAAAGAAAGAAAGAAAGAAAGAAAGA
>NW_027397091.1:3452977-3585670 GCF_003265705.2 Callorhinus ursinus | reverse complement strand
AGAAAGAAAGAAAGAAAGAAAGAAAGAAAGAAAGAAAGAAAGAAAGAAAGAAAGAAAGAAAGAAAGAAAGAAAGAAAGAAAGAAAGAAAAAGACCTCCTGTCAGTTGAGGACCTGAAGGAAAGGGAATTGCTCTCTCAAGGAAGAGTAGAGAGTGGCCCCTAAAATCACCAGATACTGGTCTCTCCTTCACGATACTGTGAAAAGCATCCTACTTAACACTCTGATTCCATGTTCCAAAATAGCTTGTGACAGAAGCTACAGTAGTTCATTATTTTTCTGCCAGTTAAGGCTACAGTGTAATGATATTCAATAATAATACTAATCTTCCCCGGTTGCACAATGAAGTATTTTGTTCCTGTTCTTCATGTAGTAAAATGAAATGCTAAAATATTTTGGAATGGTTTCAGTTTGTCATAATTATTGTTCACCCTAAGAACTTGGAGAGGTGCAGGTGACAAGATCAAACTTGTTTTCCCTTAGACTCAGCCAGGTTTAAACCAAAGTCCCCAAAGATGAAAGGCTAATGCCTCAATGCCTTGTTCGATTTCAAAGACCAATAGATGTTTAAGCATTTTTTTAATGTAAAAGCAACGTATAAAAGGAAATAATTTTAAATTGTGAGCAATGTGAGAAATGTACATAAAGAGAAGGCACTTTTTTTTTTTTGGTCCAAAACCATCATTTCAACAAGAAGTACAAAAGTACTAATCCAACAGAAAAGTGAATCATCCCCATCAGAGTTTTCAACATAATAGATTTTGTCTCCTTTCTTACCTCAAAAAAGTTAACTCCATTTCCCCAAATGCTCACCAATAATAGCAACTAAATCAGAAGTTTTAAAAGGGATAATAAATCTTAACCCAACATAAGCCCTGTTTTAAATGGGTTTTTAATGACAGTGTGCTCTGTATTTCTGATAATGCTAAACTGAAGTTTGGCTAATGTCCAAAACTGGGAGAAACAATGGGCACATGCATGAATTATACTTCTGTTTATATTCCCATCCCAAAGCTGTGATTTAAGCAGCAGGTTCTGCCTTAATCACAGACACTTAATAAATGAAAGTTGCTTTCATTTCTCAAGTAAGTTTGAATCTCTTGGGTTTGGCAGAAGGTCAAGCTTACCAAATATTTTTATACAGAACCATCTCAAATCCTACAAAAGATATAATTAGACAATCAAATAGAGGTGTCTGAGAATATCTGGGCAATTTGTTAACTAGTTGATATTTAGTCCTTCAATTATAATACAGATTTTAGGTGATATACGTTTTATTACTAGTATACGAACTATTGCAGTACAGCATGTAATGTTAAGAGTTTGAAAGATAGGGTCTGGCTGGCTCAGTCAGTGGAGCTTGAGACTCTTGATCTCAGGGTTGTGAGTTCAAGCCCCACGATGAGTAGAGAGATTAAATAGAAATAAAATCTTTTTTAAAAAAGAGTTTGAAAGATAATAAGGATTGCATACCCTTATACTCTTTCATCACTAAAAAAGCTATCAAAAAATTCTCAACGAACAGTCCTCATTATTGTTTCCTATCTCTTCCAAAATTAAGCTAACTAGTATTAGATAGGTTTGGATAAGTTTTCAGATAAGCATCTAGATCTGAATCTCTGAACTTAACAATTTCAACCATTTTTATGAGCCTGTCAGTATATCCAGATACTCAAATAAGCTATGCCTTCCTGATGCCTAAACACAAGATATATAGATGCAGAAAATAAGGGGGAGGTAGTCACCAAGGGATGACATAGATCATAGTAGAAACTGATCCATGAGGTGTAACTGGAAAGTTGAAGATAGTTTATATTTTTTTATAAAAGATTCTTTTTTTATTTATTTGAGAGAGAGAGAGCACAAGGGGGGTAGGGCCAGAGGAAGAAGCAGATTCCCCACTGAGCAGGGAGCCCCATGTGGGACTCGATCCTGGGACTCCAGGATCATGACCTGAGCCGAAGGCAGTTGCTTAACCAACAGAGCCATCCAGGTGCCCCTGAAGATAGTTTATATTTTTAAAGACTGGATGATTAGAAATAGAGGGTAAGTTTTATTTATGCATTTATTTATAATCAGCATTTCCTGAATAATGTAAATTTTACATTCCAAGTTAGAAAGGCAGCTATATAAGGAGACTTAAATCTCAAGAAGAGATCTGAAAATCTCTTTGGGCCCCAGTCATAGAATCAGGGCACTGTACTAGATTATTCCCTCAGGCTAAAGCCAGCGAACCCGGTCTGAGCCATTATAAAGCCCAGACTAAAAAAATCAGCCAATTCAGATACACATGTGATACGGTGATGGTTATCCTCAAGAGATCCAAGATGGCCAGGGGAATATCACTGAGGCCTCCCTCAGAGCCAGCGTTGTGGACATGACATGGGCAGTCACACAGAGTCCCACACGCAGAAGGGCCTTGCACTTGGTTTAATGCTCTGTCATCACCACCAAGAAATCCATCTTTGTCTCTGAACTTGTAAGTGAAATCTGATAAGACAATGCAGCATGCACATGAGAAGAGGAAACAGGCCAGGCAGCAGTGCACACACACAAGGACCAAGCCCATGGGGACAGGAGCCAGAGTGTGCTGTGCTCTCGGCCTGGCCTGCTGGTGCCCACAAGCATGTGCCCGGGGCAGACTGTGATCCCGCAGAGCTGCGAGGAGGCAGCTGGACTGGCACCTGGACCCAGCCTGGTGCCGGCAACAGCAGCAAAAGCAGTGGTGGAAGAGGTCATGAGTGGAAAGAGAGGAGGGGCAACACTGGGACCCATGGTGGGAGCCCGGCTCATGGTTCACCCTTGGAGCCCAGCCCTGAGGTACTGGTGCAAATACCACCTCTCTAGCCCGAGGGCTAGGAGAGGACAGCCACTTCTCCAGCAGCAAGTTTGGTCAATAAACAATTACAAAAAAGTACACACAGACGTTACACCATAAAGTACATCAGGGAGTTATATCCTCAAAGACACAGTTAATTTTGAAAATTGCTGCAACATTGCCAAACAAATACCCACAGCCTTAGAAATAGAAATTAAATGTAAAGATTGCAGCCTTTAATGAAAAGAACACTATTTTCACATGAAGCCTCAGACAACAAATTTTTCACAAGGAAGACAATTTTCTAATTTTTTTCATAAAATTGTAGATGCCTCCTCCCTGGCTACTTGAAGCTCAGCTGCCATCATGAACAACACAGTAACTATCTGGACCAGGAAGTTCATGACCAACCAGCTACTTCAGCGGAAACCAATGGTTATTGATGTTTTTCAACCCAGAAAGGCAACAGTACCTAAGACAGAAATTTGGAAAAAACTAGCCAAGATGTACAAGACCACACTAGATGTCATCTGCATATTTGGATTCAGTACCCATTTAGGTGGTGGCAAGACAACTGGCTTTGGCATGATTTATGATTCCTTGGATTATGAAAAAAAAAAAATGAACCCAAATATAGACTTGCAGGGCATGGCCTGTATGAAAAGGAAAAGACCTCAAGAAAGCAGCAAAAAGAATGCAAGAACAGAAAAAAGAAAGTCAGGGAGACTGCAAAAGCCAATGTTGCTATTGGCAAAAAGTGAGCTGGAGATTAGACAACAGAAGGAGTAAAAACTCTGCAGTGACTTTATCTGTGGTGATGGTGCAGATTTTTCATGAGAGAATTAACAAACTAAGAACTTTAAAAAAAAGAAAAGAAATTGTAGATGCAGTGATAGAATGCATAAAAAGGCATTTTGAATTATAAACAAATCACTAAGCTGCTTTCTGGTGCAGGCTCAAGTTCAGGAAATAGCAGAGGAAACATTAAAATGCCATTGTATAAATTTTCATTTAAACTGATTTGTACAAAGAGTTAGATCTATTAAGAAAAATTGTTTTTTAAGACTCATCAGTTAAAGGTGCACAGAAGTTTATACTTCAAAATGCTTTATCAGAAGTTATCCCGATGTTGTCACAGCATTAAATACTCTTAACAGGTCCAACAAAATATCCTTCTCAAAATGAAAAATTATCAAAAATTATTTGCAATCTTGCATTTGCTAACAGTAACCAATGTTCCTTTCAATTATATCAATTGAAAATTAAAATTTAGAATTATAAATTTTGATGATTCAAATGAATTTGCAGAAAAGTTAGAAAAATGTTATGTTCAGTAAGAATGTCACATCAATAAAGTGTTATTATTTACTGTAGTACATAAAAGTTTGACATCTATATTAGTTTTCTAGGGCTGCCATGAAAAGTTACCCGGGGCACAGTCTGTTGGCATTTTATATTTAACCTTCCTTACTCAATTCAAGAAGCCTCACCACTCCTCCAGATTCACACTGTGAGTTTGGTGCCTGCCTCCACTTCTATCTTGAGGCATTTTTAGTCCCTAAGCCAATGTCAGCAAGTGGAAATAAGCTACCAAAATTTGCTTAGTCAATATGAGATATGGTTAGGGATAATAACAGCTAACAGAGATGCTCCCAGAGTATAGGACTAGACAGCCTGGAGGACAAGGGACAAGTAGAATCTTTTCAGAAAGAATCATGGCCCGCATTATTGGCTGACCAAGACGCCAATGCCAGAGCAGCAATTCACTGGATTCCTGAAAAGCAGGAATATATGCAATGTACCAGTGGCCACTTCGTTGTTTCTCATCCTTCCCTTTTCTGGAAGTTTTTACCATAATTATAATGTTCTCTCTACATTACTGTCTCTACACTAGTTGCATTGGGATGGATATCTCATCATTAACTATAGGTCTCCAAACCATAAGAAGATGCACATGGGCCTGATGTAGAACACTGCATGTCAATTAGCAATCCTGAATTCAGAGTATGATACGGTTGTTGGAATAGATTTTGTATTGTTTTCCTGCAGGAATGGGTTGAGTTCATTTTGTGTAGTTGGGTATAAATAGATGTTGGGTAACCAGAGGGGTAAACTACAGTGAGAACCTCTTGGTTGCCTACCCAAATCATTAACTCTCTCTTTTCTTTGGAGTTTCATGTGATGTGGGGTAAGTTCATTCTGCATGTAGAGCCAGGTGTGGAGGGTCTGTCCTAACCTAAACCATTCAGAATTTTCCATTTCCCCAGTCACAGGATTTAGTTGATGAAGTGAAGTGAATTTCAGGATGTTCTCAGGGAATTCTAGGACACAGACACCCCTCCTTTCCTCTAAATGGTGTGGTTTCAAGATATGAGGCTTAAAACCACTGAAACTATTTTGCTAGCACAAGAGAATTCAGCCTGAAAATATGGCCAACACACAGGAGATAGCTTTGCTGAGAAATTTTCAAAGAAAGGGAGCTCAATTTCTTATCCACTTGGTATAATTTAAAAGGTCGAAGAAGACAGTGCATCTCCCACACATTAACTAAAACCAGCTAAGTGTCTACCAGACCCTTGCAAAACAAGATCATCTTCATCCTGAAGTCTCCATTCCTGGGCTTTCTTTAACTGAAAATGTTGACCCCTGATGAAATAGAAATACTTCTCAGAGAGACAGACCTTTAAACTTCCAATTTTAACAAAGGACCCTAGCAAAGGATGGAAGGAGGGAATGTTTGAGAGTGGTGTGTGGAGAAGGAAACCCTCATGAAGGAAAAACAAGGAAGGTAGAAAAATAAAGATAGACTGCTAGGATCACAATTCGTCCAGAATCTGCCATGTTCTGTTGACATATTTCTTTTAAAACAGTGTAATACAATGTTGATTATGCCAACAGCACTGTGGTTCTGCAAAGAACTAAGCATGCCCATGACACACGCTGGGATGCAATGATTCAGGGTTCATTATTCATCATCTAATCAACTTTGGGAAGAAATTCGTTCTCGACTAATACTTTCCTCAAGATCTGCTGTCTGACTTTCACGAGAAACTATAAACTCTTGGGCAAAGTCTTGTCTTTGACAGAACATGAATTACATCTTATTTCTACCTCTCTTGGTGTAGGATAGTAGCTTTAACATCCCCAATGGCTACCAAAAGGCTTTTGCTACATAAAAAAAAACACACAAAACAATAATGAAGCTGATTTTCAACTTTTGTAGTGGATTCCATCAAAGCCAGGAGACTTACCTCTGTAGGTCCCTGAAATTGTGGTTATTTAACATATATCTCAAAATACAACTCTGGGATGAACACACAGACTTCATGTGTCCACAGATAGGTGGTGCTTGTATTCAAAGATATCATGGAAGCATAACAGGTGCTATTACTGTTGGCAAGAAAGACAAGAAATCACATAAAGTATTTGTCCCATTAGTTGCTAATCAAAGACACAAATAAATGCCAAAGCAAGAATTTTAGATCTTAAATCACAAAGGCAAAATCCAATAGATCCTTGAAAAGGAGCCAAGGGGCAGCAATAAAATGATTAGATCTTTTTAAGTCTTCACAGTCATAAACCATTTGGAAACTCTAAGTTTTGGTCTTCTAACAGATAATAATATGTCTTTAAGGACCAACTAAGTTGCTTTCTGATAAAAAATAAAATAAGATGAAGAGGCCATTTTTAATCTTTAAAATGGCTATACTATTTTTTGAAATTTCACTATGCTAACAGAAAAAATCATGGATAAGAAAAGCATAAGAAAACTGATCTCTGTATATAAACTGATGCTAAACTTTTTTGGTGCTTTGAATAGTGATCCACAAATAGATGCTCTCTGTGCTTAAATAGAATTTTACATCCTTTAATGAATTTTGGGAATCTGCTTTTAAAAAAAATAACACTTTAACCACTAATTGATTAAAAATTGCTATGCAATTTTAAGCACAACTAGAAATGTCACTATTGACCCTCCTGTGGTGGCCTCGTTTCCATATCCAGCAAAGTCTAGAAATAGGAAAAAGATGAAGTGCACATAATTCCTCTTAAACTTCAAAAGAGAAAGCTCAGATATTTTTTAAACTGGAATTGCTCCTCATTTCCTTGAAACAGATTCATTTATCTTTAATACAAAAATTTACAGAATGTACATATGATAGATCTTTAGCTAAGTGAAACCAAGACCCAATGCTGGCAAAGAAAACCCTGAGAAGAATGAATATTGGCCCCATGATTGACTTATCAGAGTATTTCTCCCAAACTTTCAAAATTGTAAGTTCCACAGCACTGAGAAGAAGAAAAACAACTAAGAAATTACCATGATAGGGCCACATCTTTTTAAACAGTACTCATGTTTAATGCTTGGGTTTGTTTGATAATTCTCTTAAAGCCAACTCAAATGAAAAGAGGCTCAAAGTGAGCATTTCATTCAGAAAGCTTGAAAAATAATTTGCTAGTCCCAAATCTTAAATTTTGACCTAAGAATAATTCCATAGTAACATATCATTTCAATGTAAAATGTTTTCTGATATAAAAAGTAATTCTTAAGTAAATGTTTTGGTAAATGCCTGTCTGCAAAGAAGTTCATCCTCCAAATACTCCCTAGAATCTCTTTAATCACAACTGAAAGAAGTCATATAAGAAAAAAATAGTGCCAACAAAGGAAATGACACCCAAGAGACACAAAACTTATGTCCACAAAACAAGCTGTACAAGAATGTTCAGAGCAGTTTATTCATAACAGTCCCATACTGGAAACAACTCAAATAGCCACTGAGGAATGAATAAACAACTTCTGGCAGATACATATAATGGAATACTACTCAATAATAAAGAAAGAACAGACTACTGACATACCCAGCAAATCTTAAACAAACAAACTTATGCTAAGCAAAAGAAAGAGGACACAAAAGTGATCCTATTTATATGAAGTTTTAAAATAGCCCAAATTAATCCATTGCAATAGAAATCAGAGAAGTGGTTGCCTTGGGCTGGGGCAATGGAGGTGGGGGTGACACCAGGACAGAAATTAACTAAGAAGGAGCACCAAGGAACTTTCTGGGGTTATAGAAATGTTCTAAATCTTGATTGCAGTGATGACTATATTTGTCAAAATGTACTGAACTCTACATTAAGATTTGTGCATTTTATTATCTGTAAACTGGGCCCCAATAAAATATTGTTAGCACAAATATTCATGGCATAAAAGAGGCTAGATGAAACAAGGAGCATGGAAATTTGATAGTTCGTTGGAGCTGGATTTGAATATATGGGGTATATTATTTACTATTTGTAATGAATTTTAAAATTCACTCTTTCAGTGGTATTTTATAATGTTAAAAAAAGTATAATAAAATAATTAGAAGCTAAACAAAAGTGATGACAATGAAACAATCTTTTCATTGCCTAAAATCATTAACTCTGATATTTATATAACGTACAACTTAGTGAATTCCAACAATTTCACATCTTGAGATTATATAGCTAATAAAGGAAGCATTTATTTAAATTTGCACAATATCATTGAGGATATACAAAGTATGTATGGTTACTGTTGGGAAGCAAAATAATAGAATCGATCTGAAATAAAAAGAATTAGTCACTGGTTTCCTTCCTGTAAGTATTAAACCATCATAGAAATATCAAATGAGTAAGGGAAATTAATTTCAAGAAATCATTTCATTAGGCCTCTTACTTTCAGGCAAGCAAACAATGCAACCATCCAGGATGGGATATTCACATTGTCACCACCGTGCAATTGCAGAATGCAAGTTCTTATGTCTACCCCAAATCCAGCTTTAATTTAAGCCCCTGTGCCAGTTCTACCTTCTCTTGGGAAGGATCTCAAAGGCCTGAGATTTTGCTCAGATAAATAAATTATGGTAAATTCAGACAATTAATACTGTTCAATAATATGTTCAATTTACTGTCCAGAAGAATATTTAATAACATGGAAATGAAATCATAATATGCCAGTGGAAAGGATGTTAAAAATCAGCAGCCTCAAAAAATTGTTTTTCTAATTATAAAACACATACCTAAGGGTACCTGGATGGCTCAGTCAGGTAAGTGTCTGCCTTCAGCTCGGGTCATAATCCCAGAGTCCTGGGATCGAGCCCTGCGTTGGGCTCCCTGCTCCACGGGAAGCTGTTTCTCCCTCTGTTCATGCACTCTCTCTCTGTCAAAGATATAAATAAAATGTTAAAAAATAAAAAAATTAAAAATTAAATAAAATACATACCTATATGTGATACAAGATGTCTGATATGTAATTTTCTAAGAGAAAAGAACATGGAAAATAAGATAAATGCTAATAGCAGTTATCCCTGAGTGAAAAGATTATAAGTAGCTTGTATTTTCTCTTTAGAGCTTGTTATTCATTCTAAAATTTCTGCAATAAACATGTTACTTTTGAAATTTAAGAAATATATTTACAGAATATATAGACAGAATAAGTCTAACGTACTAGAAATCTACAATTTCTGCAATAAATTGTTACCTTTGAATTTTATTTTTTTTTAAGATTTTATTTATCTATTTGACAGAGAGAGACAGCAAGAGAGAGAACACAAGCAGGGGGGAGCGGGAGAGGAAGAAGCAGGCTTCCCACAGAGCAGGGAGCCCGACGTGGGGCTCAATCCCAGGACCCTGGGACCATGAACTGAGCTGAAGGCAGATGATTAACAACTGAGCCACCCAGGCGCCGCTTGAATTTTAAAAATATATTTAAAGCATAGAATAAGTCACCAAGTTCTTGAAGGAGGTGCCTCTATTAGTTTTTCAAATCAGAGAAGTTCCAAAGGAAATATAAGAATTCTTATATTATAGGATGACAGAAATGCCAGCAAATTGAATACTAATTGATATTATGTGTAAACCTGGTCTTGGACAGTTTGGAAATGCCAACTCTATTAGTACTTTTTTAAAATGTTTACATTGGTATTATCCATAGCATAACTATATAACCTGTCATCTTACAAGTGTAAGGAAGGAGGTGCTATCAATAACAATGTTGGGATAAGAGGCATAAACCAGGGCTGTCTCAGGCAAACCAATGCATATGGTCAACTTAATTATCAACTATATCTTTTGGGACACAGAACTGTACCTTTACTGGTAATGTTCAATATTTCCTCTTAGAGAAATTAGGAAGCATATTTTTTAAAATGTATGCCACACATACGTTTCTTGAATCTCATTAGGAGACTGGCTTTTGAGAAAACTAAGAGAAAAGATAACATTCTAATTATAAAAATTTGCTTCCATAGAAGAGATGAGGTTTTTTTTCCCCCTAAAAGCAAAGAAGAGAAAATCCATGCAGTGAGGTTACCAATATCCAAACAAGATGAAACAGGGAGCATATCTCAAACTGAGAAGCCCATAGCCAAGGGCAAAAGAGGGAGATCCCCTTAACAAGAGAAAGGGATAAGAATCAAACAAAAATATCATGGAAGCAAACACTGCCAAACTGGAAAGGAAATCCCAGAGGGGGTTATTTATTCAAAAAGATGTTAAGTTACAAGACAGAATTCCTGAACTTTGATAAGACAACAATTTTTCCAGTGGCTTCCACTTTTGTCTCAGTTAACAGTCAGGTAAGCCTGGTGTGTAGGAATTAGCATGTTATTCAATTTATCTTCCAAGTCCTTAGTCTCCTAGAGGGTTCTCCCACCTCCTGCCTGTCTTACTGAGAACCACTTCTCAGTCAATTTCACCTGTCCTCAATCTAATTACCCCAAACTTAACTCATATGATACATTAGTTCATTCTCATGTGCTTAATTAATACTTAATTTTGCTCAATGCCATACCCATGTTAACTTTTAAAGGGAGAAATCTACATTTTAATGTAAATGGATTCATGAACTAAAGTTAGAACCTGAAGGCTGGGGGGTGGGGTGTCCTTGGCAATCCCCAAATTACTGATTTCCTTTTCCCCTACCAGAGTAGCCAGGCTATGAAAATCAGACTCAGTACAAACCCCTGACAAAGCAGAAACTCCCACATGCTTGGAAGCCTGAAAAACCACTGGGCCACACATCTCGGAATCTGGATTCTAGTCCTGGCTTTGTCATGGACAAGCTGTAAAACCTATTCCCAATCTACTAATGGCCTCATTTGTTTTAAAAAGACAGGTGAGTGGAAACAAATAATACATTATATGTTAAAAAAGAAGAAGAAGGAGGAGGAGAAGAAGAAGAAGAAAGCAGAAAGGGAAGAATGAAGAGGGGGAAATCGGAGGGGGAGACAAACCATGGGAGACTATGGACTCTGAGAAACAAACTGAGGGTTCTAGAGGGGAGGGGGGTGGGGGGATGGGTTAGCCCAGTGATGGGTATTAAAGAGGGCACATACTGCATGGAGCACTGGGTGTTATACACAAACAATGAATCATGGAGCACTACATCCAAAACTAATGATGTAATGTACGGTGATTAACATAACATAATAATAAAAAATATATATATAAAAAAAGACAGGTGAGTGGGACTAGAGAACTGCCATTAAATTACATCAAACAAAAATATGTTTAGAGGCAAGCATATGAGCTATTTAGCAGTTATTTGCCAATGGTAACAGTACAGTGAATCCTTACTATTCATGGGTTCCATATTTGTAATTTCACCTACTCACTAGAATTTGTTGTAGCCTCAAATCAGTACTCACAACGGTTTCACTGTCCTTCGGGGACATGCGCAGAGCAGCCTCATATTTGAATCATTCCATCCCCACATTACCAGCTGAGGTAGAAAAAGGCAACACTCTAACTTCTTATTTCAGCTCATACATTGTAAGTAGGTGTCCTTTTCACAGTCAGTGGAGTGCTGCATTTTTCACATTTTTGTGCTTTCTGTTGGAGATTCCCTGTTTCAGATGGCCCCACAGCATAGTGCTGCACTGTTGCTTCGTATTCCTAATTGCAAGAAGGTTGTGATGTGCCTTCTGGAGAAAATGTATGTGCTCACTGAGCTTTATTCCAGCATGAGTGATAGCGCTGTGGACCATGAATTCAATGTTAATGGATCAACAGTGTCTATTAAAGAAGTATCTTTAAATGGAAACACACACAAAAACAAGGTTATGTATTGATGGGTTGATGAAAATATGACCAGAGGCTCCCAGGGACCTAACCCTGTATTTCTCTTCAGAGTAGTTGTTCCGTATTTGTTAATTTGGTGTTCATGGAGAGTTTTATGGAACATAACTACCAAGAATGAAAACTGATTGTGCTTTACAGGGAAAAAACTAGAGAAAGGACATAGAGATCACAGTGGAGAAGAAAGTAGGAAAGAGCTTTTAATTTTCTTGTCCAAACACAGCTGTCTTCTAAATATTTATCACTGGTATAGTTATTACTAACTCAGTTATTTTTCAAGGGTGTGGTCTTCCTTGAAACTGAAAGAACCAGATTTCAGGTGGTTTTTCATATCATCATTTAAGCAAAGAGAATGTAGGAGATAACATGTCTTCACCTGTCCCTGAGGGGCAGAAGTCTAGGAAACATGCTCAGGTAATAGAGAAAAAAGAAAACAAAGAGACAGTAGGAAGGAAGGAATGAAGGAAGGAAGGCAGGCAGGCAGAGAAAGAGGGAGGGAGGGACGGAAGGTGGAAGGAAGGAAAGAAAGAAAGGAAAGAAAGGAAGGAAGTATAACAGGGCTGGTAGAGAGTTGTGCCTTTGAATAAGCAGGGACAGCCCAGAAAGCAGTTGGAAAACAAGTCATCCACCTGGCAATGTTGCAGTTAGAAACACTTGGTCAGCAATATAGTGTTTAGTAGACTCCCCTCAAATCTTGACCAGCTCTTTGTGGACTTAACTTGGTGGCAACCAGCCCCTCCCCATACATCATCTTTCAATACCTCAGACACTTAAAAGATACAATCTCTATTTAATACCAAACTGCCTGACATGTTGCCTCTCCAAAACTCACTTCTCTTAAACTCTGGCTATATTAATCAGGTAATGCTTGAGATAACACAAAATCAGGCATGAAAACTATACCAGATGCATAAGCCATAGGCCTCCTCTCCAACCAAGCAAAGAAGGATTTAAATAAGGAGGGCATGTGATATGATGAGCACTGGGTGTTATGTGCAGCTGATGAATCATTGAACACTACATCTGAAACTAATGAGGTACTTACTATATGTTGGCTAATTGAATTTAAATAAAAAAAAATTTTTTAAACAAGCAATATGACCCATGCCTTCCTACTCTACTACCTATATTATTCATATTATTTGATGGATACATATTTATTTTCTAGATCTTAACATTTGCACTACATTATAGATACCAAATTTTTTAAATGTTTTTTTCCCCCAAGACTTACTCTTAAAGAAATAACCTCAAAGACTGAATCTCATAGTTACAAGTTTACTTTGGTTGCTACTCTTTAGTCTGGTTGATATGTGTCCAGGAAAGTGTTATTTGTATTTATTTTTTTATTTTTTTTACAAAGGTTATGCTTTCTTAAAGCTGTTACATTACCGTTGTTTCCTAGGAAGGAAATCTCAATCTGAATTTCTAAAATCTATGGTTCCATCTACTGGCAACCTCCAGTACTGCTTTATAATGCATTGCATTTCAATCAACTGCATGGTTTTTACATGTGGTAACCTTTAAAAGAAGAGTTTCATTGCCTATCTATAAGCCCAGACTAAAGCAAAAGCTTTGAGTATAAGCATTCATGTGTATTTGGTATGACAGACTTAGAATACTTTTATATCTTAATCAAAATCACTCACACCATTAAAAATAAAAACCTTACTAGTTCAAAGATTTCCCCAATTACCATGGTTCTCCATCTATCTACTCCTTTTACCAGTTCTTCATCAACTCTGCTACTTATTGAATAATCCAAATTCTTATGCACGAATTTAACTTCTATATATTCCATCCACCCTTTTTGCTAATCACATAGTATGAACTAATTTCTCAGGGATTAAATTTATCTGGTTTACCATGGAGTAAAACTGTTTTCTGCTCTGAACATAGTTCATATCTACTTTCTCCTGAGTGCCAGACTTGTATATTGAACTGCTTACTGGACCTCTGAAATATATGAGGCCACACACTAAACCCTAGATCCTTTACTCTTCCAAAGTTCAGCAAACGACACTACCTATCACCCAGTTGCTCAGGGCAAAAGCCAGAGTCATACTTGATTACTCTCTTTCCTTTACACTCCACATATCCAGCCACCTATTCCTTAAAAATGCATCCTTAATCTGACCACTTCTCACTCCCTCACTGCCACCATCCTAATCCCAATCACCATCATCATTTGCCTGGAGAACACACATAATCTCCTAGTGGATCTCTGTATCTCCAATTCATCCCCACAGTCTCTTCACCAAATAGCAGCAAGAATGCCCTTTATAAACATAAATTGAATTATGTGTCTCCCTTCCTAAAAATCCTCCAGTAGCTTCCCATCACACAAGAATAAAAATCCAAATCCCCAACTCATCATGGCTTACAAGTTTATATACATGATCTCCCATTTTTATGACTTTATCTCCTACTACTCTCCACCTTGCTCATGCTGCTGCATCTTGCTCACTGGAATATCTTCCTGTTCCTCTAGCACACCAAGCTTATCTCGACCTCAGGGCTTTGCAGTTGCAGTCTCTCAGCTAGGAATGCTCTTCCCCCAAGATCTCTGCATGGCCTCTGTTCAAATATTACCTTTTCAGAGAGGTTTTTCCATGATACTCCTCTAAAATAAACTCCAATTCCCTAGACCTTTTACCTGTTTTATCTTTATAGTTCTTAATACTACCTAAAATGATACTTATATATTGTATTCTTGGTCAAGAACATTCTTTGTAAATAAACCATCAACAGAATTTCTGTCCAATTAGCACAAAGCCTTGAATTAAAACACCTGGTTGAGTCTACAAATAGAAGAGAAAAAAATTCAGGTGCCATAAATATGGAGGAAATTCATATCCAAAGCCACAGGGCTGAGCAAGAGTTGAAACCATGTGGCTTTTGAAGATGTATGGGTTAAGGTTTCTAGAAGCCAAAAAAGACACCCTGTCTTTGAATAGATTCTCAGAAAACTCAACCACTGCCTAGGGTTATGGGGCAGAGGTATGATGTGAGGTAGGACACAAAGTTTTCTACATATCTCTACATCTATTAAATTGAGCTTTTGACTATGATCTTCAAATATTTTTATGCCCTTTCCACTTGGGATCTTATTTTACCTATAAATATCTCATCATAATCCTGTTATAAATATCTTTTTTCTTGTATTTTAGGGACTTTCATTTTATGCTTTCTGATGTCATATTTTTTAAAAATAAAGTCATAAATATGGTCACTTATATCTCTGGGTACCAGTGTCTTCATTGATGGAACTGGGCAATTAAGAATCTCAGATTCTTTTTTTTTTTTAATGAATTCTGACTGTACACATTTTCTTCATTTTACTAAAATTCAGACACACAGGGAGAGCTAAAAACTATTTAGCCTCAAACATCATCACAATTTCTAACCAAAGCACAAAGTTCAAGTTGGGAAATTAAGGTGTTGCCTCCTCTTATTCTTTTTTTTAAGATTTTATTTATTTACTTGAGAGAGAGAGCAGAGCAAGAGAGACAGCATGAATGGGGGTTGGGGAGCAGAGGGAGAGGGAGAAGCAGGCTCCCCTAAGCAGGGAGTCTGATGTGGGGCTCAATCCCAGGACCCTGAGATCATAACCTGAGATGAAGGCAGACATTTAACTGACTGAGCCACCCCGGCACCTTTCCTCTTACTTATTCTTGCCCTGGTAGGAACTACAGATCATGAGTACAACTCATTCATATAGACTTCAGCTTTGTGAAACATAAATTGAAAAACTATTAAAATCCTATTTCCAGGTGGCCAATCTATTAGTGAACAGAATTAATCAGTGTTATCAAGTGGCAACCTTTTATTTTTCAAAATGTAAAATCCCTGTGCATATTGATCGCTACAAATGGCATCAATTCTCTACCCCTCCCTGATCCATATTCTTTCCAATATGTCTTTGCGCCAACTCCCATCAAGATGCGGGTCTGCTTCTCTACCCCTTGAATTTGAATTTGTCTGATGATTTGCTGTAGCCAATAGAATATACCAGAAATTACACCGTGTTGGTTCTGAGGCCTCAAGAAGCCTTGCACACCTCCATTATCTCTTAGACCCCTGCTTCCACCATGGGAACAAGCCTAGATTAACCTGCTGGAGGATCAGAGACACATGGAGCAGAGCTGAACTGCCAGCTAACTGCAGGTGCATGGATACACACAGACAAAACCACCCAAGCCAAACACCCAGCTGTCCCACAGACTCAAGAGAAAAATAAATACTTATTGTTGTATGGCACTGAAGTTTTGTGATTGCTTCTTTTGTAGCATTATAGTGACAATAATTAACTGGGAAAGTTGTCCAAAACATTTATTAGCTGACTGTAAAGTCACTTTTCATAAAACTCATTTATATATTTGTTTTTGACAGCAACCTGCTTCTATTTTGCTGGGTAAGATCTTTCCTTTATTGACAGTTCTATGCATTTGTATTTAGTATGTTTATCTATGTGGCTGTGTAAATAATTTTTCTTCCTACTTTCCTAACAAGTATTATGTGAAGACTTAAATTGAGGGACCGCGGTTACAGGACACACCTCTTTCATCTATGTTCTCAGACATCTGACGGCCACAAAGGCAAATATAGCAGCCCTCCTTGTTACGTGGATCAACAGAGTCCAACATAAACTTAGGGACCTAGCCATGCCCACCACAAACATGCCTTGGACTAGTAAAAAAGCAGCCTCTTTTGAAGAACACATTTATCACCGTCCAAGCTCCACGAAGGAGCTCAATCTCAAAAAAATACAGTGGGAATGGAATCAAGCTGGCTGATCTCATGTATGATTTCCAAAAATCAGTAAGCATCATGTAATTCTCTTTTTCATAATAGATACTGGCCACAAATTTAGATGTCACTCACCCTCTATGGAGTAAATAGTATTTTCCAAGTTGGAAAAGGGAAAAAAACTGGCTCTGAATAGAATTTTTAGAACAAAAGTTCAAGAATGAACACTGGATTTACTTCAGTGTTGCTCCACAAGTATCTGGAATGCCTATCATTTTGATAATCATACACAACTCACATTACACTTCCATGAATAATTTTAAGTGAACATACAGCCAAACAGAAGTAGAAGTAGGGTTGAAACTGATAACATAACATACTTTGCATACTGCTCAGCTAATTGTTCTTAAATTTTTGAAAATTATTGTTGAAAAGGAATGCATGTTGACTGTAGAAAATTTAGAAAATACAGGCAAGCAAAAGAGGAATAAAAAATCACCCTTAGTCCCACCACATAGATTCATTTTATATAAATCTATGCTTTTTCTAAACACATATTCTCATATATTGCTAGCAAATTTTTCACCAAAATTGAGTAAGATTCTATATGCTCATTTTTCCACTTTAAGATTATATTGCAAACCCTTCCTGTGTCATTAAAAGCTTTCTGACAAAATCATTCACTATATGGACATATCATCATTGTACAACCAATTTTGCATTGTTGAACATTGATGTCATTTAGATTTTTTCAATATTTCATCACAAAGCTGTGATGATCAAACATCCTTATATCTAAGTCATTGAGCACATCTATGATCCTTTGAATAAATTCCTTGAAGTCATCCCTATTAATATATTTTTCCAGCTAGTCTTAACAGCATTTATAAAACAATCCTTATCTCCCAAGGTTAGATTATATTTGTCGTTGACAATCACTTTGGTGTTGCAATACTGATTCAAGTATTGCTCTCCTTGGCCCTCTGCATTTCATGACTTAACCTCCTCTGAGTTGTTTACATTTCAGAAGGGCACTCTGCAAATCGCAGGAGCAGGAAAAGTTTCTTCTCAGCACCTCTCTCCCTAGTCACAACATTCTTTCTCCCCCAAAATCCCAAATCTGGCATGCCCTCATCAACTCTCCCCTTAGCAGATTAGAAAGTTAGGTTATTAACTACTTCATACTAAGCTTGAAATGCCTAAGGAAGTTTAATGTGTTGTCTCTTCAGTGGTGTAGATTTCATACATGAAAAATAATCTATTATCCAATAGAAATGTAACTTTCAAGCATCAGAAATAGGCCTATTTAGGAAATTTAGATAAAAGAGAACCTTCCTTGATATGTTCAAATTTATAGGTTGTGTAGCATTAAGTAAAAAAATACAAGAGGCAAGTGTTAAACAGCAGGTACAATATGCTCCATTTGTACTAAACATAGGGGGAAAGGGCTGTGGGGTATATGGATGTGTACTTTGCTTTTATAAGCATCGAATAACTCTGCAAAGATACAAGAAAAACAAGTAATACTTGATTTTAGAGAGGAAAACTAGGTGACTGGTAGACAAGAATAAGCAAAAGATATACCTGAAATCTGAAATATAATGAAATACATTTATATCATTATATGTTTCATTATATATTGAAATGAAATAGAAAACATTTCTTGCCTTAGAAATTCTATGCCTTTGGGGGCGCCTGGGTGGTTCAGTCAGTTAAGCAGCTGCCTTCGGCTCAGGTCATGATCCCAGAGTCCTGGGATCGAGCCCCACATCGGGCTCCCTGCTCAGTGGAGAGCCTGCTTCTCCCTCTCCCTCTGCCTGCCTCTCTGCCTACTTGTGCTCTCTCTCTGTCAAATAAATAAATAAAATCTTTAAAAAAAAAAAGAAGAAAGAAATTCTATGCCTTTGCAAGGGAAATAAAAGCAGAAATAAACTACTGGGACTACATCAAAATAAAAAGCTTCTGCACAGCAAAGGAAATAATCAACAAAACTAAAAAGCAGCCTACTGAATGGGAGAAGATATTTGCAAATGACATATCCAAAAAAGGGTTACTATCCAAAATATACAAAGAACTGATACAACTCAACACCCAAAAAACAAATAATCCAATTAAAAAATGGGCAGAAGACATGAACAGACATTTCCCCAAAGAAGATATACAGATGGCCAACAGACACACTAAAAGACGCTCAACATCACTCATCATCAGGGAAATGCAAATCAAAACTACAATGTGATATCACCTCACACCTGTCAGAATGACTAAAATCAAAAACACAAGAAACAACAAATGAAAAAGAATTTCTATGCCTTTGAATATATTACATCTGCCAAATTTTTTAAATTAGATTTAAAAACAAACAAATTTCATGACATAAATGTGAATAGACAAATTCTACAAAGGCTTGAAAAGAATTTTCATGATAAATTATGTGAACCCATTCCCCATGCACCCAAGAGGAAGACAGTAGCCAAGCTACTTTGGCCAGGGAGGGTGTCATCTGACTTACAAAAAAAACTCATCAAGTCAAATCAGTAATAAAAAAAAGTGGGGGGGGAGGCGGAGTGATTGTTGGAAATGAAAAGTAAAATGGGATAAAGTCCATTCTTCTCAAACACGAAGATCATGCACTGTCTCATTCCAGTGATTAAATAAAAACTCCTTTCTTTTGTCCTGTCTATAGCAGTGATGCTCTGCTTATGATGGAGTAAAAGGAAAAAAGACAAAAAGACTAACTGACATATTATTCTGGCAGATAACCATCAGTATAAAAGAAGGGATCATTCAGAAGATCAATTTTCAGCTCCCAAGACCATTTATTTCACACTTCTGTCATCTCTGGTTGCTTTTCCAGCAATCTGTCAACAGTTTCTATCTGCCAAAGACACACATTTAGCATCCAAAAGGAATGATAAAGGATATCCAGCTCCCAACCCACGGAGTTTAGGTTTGGCTCTAAAAATAAAACTATTTGTAAATTCTCAAAGAATGACAAAAGCTAATCAGACCATTTTTCAAATGCACAATTTTTGTATTTTACAAAGCAAGTGACTAGCACGTGAAGGTATCTGTTGATGTTTTACACATCTCAGTTCATAAGATTCAAGCATTTCTTCATTTGTGTATTGACCTCCTACTAAAGAGGAGTGCTAGGGACTGGGGACAGAAGGAAGGATAAAGCATGGTCCCTGCCATTAAGAAGATTTGGGGCTGATGGAAAAAAACAAAGCAAAAAATTGTTTGTTACAATTTAATGTAATCCATGCCCTAGTAAAAGTATACTCGGGACATTGTGAGATCACAAAACAAAGGAAGACTTTAGGCTAGCATGGAAGAGAAAGTTCTCCAGAAGTTATGCTGAACTGGATTCTAAAGGCAAGGAGGGAGGGGCGCCGGGGTGGATCAGTGGGTTAAGCGTCTGCCTCCAGCTCAGGTCATGAAACCAGGGTCCTAGGATCGAGACCCACATCGGGCTCCCTGCTCAGCAGGAAGCCTGCTTCTCCCTCTCCCCTACTTGTGTTCCCTCTCTCCTGTCTCTCTCTGTCAAATAAATAAAATCTTTAAAAATAAAAATTAAAAAAATAAAGGCAAGGAGGGATAGTAACTGGACTCTATGGTAGATATTGATTACATGTGGATATTCATCTCATGCAGTCCTCAACCCACCCGTTCTCTGTACTAAGTGTCAGGGGCTGACCCCTGCGAACTGTATTTTCCAGGCTTTTAGTCCCTGAGATTCAGAACAGAGAAAAGGAGGGCTGAGAACTGGCAAGGAGGGGAAACCCACCAGGGGCTAACCAACAGGTAAGCAGTATCTGCAACAGAATCATTGGGTTTGTTCAATGGGACGCAGTGGCAGGGGACTGAAAAGCAGACAGAAAGAAGCCAGGGTCTTTCTCCTCTGCCTTGGACAGTATCTCCAACACAGCCAAGACCTGCACTGAGGGGCGCCTGGGTGGCTCAGTCAGTTAAGCGTCTGCCTTCGGCTCAGGCCATGATCCTAGGGTCCTGGGATCGAGCCCCACGTTGGGCTCCCTGCTCAGTGGGGAGCCTTCTTCTCCCTCTCCCCTCCACCTCCCACTTGTGCTCACTCTCGCTATCTCTCTTTCTCAAATAAATAAAATCTTAAAAAAAAGAGAGAGAGAGACCTGCAGTGATTCCTGCTTCCACTGAAGAGACCCATCTCAGGTTCCAGCTTCTAAGAATTGATCCTTCAAAAGCCAACTCCCCATCCTCTCTACCTCTCTCCCTCCTGCCAAGTGATGGTGAGGGCTTCTTGCTGTTACTAATCTCTGGTGTCTTCATGGACCCCTGTTTGGCTTCTCAGCTCTTCCATAACCTGTGCCTGCAATTCCCTCCTATTATTATTCCATGTATCACTAACATCCCTCTGTTTTAAATACTCGAGATATTTCCTGGTTAAACCCTGAGAGATGAACTATTCATCTCCCTGCAGAATCTGAACTTCTCAAGGATTAGAATGGTCTTTAAATCATTTTGTCCCCCAAACCTAGAGAATCTGATACACCAAGGAAAGAAAGAAGCACATGGATGGAGGATGATATAGAGGGAAGAAAGAAATTAACAATAAAAGTTAAGGATGCTCTCATATTTATGTGACATCCTGACCCATCATAAACATCAGTATCCGCCATGAAGGAGGAATGCCTAGTTAAGGGTGAGAATACAATGTAACCTTGAAAGACCTTGTGAGTTGATGGGTCTTTCTGTGATGTGGACACCTCCTACCCTATTAAGAAATGGAGGAAAGTCCCAGATGCTCTCGGTTGACCAGAACTCAAAGTAAAATCAAGCAGCTGCTAAAATCTGGCCTTTTCCTTATGTTGTGTATACTTCCCTAATGTGAAGATAAGCTCATCTGTATCATCCACACTCTTGATGACAAAAATGTACCTTGTTTATCAAGGCAGGCCAGCCAGTCACTGATCAGGTTCAAAAGTCTGATACTTAATACACATATTCTTTCATCCTATTTCCATTCTGCCTTAAGAAGCAGAGGAAAGAATAATCAAACTAAACTGACAGTGTGCAGCATGAAGTCACATTAAGATATTGACTCTTCTGAAATGCAGGACTAAAACATAAGGATCATGTTTATCCCACATCGGTTTCCTGTCTACACTGTTTATTTTTAAGCAGTAAACATGCTTGGAGGTAGTGATGTAGGCTCTATAAGAATTACTAAGAAATCAGACACAATTTCTGTAAATCTTCAGAGGAGTATTGATGTGAAATTCCAGACACACTGCAACAAGCACAGCTTTTTTAGGTAAGGAGGCATATTTTTGTTGGTTTGTGAAAAATGCATGGTAGTTTCTGGTGACAGATTTGTGGTCCTTGTCCAACATCAGCAGAGCCAAAGTATGAAGATTTTTGTTAATTTTGACTAACTACATCTCCAGTTGTTGTAATGGAAGGTTTTTAAAGTCTTTTCTTGGTCATAACCAAGAAAATCATTTTTTTTCAGAATCATTTAATCTCTCTCCCACGCATCTTTTTTCCTATCTCTACTTTGTATTAAATGATGCACCAAAGGACTGTGGCATCATCTGGGGATTTCCCAAAAATTATAAAATGGTCCAGGAGTTTGGAAGCCTACAAACATTTCTGGAGCCATGAGACCCCTTAGTGCATCTCAAGTCCAAGTCAACAGAGGATAGGATGGGACCTGATCTCACACCAGGCCTTCACTGTCAACACAATTTTTGGAAGGGCCACCAGATTCAACATACATCAGGAGCTTTGACTCCAACACCCTGCTGTGAATTTCACCAAACCTTATATGACTTTCTGGGATTTAGATGGTATAAACTTTATTGCCTCATCTGTAAAATGGTTTACTCACATCAGTGTAAGAAAAACAAAATGAAAAAGTAAATACTGAAGAGCTCTAAAAAACTAAGTATATTGTACATAAGGAAGATATGATAATTATACCAAACCCATCAGTCACCATTAATGATGTTGGTCATGTTACTGTACTACGCTAGGCCTTGGGGGTTTTTTATCTCTAAAATTGTAATAATACCATATACCTTATAGATATACATGGGACTAACTGAAATACTGTACACAAAGCTCTTTGTTCTGCAAATGGTGTATAGTAAGTCATCAAAAAAATAATGCTTGCAAAGATCATTAGCAATAATAGTAAAATGACTGACTCATATTTTTGAGTCCTTACCATATGCAAACCACTTGGACACACACAAATAAATACTGGACATAGCTCGTAGCCTTGAGAAACATACACATACTTAAAAAGAATATCACGTGTCCACCAAGGTCTAATAATTTACTACAATATATTCTGGGTGAGACAGATGATAAAGCATGAAGAATTTCAGAGCCATCAGGATGTTCTACAGGGACCACAGGGCACCTGAGCTGAGACTTGAAGTTGTCAAGTTGGAGCAAGGGGATAGGGCTTTTCTACCTCCATTTCAGTCTTTGGATGTGGGTCACCTGGGAAAGGGTATGGCCTTGGACAAGGCAGCTCTCTTCAACCAAGGCTCTGAAAGGGTTCTGGCCACTGATGGCTACCTCAAGGCAGCACTTCCAGCAGCTATAGGAACAAGCGCTTTATCCATGTAAGTGGCTCTGAGAAGCGCAACACAGCATCCACACATGAGCCCCGTGAATGGTTCAGAATAATCATGACTGATTCAGGAGTCCTCTTGACTGGGCCCCCAGGATCCTTCCAGGGTGGGTAACTCCAAATTGGATGAGCAATGAGAGACCCCTCAGAACCACCCAGAACACCCAGGCTAAAGTCTGCTGTGTCCAGAAAAGTCCCCACCTCCCCTAGGAATGAGACAATCAAAGATGACTCTGAAGGCTGATATGTCCCCAGACAAGCCAGTGTAGATTGATTCTCTGAGCTTGAGAGAATGGGGAAAGTTCTGCTCAAATCCCAGTAGCTGTGGAAAATAACCCCAAAACTGAGGTTCAGTTCCTTACAAGCAAATTCCCTGAACGTCAAGTCACCAAGTGAGCAATTCTCTAAGTTCACCTTTTCTATATGTTATCTAGTTATATTTGACAAAATTGTATCTTGTCTCCATGTTGTCATTTTAAAAGATGTTCAGTTTGTCTCTGCTTCTTTCCACCAGTGCAGCAGGGAGCTGAGAGATAAAGGGAAGGAGAGACTGTGGGCCAAAGATGGAGCAGAGAGAAGGGTCCTGAGAGATAAGAATCTTTAATGTATTCTTGGACATATGTTTGAATATGTAAAATTATGAAAACTATATTCTTCTTATACTTCTTCCCAGGCATCTGTGGGTTTTGTTCAATTGACTCTTAACAAATTGGCCTGCCTGCTTCCCCCACAGATGTAGGCACACTGACGGTGAGTCATGGAACCCTACGAATCAGAGTTGGAAGAGAGGTCTGAATCCTCTCACCCAATTAAACCAACTCCCGCATGAGTCATTGAGCCCATCCACGGACACCCTTGGGGAGGTCATATGTGAGTTCGTGAGGCCACCGCTCCAGTCTCTGGGAAGCAGCAACCTTCAGAAGCACCCCTGGAGCCTTGCAGAACACCCCTACCAAATCCAGATGCTGTTCCCCAAAGTGGTGGAAGAAGCTCTCCTATGCACGAGTCTTCCTGACACCTGATTGAAACATCCCAGGCTCCTCCCAGAAATCCCTTGTGCATGGTTTCCAATCCCTTGGAAATTCATTCTGAATTTCTTCTAGTGTATCCGCTCTCTCTTACAGAGTTGGTACTCTGCCATATCTTTTTTTACTATCAAAATAACAAAATTTTGAAAATATTATAAAATAAATATATGTAATATACATAAATACATAAAAATAATTTTTTAATGTTTTCTGAAAAAAAATTAGAAACCACAGATGAACAGAAAGGAAAGTACCTAGGACCCCTAACAGTCATCTGCTGGTTTTGCCTGGTTTTGCCCTCCCACCACTGCTCCCCCCTTTCTTGGCTAAGAGCACCAGTTTCCCACCAAAGGGTCCCACCTTCCTCCAGCCAAGAAGTGTCATGTGACCCAACCCAGGCCAATCATATTCTCCTCTTCAAGGATTTTGACTTTTGAAGGAAGGCTTGAAAAATACTTGGAGCAGATACACTCCAGCACCAGGGATCTCCTTTCTTTCCCACTCCCCACATGTGGAAGTTCCCTCAGATAGTGACCTTCCCATGCCATAGTGTTGGGCCTTTCCTCAAGTCTGTGAGCTGCTCCCCAGCTTCCGGAATAATCCATACTTACTGAAGTTCCCTGGACTTATTGCTTGACTGAAGCGCAATCCTAACAGCCAGAGATAACCAGCAGTAAATATTTTGTGGCTAACATCCTGGCTTTCTTCTTTGTAAGGATTAAAAGAGAGAGAGAGAGAGAGAGAACCAGTTAGATGAAAAGGAAGGAAGACAGGAAGGCAGGTTCTATAGAGATATAACTATTCCCTCAAAGTGGCTGGAATAATAAAAACTACTTGATACGTTCATTTTTTATTTAAACTATGGCAACCGTCTTGCCATGGTCTCCCTCTAAAGTCTTTTTTTTTCTATGTCATGGCCATAAAGTAAAGTTATAACCCAGTACTATCATAAATACTAATATTAAATAGTAAGGTGCACCCTCTCTACTCTCTGGTAATTTGCAGTTTGGTTAAAGAGTTATTCGTGGGTGATCCTGGGTGGCTCAGTTGGTTGGGCGTCTGCCTTCGGCTCAGGTCATGATCCCAGGGTCCTGGGATGGAGCCCCACATCGGGCTCCCTGCTCCGCAGAAAGCCTGCTTCTCCCTCTCCCGCTCCCCCTGCTTGTGCTCTCTCTTGCTCTATCAGATAAATAAATAAAATCTTAAAAAAAAAAAAGGTACTTGTGAACACAAACAAAGAAATGTCTACAAAGAGTTTTCCATCAATCAAGGTTTGAGGCGCAAGTGTCCTTGCTTGAGAAGGCGGGAACGGGTGCTTCCTCCAAGGAGGCCAGACCCTGCCATTAGCCTGCCACAGGCTGTGCAGGCCTCACCTCATCAGCCCACCTCTCAGCCCCTCCAGCAGCAGCTGTGCTGTCAGGTCTGGCCCCCCTCTGATCTGTCACCACTGTGAAACGTGGAACTTGCACCTTCTGAGATTCAAGTGAGATGAGAGGAGAGAAAATTGAACTTTGGCCCCTTCAGAGCTCCCTGGCCCCACAGGCTATCTCTAGAACAAGAGAGATTTCTAGGAGAATCAAATCGCACCTTGTCAAGACACTCAACTCACAAAGTGCTGGGCTGCTGGCTCATATCCAGTATGAAGAGAAAACTTCGATGCCCACAGGCGTCCGAAAGGGAGGAAGCAGGAGGTGGGCCAGCAGGAACAAGGACCAGGGGTGAGAGAATGGCTGGTCATAAGCAAAGGTCCTGGGCACGTAATACAGAATCTTCTGTAGGACTGTCTTAGGACCTGCCTCTGTGTGACCACCCACCCAAAGCGTGTCTCTAACACTTGAGGGTATGTAGGGTAGCTGAAACAAGTCAAATCATGCCTTCCGAGTACCTCTAGTCTCCAAGCCACTTTTTGTCTTAAGTTGGAAAAACTCAGGAACCTTCTGCAATGCGCCCCCCCCATCAAGATGATACTCCATGAACTCCCAGCTTTTGTTCACTCACAGGGCCAGAAAACCAAAGTTTTAGCAATTCCCAGAAGGTAAGTCTTCCTCTAGCTGGATCTGGGAGTGCACTGCTGAGGCACCTGACCCTAGGCCAGAAGAGACTTCCAGCCTCAAGCTCTCACTCCAGAGATTTGCAGAGTTTCAGAAAAGCCCAAACTGTCCAGGAGTCGAGAAGCAGCCCAGACATGAGGCTTCTCACAATGGCAGAGGGAGTCTGGCTGAGAAGAAGGCAGAACAGGCTCAAAATCTAGTTGTATGATCTTGGGAGTGTTAGCCTGTCAAATGGGCACAATAATAGTCCCTACTCTATAGGTTTATTTTGAGGACTCAATGAATTAGAATGTATAAGGTGCTAAGCACATGTCTTGGCACGTAGGAAAAGCTAATAAATAAATACAGCTAAATAAATGTCAGCTACTATAATTATCTTTTTCTACATTCAGAAGGGCAAAAAGTCCAAAATACGAAGGGAGGAGGCCATGTTTTTCCTACCTCTGCTTTACCCAATGGGAACATCATAAATCAGCTCTGTCAAATAAAAGACAATAATGCGATGACAATAATGTTCTACATCTGCATTATCCAGTACAGCAACCACAAGCCACATGGTGGTTAGTGTGGGTGAGAAAGTGAATTTTTTACCTTAGCACATTTTAAGTCATTTAAGTTCCAAGAGCCATGGGGCTAGTGGCTACCGTATCAGACCGTGCAGCCCTAAATGACCAAACGAGTCACGACAAGGCTTTCCAAGTCACAGTGATAGGGGTTACATTCCAAACTGAAGTTAAAAGAGACAACAAATGGCTTAAGCCTCGGATAGATCTTTTCCAAGGGCCAGGAAGGAGCAAGGATGGCACCAGGTGTTTGGAAGACTGTGCAGGGAAAGGAAATGGCCAGAGAGGGCAGCTGGAGCCTCCATCCTTGGATCCAATCCACAGAGGGCCTGCCTTGCGGACAGCTGGCTGGTGCAGGAAAGATGGGGTCTCTGTGTTTCCACATGCGCTTAATCTCTTGGGGCCAAGGTGGCTGTTCTTGCTATCAGGCAGATTAACTGTATATTTATGGCCCCCGCCTGCAGAGTCCAAAATAAGTCGTAAACAGTTCCAAACAGCACAGTCAGATCCTGTTGAGGGCCTGCTTTTTCTGTATACAAGAGAGCAGCTTGTTATAAACTGCTAAAAGGGTGGAGGATGGGGGAAGGAAACTGAAAAGCCCCTCTCTTCCTGGGAAGCAATGCCGGAGTGATAAGGTGAGCAGGTCCCAGGCTTGAGAACAGACGCCCTCTTGGCTCTGTACTTCACTTCAGACAAAACAGAGGAACTCGAGATGACACAGGCGAAGGAATGAGAGCTGGCAAGGAAGCAGCTGCCGGGATGAATGCACTTGGAACTGCTTTTCTTTTTATCAGGAGCGGCTGTAAGTGACGGATGCAACCTCCCATTGATGTGTCTGCTTGTCTTGCTTTGACTTGGGAACTAAAAAGCAAATCATTAAAAAAAAGGGGGGGGCACTCTGGTTTGACTGGTGGACCATTTTGCTCCTGAACTGGTCTCAATGAGGTGCAAGAATGCTATGATGAGGTTTCTCCTCATTAAGAAATTGTGTAGGACAGCTATTAATAATACTACCTCTGGTAGCAAAATGTGACCCTTTTACCAACCTGGCCATCAGATGCAATTTCAGCGCTAATCAGTGGAAATTCAAATTCCCTTTTTTTTTTTTTTTTATCTCCCTGGAGAAGATAGAGGGGATCATCTTTAAAAAAATGTTTGTATTTTTGACCAAGAAATTCCACTTTTAGGAGTTGTCCTAAGGAAAAAAATCAGAGATGTACACAAACATCAGTGCACACAGATGTTTGTTACAATGGTATTAATAACAAAAGAAACTATGTAAATATCCAAAAGGGGGATGGGTATGTTCATACAATATAATCTTACACAGCCATTAGAAACTCTCCACCCCAGAGATATTTAGTAAGATAGGGAGAAGCACGTTTTTATGGTGTTAAATGAAAAAGGCAGAATTGTTTATAGTGTGTCATCCCAATTTTCTTAGACACATGGCTTTAGCTATGGGCATGGGTATTTAGAAAGAAACTGAGGAAATATATCAAGGTATTTGTGGAGCTAATCTTTGGATAGTGAAATTATGAATCATCTTTACCCTCCTCTTTGATATTTTTCTGAAGTTTCTAGAATTAGTATAACGTAAAATCAGAAGCATTCCATATTTCATAGCCTCCCAACAACCAGGAGGATGAACAGGATCTAAGGTCACCTAGACTGATAATAATCACTTCTTGGAACTGCCTGATCTGAGTTTACTTTTCTGACCCAATGAACACAACAGTTAATTTCATTTACAGCCTCCTGGCAAATTTAAAGTCACTCCAGACTTCCAGAAGAGTTCCTCAACATTCACCAATAGATTTTATTTTCCCCACATGTACAGAAGAAATGGGCTTCCCCCAATGTGTTTATGTGCGGGTTAAGAGGGAAGTATTTCTTCTCATACCATTAGAGTCCTGCAGACATTCTTTTTCTATTCCCAATTCTCATTAGTCATAACTGTCCCTTTGTCTTGTTCTGAGCCACTTTCCAAGTGAGAAATATGGAGGATGTAAATTTAGGAAGCCAAGGGACTTTGTGCTGCTCAATGCTGTAACTCTACCACCTAAAACAGTGTCTAGGGCACTGTAGGCACTAAATTCATACTGAAGCAATGGAAAAGGGATGGATAGATGAAACCCTTCTTATCAAAATGAACAAAATTTTAGTTGCATCACTGAGTCAAACTCTGCACCTTAGAGCCCTAAAACAAAGTGAGTTTTTGAACAAAACAAAACAGATGCCAATTAATAAGCCAAAGGTACACAGTAAGATCAGACTAAAAATAAGGAACTAAGCAGCCCTTGTTCCTTTAATTTAGCAAATCACCGGAACACTCTGAGACAATCAATCTTCCTTTGTCTAGAGTCAGTGATCTCAGGATTTAAGTCACAGTTTTTCTCTTTTCTGTTTCATGACCTTTCTGTTGCCTATAATGGTAGATTTTATTTTCCAAAAATGCCTGCAACAGTATCTCCCATTCTACATCCTCTTCTGAAATGTGACCTTGCCCTTTCCCCATCTAGAGGTAGAGTCTATTACTCCATCCCCTAGAATCTGGGCACACCCTGTGACTGCTTTAGCCAATAGACTGTGAAGTGATATGCTGCCATGTCTTCACATGGTCTGCTGGAAAGACCTCCATCAAGAGGCTGTGAGACCATGTGGAAGGAGAGAGGGACACAGTTGAGCCCAGCCTTCCAGACCTCCCTGCCAAGGCACAGGCATGTGAGTGATGCCATCTTGGACCTTCCAGGCAAACCCAGATACCAGCTGAATTTCACAGTGTGATTCTACTCAACAGCACATTGAGCAGAAAAATCACTCTCCTGAGCCCACCCAAATTACTGACCCACAAAGGTTTGGTGTAGGTTGTTACACTGCAACAGGTAACTGGAACATTTACCTTTAATCATATGGTTACACTTCCACCCAGAGATAGCTCTAATTCACCTAATCAAAGTAGCAGGATACCTTAATTGGAGAAGTTAACTTTTCTCTTGTAGGCGTGTTAGAGTGAGAAATCAGTGGTTTTCTCTCCTCACAAATCTCTCCACCTTACCTGCCTCAAAATAAGAGTAGTATGGGGGAGCAAACCAAACTTTGCATCTTGAAAATCTGTCGTATCCCTTGCCTATAGAATGAAGAGGCTTTTATTTCCATAAAAAGGTGAAGAGTGTATCCCCTCCTTTGAACCTGGGTGGACCTTTGTATCGCATGATGCCATACTGTTTTGATTACTGTACCTTTGTAATGTGTTTTGGAAATCAGGACGTGTGAAGCATCCAGCTTTTTTCTTCTTTCTCAAGATTGTTTTGGTTATGCAGAGTCCTTTGCAATTCCATATGAATTTTAGAGGTTTTTTTTATTTCTTTTTTTAAAATGTCATGGGGATTTTGATACGGATTACCTTAAATCTATAGACCACTGTGGGTAGTAGCATGGACATTTTAACAACATTAAGTTTTCCAATCCATGAACTGAGATGTCTTTTCATTTATTTGTGTCTTCTTTAATTTGTTTAAGCACTGCTTTATACTTTTCACTGTATACTAATACACGGTCTTTCTCCAGGGAGAAAGTCTTTCACCTTCTTGGTTAAGTAAATTTCAAAATATTTTACTGTTTTTGATGCTATCATGAATGGGACTGTTTTCTTAATTTCCTTTTCAGATGATTAATTGTGAGTTGTTATAAAAATGCGACAGATTTTTGATGGGGCATCTGGGTGGCTCAGTCGGTTAAGCATCTGCCTTCCACTCAGGTCAGGATCCCAGGGTCTTGGGATCAAGCCCCACATTGGACTCCCTGCTCAGTAGGGAGTTTGCTTCTCCCTTTCCCTCTGCCACTCTCTCGTGCTCTCTCATGCTCTCTTGTGCTTGCTCTCTCAAATAAATAAGTAAAATCTTAAGAAAAAATGCAACTGATTTTTGTATGTTGATTTTGTATCTGGCAACTTTGCTGAATTTGTTAGTTTTAACAGTTTTTTTCTTGAAATCTTTAAGGTTTTCTACATAGAAGATCATATCATCTGTGAACACAGATAATTTTATTTCTTCTTTTCCAATTCAGATGCATTTATTTCTTTTTCTTGCCTAATTGCTCTGGCTAGTACTTCCAGTACTGTGTTGAATAGAAGCGGCAAGAGTGGCTCTCCTTATCAAGCATGTGAGTAACACCATCTTAGAGGAACAGTTTTCAGTTTTCCATCACTGAATATAAAGTTAGCTGTGAGCTTTTCATATATTGGCCTTTTTATTTTAAATTGCCTGTGACCTCCTTGTTTTTTCCTACTTGTGGACATCTGGAACCATGAAGAGTGGTAGAGTTTGATTAATGTTTAAATTCAGTCATATTCACAGGGTTCAGTTCGAAGACCTTTCTAGCTTCCAAGTTTGGACCTTTTCTCAGTGGATGTTGGTGTGAAAGAGAAGAATTCCAATCCCTTTATTCTTCTCCTTGAAAATTTTTTTTGAAAAATATGATATCTAAGAGTGCCACATTATTTTATAGCCCAATTTTATTAAAAATATGGAACAGGACACATTAAGGGAGATTCCATCTAAATTGGCATAAGTTTTTCCTGACACCATTCATTTCTTGGGAGTTGGTATATTTGTCATGCAACTCAAAAGACTAGGCTAATTGTTGACCTATCAATAGTGCAGCTGCAAGCTGAAAAAACACTCAGGTCCCCAAAGGACAGCTAAAAAAAACATAAAAGTACATCATTTGTAGCAGGCAAAGTGACTAAATTCAGCCCCATAGGAAAAATCAAGAATTTGACACATTTTTTTGAGGGGGGGAAGCACTTTTCCTCTTCACAGGACTATGTCTGCAGGTTTAATGAGCAAACTTGATTAATGTAATTCCCTGAATACTAAACAAAGAAGAAAACTGGTTGATTCATTTAATGGTAAGGACTCATCTTTGTCCACATACCTTATGACTTGGGATCTGCATTATCAAGAAATTCACTCTTCATTGCAACACATACCGATTAAGCCTTAATCTATGGCTAGTATGACTCAGAAACTGATTTTTAAACTTTATTTCATTTTACTTTACTTAAACTAAAAATTTTTAACTTACAACTGACTCAATTATTGGAAAACTTAAATATATTTTAAAAATTTGGTGTGTGAATCTACTTTTTCAACCCTAAATTTTTATAAACTCAAAGTACAGATCATATATTTCTGGTATGAATTTAGGGGCCAAGTTGAAATGTATTCTAAGTAGAAAATTTATACCAATTTCAAAAATTTAGTATGACAAAAAGAATATAAAATAATGCATTAATAATTTTTAATATCTATTACATTTTGAAATAATACTGGAGACATACCAACTTAAATAAAATATATGATTGAGACCAAATTTACCCAATTCTGTTTACTTCTTTTAATGTGGCTATTAGAAAATTTTAAATTACATGCATGGCTTTCATTATATTTCTATAGGACAACATTGACCTACAGAATGCTCTTAATTCAACAATTAAGTTTTGGAATGGGAATCCAGTCAATGAATAAAAGATTCATGTCTTGTTTTTTATTAACCCAGTATTATCTAAACCTGCATTATCAAACCTGCATCTTGTATCCAAACTTTTTTTATCTGTGCCTGACTTGCTCCAAGTACTATGCTAGTTACTAAGGGTATAGAAATAAATCACATACCTAGCCTTCTAGCATCTTAGAGTCTGGTAGGCAGTGACCAAGTAAACCAAATTTGGAAGTGTGATGAGTTAGGAAAAGATATGTCATATGGAGGATGTGGAAATGCAAAGAAGACTCATTTGATTTGGCCAGTGGGAAGAATGGCAGGACACATCCTGGAGGCAAGGACCGTTGAACTAGGAATTGTTCATGCTCTTTGTTTACTGTCTTTTTTTTTATTGGTAGTCTATGCACGGAGCCCATGCTGTAGGCATGTTATAAAGCCATATTTTGTTGATTATTCCTCTCTGAATAGATTCACATCTATTTGGGCATAAAATTTTTTCAAATCTAATGAAGAGAGGAGATGGGAGCATGCATTGGTGCAGCCTGAAGTTTCCATTGATGTTTGTTCTCTCAGAAACTCAGTGTGTTCTCTGCTCTTACAGAGAGCCATCTCCCCTCAGTGTTCAGGATTTCCTGCTTAGGGGTGAGCAGAACATCTCAGAAAGCAAGAAAGTACAATCAAAACTATTAAAGCCATATCTAGAGCACTCAGGTGCTAACCTGAAGAGGTGCTCTCTGGCCAAAAATGGAACAATTTGAGTACCGATAAAGATAATAACTATAATAGATTGAAACACAAGTGCTTAAATAAATGAGATTTTAAAATACCTAAAAGATTAATTAGCTATAATTAGAGGATGTTAAATCAAGGAAAAGACCAAACAAAAATAAAGGAACATAAACAAGCACTTATCCTGTCTTTTCTATATGAATTATAGCAGCAAGTAACCAAATAGCAGCTATAGAACAATTCCACCTAAGAAGTAGAGAATGAATGATACAATATCGTTTTGCAAGCCCTGATAAATTAATGGATCTGGTCACTGAGCATCATGGCAGCCAATATTATGAAAGAAGAGATCACCAGACATTTGTGCTACCTTGGAGAAGCAAGCATCACTTCCCATGAAATGTCTTGGCAAAAATGTCAAACTAGAGCTGATTAAACCTGCTGATGTAACTTCCAATTTCAGGAAACACAAGGATACAGAAACCTCTTAAACCACACCATGGAATGCAATCAATAAAATCCAGACAGTCAGCAACTCCACAGGACAATCTGTTTCTTCCTACAAATAAATTTTAAAGGAAAAAAGAGAGAGAAACATGGAGGGGAAACTTACAGATTAAAAGAAATTTATGACATATACACACAAATCGCAATGGTCTTATTTAAATCTTGTTTTTAAAAACTGTAAAAAAAAAAACAACTACAAGAATATGGCATATTGAATATTGAATGATAGTAAGAAAGTTTTGTTCATTTTTAGGTAGTGTGGATTTTTGTAATCCCTTAGAGATACTGAAATACTGATGGATGAAAAAATTTGATGTCTGGGGTTTGCTTCAGAATAGTATGGGACGAGAGGAATGGATAAGTACATAAATGAAACAAGGTGGGGGCATCTGGGTGGCTCAGTTGGTTAAGCCTTCAGGTCATGATCTCGGAATCCCAGGATCGAGTCTGGCATCAGGCTCCCTGCTCAGCGGGGAGCCTGCTTCTCCCTCTGACCTTCCCCCATCTCGTGCTCTCTCTCTCTCACAAATAAATTTAAAAAGCTTAAAAAAAAAGAAACAAGATCAACCACGAGTTCAATACTGTGTTGCATATTTGAAAGTTGCTAAGAGAGATCTTAAAAGTTCTCATCACAAGGAAGAGAAATGTGTGTATGTGTGGTGATAGATGTTCACAAAACTTAATGTGGTAATCATTTCACAGTAGATACATATATCAAATCATTGTGTTGTACACCTACAACTAATACAATGTTATGTGTCAGTTACAGCTCAGAAAAAAAAAAAAGATCAGCCATGTGTTGATTGTTTAAGCAGGATGACAGTTACATAGAAGTTCATTGTACTATCCTCTCTACTTTTGTACATGTTGCAAATTTCCCATTAAAAAATTATTTTGTCTGTTTGATTGTTGGTTTGACTGTTTGTTTTACTCAAGTTTCATTATGTCTTGCCACTGGGGTGACAACCAGGCATGAATTCCTCAAGGTGCTGCATTCTCCCAACCTACAAAGACACCAACAAATTATTTGTTGTTTTCAGTACAAAAAAACCCAGATACTTAATTTTTAAGTCACTTTCTTTTTTTTTAAAGATGTAATTTATTTATTTTAGAGAGAGAAAGAGAACAGGAGTGGGGGTAGGGGGAGAGAAACTCAAGCAGACTCTGTGCTATGTGGAGCCCGACACAGGGCTCAATCCCACAACCCTGAGATCACAACCTGAGCCAAAATCAAGAGGCAGACATTCAACCGACTGAGGCTCCCAGGCACCCCTTAAGTCACTTTTTTATATCATCGATGTTAAAAATGATGGTTACATGACAGCCAACCAATTAAATGCAATGTGATCAAAATAGTAGATATTTGCAAATGTATCTACATGAAATGACGAATAATTTAAAAAATTTTTAAATGGAATCTGAAGGGCTTTTTGTACAGATGAACATAGCTGAAAAAAAAAGGACACCTCCCTAGTTGGTCTCATTTTAAGTTCATGACCACAGATGTCAATTGGAGTCTTGTCTAGATGTTGTCTGCAATCAAGTTATGCACACGTGGGTCATTTTTCTACTCTCTCTCCTGTATGCTTCTTATGGGTTGCATTGCGTCCCCCAAAAGATACATTGAATTTCTAACCCACAATACCTAGAATGTGACATGATTTGGAAACAGAGTCTTTATAGAGGTAATCAAGTTACAGTGAGGTCATTGGGGTGGGCTATACTCCAATATGACTGGTATCCTTATAAAAAGGGAAAATTTGGACCCAATGACAGATATGCACACAAGGAAATCAAGACAGATATCAGGGTGATGCTTCTGCAAGCCAAGAAATGCCAAAGATTGCCAATAAACCACTAGAAGCTAGGAGAAAAGCACAGAAAATATTTTCTCTCTTTCTTCAGAAGGAACCAAGCCTGCCAACACCTTGATCTTGGACTTGTCAGCTCCAGAACTGTAAGACAATAAATTTCCATTAAGTCATCTGGTTTGCAGTACTTCGTTATAGCAGTATTAGAAAACTAATGCAATGCTTATCTCACATCTTCCCCTTTGTCTTCACACTTCCATGCTCTCTCCCCAGGCATGCTGTTTGACTTTGCTTCCTCTTCCTTGAGAAATTTCAGTAATCAGAAGAGAACTTCTGCAGACTGCCACCACCAAGCCACCAAACTGCCATCATGCCTCACCTCCTAGATTTGCTTTCTGACTGCTAAACTATTTGCGCTCCTATATTCAGCCAATCCCTCATTTTGCGCACTACATCCCATCTACCAGAGATGGCTACAAAATCCAAGGGTGGAGCCAAGGGACAAACATAAATCAACCTGGCATTCTCATTAACCCCCTTTTACGGATGTGGATATTAAAGCTTAGTTCTTCAGCATAACGCAGCCATGAAGTGGCAGAAGCAGGACTAAAATCCAGGTGTGTTTAACACCAAAAATATATGCTTTTCTCTAAGAATGATCCTGAGACCACATGCATCCAGACCAGAATCACCTGGGATGCTTATCTTAAATGCACCCAGAAAGAAAGACAGAGACAGACAGACACACAGACATAGGCTTGTGTGAAATGCTCTCTAAGTCTTATCACACAAGGGTTGAAATAAAGAGTTTAAAGTAAAGGAGGTTAAAGAGAGTGTTGGCCTAACATGAGAAAATCTGCCTGAAATAAAATTAAGGCATGAGCAGAAACATACACATACACTCACATGCAGAGAAAGATCTTAGCACAACCCCAATGCAAGCAACAAAGGAGTAACAGGGATAAAGTATAGGGACCTTTTGGTGACAGAATCAGCCCAGAACTATTTAGCTTGGCACTGACGCTGCCCACTTTTGTCTATAGCTGCCTTTGCCCTAAGATTTGTAAAGTGGCTCTGGCATGAATGGAGAATTGTACTCTAGTCAAATATTCAGATTACAGTAAAATCACTAGACAATTGACTAATCTATTTTAAGAAACAGTCTGTGATTCAGTATAGATAACACTAACCATAGCTAAACTGAACATAAGTTAATCTGTTTTTGTTGTTGTCGTTGTACATTCCATAGGCATTTGTGATTTTGCAATCATCAATAGGATTACTATCTATCAGTGTATAGAGTAGGCCTTCTACACATGCTTGTTGAATAAATGGAAATAAAGCCAGAGTTTTCCTACTTAAATGCAGGGATTCCATAGGGAAAAAAATTAAGTGCTCTATAAGTCAAAACAGAAAATCATATAGTAACAGAACTAGAAGAGAGAATAAACAAAAACAAAATTTAATTTTGTATATAACATGCACATATTGCCAGTGAACAAAAGTTCAAAATAGAGAAATGGGGGGAGGGGAGGAAAAAAATGATAATGTAACTTCATATGGGTTTTAACAGGGAATTAAGCCTGGTATTCCTTGGGGTTACTGATCACCAAACAACTTGTAGGAGAGTTTAAGCATAAGAAGGGGAGGAGGTAAGGGACAAATTGAAATCAAATTAAAGACACAGACTCTGCCAAACGTGGCGAATAACTAGACAGCTCTGCAGTGAGGAGGGACCCGTGGGTCTTCTTCCAGCAATCTCCAACAGCGACTTTTTTTTTTTTTTACTTTTTATTTTGCAACTGTGGTGAAAAAAAAACAAAAACAAAAACAAAAACAAAGCAAACACACAACACAAAATTTACTATGTTAACCATTTCTAAGTGTACAATTCAGTACTATTACGTATATTCATATTTTTGTCCAACCACCAGAACTTTTTCATCTTGCAAAACTGAAACTGTATACCCATGAAATAACAATTCCTCATTTTCCCCTTCCCAGGTTCCCCTGGCAACCACCATTCTTTCTGTTGTTATGAATGTGACTACTTTAGATATTTCATACAAGTGGAATAATACACCGTCTTTTTTTTTTTAAGAAGGAGGTAATGGTCTATACTAACAACAGTAAAATATGGTTATGGCTATATAAAATTACATAAGAATCTAAACAAGTTAGAAGTCAGTTTTGAGGTGCTGGAAGGAGTGAGCTTGTTGGCAGGGGCTTTTCAAGATGGACCTCAGGCTAAGGAAGCATCTGAGGTATGTAGCAATTCTCTAGGTAACAGAAGCCAGGAAGAACATTTTAGTTCATAGAGCTGCACGGGCATTGAACACAGGTTAGGCTGCTGTGACAAAGCAAAAAAACGATCCTGACTAGCCTCTGTAGGTGATTTAACGATGTTAAAGGGTATTTCTTCTATCTTGTTGCGGTCTCATTCAAAATTAGGTTTCCATCTTGTGGTACAAAATGACTCCTCTTTCTACCATCAAGTGCTCTTTCCAGGGGGACTGCAAAATAAAGCACAAATCCCATCCATCTAAAGAACCATCCTGGAAAGTTCACAATTTCTCTACTCCCATGGCTAAATCTTAGCCAGATGACTATACTTAGGTATAAGAGAAGCTAGGAAATGTAATCTATTCTGGTAATCCATGCGTCCCACTAAAATTCTAGAGGTTCCATTATCCAAGAAGAGGAAGATGGTCATGGGAAGAAAGCAGCAGTCATTGCCACAGTATAAGAATGAATTTTCCCCAAATATTTTCTCCAGTGTATAGATCTGCTTATGTGCACTGTCTTTTGTGACTGGCTTGTTTCACTTAGCCTAATGTCCTCAAGGTTCATCAATGTTGTAGCATGTGTCAGAATTTCCTTCAGTTTTAATATTGAATAATACTTCACTGTATGTATATATACCACATTTTGTTTATCCCTTCATCCATTGATGGACTCCTGGGTTGCTTCCACTTTTTTCCTCATAGTTTTTCCTTGAGTGCTTTGGTTGTGGTTACTTTACCCTGTTCCAATTTGTCATTAAGGTTACTGCTGAATGTAGCCCAGTCTGGAAATATGGTGTTTGTACATAAGACAAGATGACTGACTGTAACATCTCAGTCATAGATCTTTATCTTCCCATGTGGTTTCAAATACGGGTGGGCCTTATGTCATGTAAACAGAAGGTAGCTGTATAATTGGTTGCACAACCATGATTTAGAGTCACACACAACACCAGCCACTGTCCTATCATCTACCATCTTAACCTGAAGCTTGAGAGTAGATGGGCCACACTAGTGGTTCAGTCAGAGGATTCCTGTTGGACCTTTTCAGATCATGTTACGTTTTGCCAAGTGTCAGTCTCTGAGCCTCAGTTTCCCCAGCAATAGAACAAAGACACTGGGTGAGCTCCAGGATCACTGGCAACCTCTCTCTTTAAAAAGCAACCTCGGGCGCCTGGGTGGCTCAGTTGGTTAAGCGACTGCCTTCGGCTCAGGTCATGATCCTGGAGTCCCGGGATCAAGTCCCACATCGGACTCCCTGCTCAGCAGGGAGTCTGCTTCTCCCTCTGACCCTCTTCCCTCTCATGCTCTCTATCTCTCATTCTCTCTCTCTCTCTCTCTCAAATAAATAAATAAAATCTTTAAAAAAATTCTAAAAAAAAAAATAAAAAGCAACCTCACTGGGTTGTTGTGAAATGGAAGTTAGTAGCAATGGTAGTAGTGGCATGTAACCCTCAGCGATTACCATGTAACTACCGACCACAAAGTCTCAAAGGACTGTTGGGAAGGGAAAGTTGACAGTAATGGCAGAAGTCTTATATAAAAGCAAGCTGTTGCTACATAACAAACACAAAATCTCAGAGGCACACAACAATAAGCATTTACCTCTTGCTCATGCACCTTCAGGTTCAGCTGATCCCAGCTGGGCTCAGTCTGGTTTCCAGTCGGCTCCATGTTTCTCATCTTCCTGAGGCCAACAGATTATGAGGTGGGGAGATAGGGATGTTCTTCTCACAGCTTTGGCAGAAGGGCAAAAGGAAGGCCATCAGCCCAAACACATCTCAGGCTAATATCAGTTAACATCCCATTGACCAAACAAGTAAAAGGGCCAAGTGCAAAACCAAAGCATAAGATAATCAACCCACTCCGCCCACCATGAGACCATGGCAAGGCCATGATGCAAAGTATTACCGCAGGGAAATAACCATGACTATGTAGGGGCAGGAAGCATAGTATACCGGTCAATCAAATGTCAGATAATCATTTATCCTACTTGCATCTTCAGAGAGCTATTTTTCTAACATGAAGTCTCTGTTTATCCTATTCTACCCTCTAAGTTTCCCAAAACTGTTCATTCCTTGTTTCACGCATACATTACTAACATGCCTATTATTGAGCTTGGCATTGTTTTCAGTCACAAAGAACACAAAGAACATAAGGATGTAATCACCAGGAGAGGGGACATCTTGGAGGTCTTATGCCCCTCTCCATCCTGTCTCCATGGCCCAGGAGAGGAAAGAGGCTCAGGGAGTGTGCATTGTTGTTCTTCTTACTGAAAGGCGCCAAGGACACTGGAAGTGTATTTGGATTTGGATTGCCTTCTAGTTGGTTGTCCAAGTTAGAGGTCAATAAAATCTGTGATACACCAGGATACACCAACAGAGGGCCTCAAGGGATTGAAAGAGGAAGAAGAGCATGTAACCTCACAATGAAATCTGAATGAGTCCCAGGCCATTTCCCAAGAACTCTGTGACTGATTTCTGTTCTCCCTTTCTTCCATCAGGGAGGAAAACTTTCCTAGCAAACACACTCACAGGCAGAGACGCACATCCCTCAAGCTAACACCAGGAAAACTGCAAAGACAAGGCTTTGTTGACACGAGAGGCTGTGATGGAGTCAGCCAGAATCGCTGCCTGCCGGGTCGAGACAACAAGGCAGTGTTAAGGGGCTGTATTTAGACAAGCATTTGAGCCCACCAAAAGCAAGAAAAACCCACCACTGTCAGCTGGCCCCGTAGATGCACCCGACTTCTCAAACAACAGTATCCCCCAATGCAGCCCAAAAGAAATGTTGATTTAAATGATTCGTGCTAATGTGAGTGAGGGATAAGGTGATGTGATTCTTGGCTTGCTGACAGCAAGCTGTGAATGATGTGGTAATGGTATATATATATCCCAGCCTGGATGCCCGAGAAGAAAGGCAGGACTGTGAAATCACAGCAGGACCCTGCCATTTGCTGCCCGGCTGAGTGCAACAGACACACATAGGGCTGTGTCCAGGTCTGTCAGGAGAGGTAGCCAGACAAGCTCCGGGAGTCCAGAAAAGTCCTCAAGCTCCGCCCAGAAGATAGTGTGGAGAATACCAGACAGAGAAAAAAGCCAACTCTATATTTTAATTGCAAGAGATGAAAAAACAGTCGATAGACAGTATCTTGTCAGGGTCCAAGGAAGAGCTTGCAACATGGCCGCAATATGTGGGTTCCCAGCTTTGCCACTATTTGTGTGACCTGTCTTCAGTATCTCCATCTTTACACTGTAGTGGGTGATTCTGAGACACTTAGTTTCATGAAGATAAAAAGAAAAGGAATTGTGCATTGAGAAATTATGGTCATTAATCTCAGAATGGTTATAATAAAAAGAGTGTACTTTTAAAAAAATGAGTCTGGAAAATACAGACTGTCCCTCAAAATGCCCATACTTTCCATCAAGAGAAATCTGAAATGGTTTACTACAGACAGGGGAATTAATTTGGGATAGAACTAGAAGACAGCATCTCAAAAATTCACATCTGCTTGGCAAATGACATGGCACAGAGGTCATGCCATATATGGCATTTCTTTCTCTTTTTTTTTCGGTCACTTGATCCTTTGGCTGTAGCACCTTCCCCCAGTGTTACCAAGCTATTAACATGTGATGAGTTGACCGATTATGTAACCAAGAACTCTACTTTCTAATTCCTATATAAGGAATATAGTCTGATATTGAACTCACTCATGGACACAACACAAGCCTTCCAGCAGTTCAAAATAAGACACAGAGATGCATTACTCCATCCGAACACATCTCCTGCTGTACCCCAATGCCCTTGCACCCAACCTGGCACAATGAGGACACACACGTTTCATATGCCCTGAGTGAAATCAATGCTGTTCACTCTACTATTTTCAGAGTAACATTAAACATCTTACAAAGGCTCCTGCTGTGGGATGGGTTTAGTTTAAATCCCACATGCAGCCTTATGATTTGGAGGCAACCCCCTGGCCTTTGCATTCCTGGTCTTAGGCTGATGAGGCAAGGAAGATGACTTTGTCATACAACACAGGAATAACTCAAGTTCTGTTTTTATTTTTTTAAGTTTGATACATCCAACCCTCAGCACTTTCTCACTAAGCGTGTTTCTTTCCACTCCTTTAGAAACCCCACAAATATTCTCAACCCTAGCGGTAATTCGGCAACTCTAAGACTGGGTAGAAAAATGGTCCCTGGAAACTCAGTTTATAGGGAAGGTGGGAGAACCCACCATGTTGATTTGGAAAGATTTCTTAAACTACTTAAATGCCCCTGAAGTACCCCCCTCCATCCCTCTCCCACACCTATGGTCCCAGAAAAATCCATACAAGAACATGACAACAACACAAGCTACAGCCCTGGTGTTTTCTTAAAGTATACATTTAGTCTGGGGATTAGTGGGGGGGGGAGCTGTATGAAACTAAATCAGATTTTATAGTAAGGTGGTAAAAAACAAATCCATTGGGACTGAATTGACTCTGGCGAATTACAGAAGAAAAAAAAATCAGGTAAGTCATTTTAAATTTATACCCAAGCAAACAAATTAATTTTGTTGTGATTCCAGACCACTTTTTGCCCTCATCTGAGGGGAAGAAGTAGCTCATTTTTACAGCCTGAGATGTAACAACTGCTGGTCTTTCTGCTCTGGATAATTCCTTGAGGTTGCTTTGTTTTTGTTTTTGTTTTTGTTTTTTTAACTCTAAAAATGTTTGAAATTGAACTACACCCTCATTAGCTGGAAACCTTAAATTGGTAGCAAGGCCCAGCTTCTCTCCTAGAAACATTTTTTTTCCTAACATCTGACCCCAGCAGCTCCTCCCCACACTACCAGTCTCATTCGATCCCATAAAGACAGGCACCCACAGCTGAATTTGAGTCCAGACACCATATTTTGGGCAATGACTAAAAATACCAGCCCACCTATTTTTAGCATGGAGAATAAACATTATCTGTGTGTTTCTTTGGCTCCCAGGAGATTGTTTTTAGTCACAGAATTGAATATCCCTCCTTCCCGCCATGGATTATTTTTAAAATGCGGGCTCAGAAATAACCCACACACACAACATCGAAGGCCTGACTGCCCTTAAAACTAGAAATATACTGTCCAGAATCAAAGCTAATACATTAAAAATGCGAACCACAAAAGTCGGAGGCCTAGGGAACCAACACATTTTTATTGAAGGTTTGCGACACTCTTGATATCATGCTAAAGACCAATAAATACTTCTACTTGTAAAAAGCAGAAACTCATCCTCCATTACATGACCTGGGTGAGAAGTTGCCATGGAAATTAGGGGTGAAGAGGGAATGAAATGATAGAGTAGACTAGACTGGAAGGACTATTCAGAGGATAGGGAAGAGCCTTCATTAATTTGGCCAACTGGGGAAACCCGGAGAAAGTTGAAGTTCATGCCCTTTCTACTGCCTTTTAAACTGTTGGGTCTTCCCATGTCAAAGACCACAGTGATACTGGTGATAAAGAATTTATACTGAGGGATGCCTGGGTGGCTCAGTCAGTGAGGCATCTGCCTTGGGCTCAGGTCATGCATGATCCCAGGGTCCTGGGATTGAGTCCCGCATCGGATTCCTTGCTCAGCAAACAGTCTGCTTCTCTCTCTGCCTGTCACTCCCTCCTGCTTGTGCCCTCTCCAACAAATAAATAAACGAAATCTTAAAAAAAAAAAAAAAAGAAAAAGAAAGAAAGAAAAGAAAAAAGAATTTTTACTGAGCAGTTGCCTTGCGGGGGGGTGGTCCCTGCCATAGACCCCAAGCTTTAGGAAGTCCCACTCTGGATCTTGTCCAGCTACAACCTTCCATATAGGAAGTGAAAAATCCATGGGGCCAAGAGGATATGCCCACTGAGAGCCCGTATTTCCCCATTGTTATAGGTTGAAAAGTGTCCTCCAAAAATTCAAGTTGAAGTCCTTATCCCCAGGACCTCAGAATGTGATCTTCTTTGGAAATAGGGTCTTTGCAGATATAATCAAGTAATCAACCATTAGGATGGGCCCTAGTCCAATACAACCAGTATTAGATAAAAAGGGGATATTTAAACCCAGGGAAAATGCCATGTGAAGATGGAGGCAGAGACAGGGGTGATGCATCTACAGGCTAAGATATGCCAAAGGTTTCCAGCAAACCACCAGAAGCTAGGAGAGATCATGGAAAAGATTCTCCCTCACAGTCCTGGAAGCAACCAATCCTACTGACACCTTCACCTCAGACTTCCAGCCTCCACAACTGTGAGACAATAAATTTCTGTGTTTAAACCACCCAGTTCATGAACTTTGTTACAGCAGTCCTAGCAAACTAATACACCCTCCTTCTAGAATACACAACAGTGCCCAGGGCCCCAAATCTCCTGAGCGCCCCTTCCTGGGGCCCACCCTCCTAAACACGGAATGTGCCCCTGACGTATGCCCCTCTAGGCCTAAGAACAGGGGCGGTTGTGCACGCAAGAGTCTATATACCAGCTTTCTCAGGAGAGGCCTCTGCAGCTGCAGGAGCTAGAGGTGGGAAGAAAGGGTTGCAGGGGACCGGCCCGGGGCTGAAGGCAGCTCTCCCTAAACAGCACAATTCAACGGGGAATCTGAGGAGTTGAAGAATTCTAAATTTGAACCTTGCCTTCCAGGTAAAGATGAAGATAACATTGATCAAGAGAAGAGACTAACTTGTTTCTTTTTAATGGTGTGTTAGCTTGATTTCTAACTTTTAAATATTCCAACATGGAATACATGGGCCTCCTTCTATCTCCTGGCCTTGGTCTCACAAGGGAGGTTAGGGGAGGGTGGGCCTGTTGAATTCAGACCAAGACGCCACAGTCCACTCCCTTGATCTGAAACAACCCCCACCCAGCATCAGCCTAACATTTGGAAATGCAATCATTGTATATCCAAGGGTGAGCCCTGTGCCCTCCTACCCAATGAAATTTTATTTGCTTTACCAGAAAAGACTTGTTGAACGCAAAGCCTAAAAATAAAAATTCTTTAGCTAAAATTTCCCACCAGAGCTGATTATTTTTTAAGAACTCGCAAGATCTACATGAAAAAATAAAAAGGCTTTGGGAAGACTCAGCGTTAGACAACAAAGCAACCTGGGTCCATCTAGCTCCACAGAAGCTCAGCTCCTTAGAATTATATGACTGTCAGTCCAGGGACATTTAACCTCCATTTCAGAGGCCTGCCCTTGGCTCACCCAAAGATCTGCCAGGCCAAGACAATTTGTGGAAAACCGTGTTAGAGGTTATAGTATAAGTATACATTAACTGATACCATGGCCTGAGACCTTGAAATTTGGAGGAAATTGAATACCTGGGACATACAAATCTAAGCACATAATGGTACCAATTGGCTCATATTTTCAGAGAGCTGGGACCTGATTTCAGGAAATGTATAACTAAAACAGAGCATTTTTTTTTTAAAAGGAGACCCTTAAGAAAATTATAGAAGTAAGGATAGTTAGGCCAAGGGCTAAATCAGGTCTTGCATGGCCCCCAAGGATATATACGAAAGGAGAATTGCGCAGCAACACTAACTGGGCCACAGTAATGGTATTTTTGTGGGTCACATGTTTAGGCAACATTCAGAGAGCAATAACCGAGAATGTTCTCGATACAACACAGGGCAAAAATGGCTTTATAGAAAGTGTTTTGAGACTTAACTGAAAGACCTCAATTAGCATTTCAACAAGAGACCTGGTTCTGTTGACAGGTAAGTAAAATAATCCAAGTTCAGGACAAAATTTTGTAGAAATAGACGTAAGGATCTCAAGTCTATTCGATTATTTGTCTTTTTTTTTTTTTTTTGCAAAAAAAGTAAAAGAAAAGTTGTTTTCTGACCTAGTGTTCAGCCCATGAATAGTCTGCTCAATTGCCTTGGAGAGCAGGAAATGGTTAATAAAAAAAAAAGCAAGCAGGCCAGTTCATAAAAGTGGGCAACAGACTCCAACACCTCATATTCTCACTACTTTCCCTTATAAAATAATAGAAAAAGCATCATAAAATCAATATTAACTTATTTAAGTAGCTGTAAAAGAGCTCTCTGGTCATTTGGTCTAACTATAAAATTATCTCACTGTCTCAGTGAACTGCCAATCCTTTGAGACTATCTACCATGGCTGCCTATTAGTCCTTAATGATAAATACGTTGATTACTACTGGCGCATCTTTCTTAAATTTGGAGAGGAGTTTTTTTTTTTTTTTTTGAGAGGAGTTCTTAAACCAAACATATCAAGTATTGCAATGGAACTCTTTCAAGGTACTGCAAGTTACTCTATATACTCATGCAAACACACAGTGAAACAGCAATAAAACTCAAACATCTTTTCCCAAATAAAATACCACAAAGTGTTGTATAGCCAATGCAGTATCTATAAACTATTTTCTTGTACTTTTCATTACATACTAGAAATATTAAATCATGGGTTCCCTCATAGGCAATTTTTGGGTCAAACAAGAATGCGTATACATGATTTTCCAGCTTTTATGTTCTATTTTTGCTAGAAAAAAAATAGCTCTCAGATTCTCCTAACTGGCTAGTGTACTGCCAAGATTTTTTTTCTACTTATTTACAGTCCCTAAATCACACTCTCCTAATTTCACAGACCCATGTTAGAAATTTCCATCAGACCTCATGCTCAGGAATGGCTCTGCTTTTCCCAACAACTGGCTTGTTTCTTTTATTATAGACACTGTCATTCCTAACAACTGATGGTATTTCTCTCTTTACCTTGGCCACCAGGCTACCTGTTAATCTCTCTTACTCCTGCTAGATAATTTTTCTACCTTTATTTCCTCCCTCATTTCAGTTATCTTCATTCATTTCATATTCTAATTGCATGAATTTTTGCTTTAATTTCTTTACATAAAAAGGTAGTCCTTAAATCTGCCTTCTCCTGCCTTAAAACTAGCATATGAAATCCTTTTCTTTAAATTCCATATCTTTCCTTCAACTTAGAGGAGATTTTTCTAGGCAACCCTTCCAGATAATCTGACTCACATACCCACACCATAACTCAACTTCTTTACCTTCATGTTAAAGAAGGTGCACTTATAAACACATATCCCCAACAGGTAGCTAGATCTCTACATTGTTACAGTTGGCTGTGTATAGTTTATCTCCTTCTTCCATAGTTGTATTCAGTTACAGTACTTTTTTTTTTCTCTCCTGAGAGAGGTAAAGCTCTTTGATATTAGACATTGTACCCATGCAATCTTCACTTGCTAGTCAACAACTTCCTAATTCCTGGGTAGTTCCTCATTACTCAGAAGGCTGGTATGCACACCATTAGTTTTTAATAGTAATAGTCAGGATAAGATAGGTTATGCCACAGTAACAAAACAAATCTCAGTAGCTTTACACACCACAACATTTTTTTATCATTCAGAAAATTAAACTTCAAGTCCAGGTGACTCTCCAGGGCAACCACCCTCTATATGGTTTCCCTACCATCCATGCTGCTTTGGTTTGTGAAACAAATACATCATTACATGAAGATGTATCTATGATCATCTTCAGGAGAATTGCAGAGGAGCTCGAAGCCATCTACTTCACGTATGCTTATGGTTCATTAGTGAGCTGAAGTCACATGATCCTGCCTAATTGCAAGCAGGCCAGGAACATAGTCTCCTGTGTGTCCAGGGAAGAGAGGAGAGCCAGATGAGAGTGAGCCTGAATAACACCTACTACATGTGCCTACTTTAAAGAAGAAAGGCAAAGAAAAACTTCAAGTTGCTAACTTGCACAAAGACTTAGGAATAAATTCAAGAAGTTTTTATTAGATGAAATTATTTTAAGTGATTAAGTCCAGTAGTAAGTGTCAGGCATTACAAGATGCATTTTATAAAATCAAGCCCATGCATCTAAACAAAAATGACTATTTCAACCAATCAACAAACATTTAATGATCACCAACTGAATATGAAAGTCAATGTCAAATACTGTACACCATCTGAACTAGCATGCTTATTGGAAAAATATTTGAAAAGCCGATTTGTTGTCAGTTCTAGAAACAAGAATAAGATAAAACTAAGATATCTGACCATCCTTCTAAATTTTGAATCAGCCAAGATATGAAAATTCAAATAATTAGCCATTCAAGATAAACATAATGGGTATGTACCCAGGAATGTGGATGATTTCAAGTTATCAGAAACATATTTTTAATATTTGAGGAGGGAGAATTTAAGTTGAAGAAACACAACTAAAATACTCAAAATAGAGAAAGCAAATGAACCAGAATCATGCAATGGATGACCAGAAAAGAGAGATATCAAATACAGATTGAAAATAGCTATAGAAGGCTTCAGTGGGAACATGATAATAGGTCACAATGAAAAAGAATAAATTTAAGATAAGGGACAGAAAAATATAGCGAGAGAGACAGGAAATAGGTCTCAAAATCTTGAGAAAGTTAATATTGTTTATTGATTATAGGATACCACCTTAGAATCTGGAATGTTGTTCTATTTAATTATCCTTTCTTCCTGGTATTTTCAATCTTCTTTTCTCTAGTGCCAGCATTTCTTTGATCCAGTCCTATCTTATGCCCTGTACCACCAAATGTCTTATTTCATCACATCTTTTATCACATCTACTCCCATCTCTACTTATTTCAGCTGCCTCCTTCCTTACCCCTGTACTGAAACTGTGCTCTTGGCTATGACTAATGACCTGATCATTGTCAGACTACCCATTCATTAGGGAAATGCCCTTCTTCCTTGGCCTCTGTGACTCTTACCCACCCTTGTTCCCTGCTCCTCCTCAATCTCCACTAATTCCTTGTCCACCTCCTTCCTTCCTGAATGTAGCATTTCCCAAGCTTTTGCACTTTTTTCCTGCCGCTACCAGGAAATCCATTCCAACCTATGACTTCAAATATCACCTCTCTAATGACACCAAACTAAATCACCAACCTTGATGTCCCTTCTGAGCACTTCCCAATGGTCTAAAGGCCTCTCCCTGGGTGTTCTATCAGAATGTTCAAGCTGAACACACTGTCGCCATGGCTAGTCCCAAACTGTCTTATATTCACTCTCTGTTAATGGCATCAATGTCCATGCTTCCCTCTCCTTTGACCCTATTCAGGGTTTCCTCAAGTGTTTATGTCAATTCCAGCTTTTCAGAGGCTCCTGCACTCAAACTGTTTTCCTCTTATCTAATCTGTTGCAACGGCCTCTTGCTTTAATATCACCCCATCCAACTCATACATGCAGTAAGCACAGGTGTCCTCACACTATGGTTGACTCCCTCTCCTTCTCCAAATCCCTTGTTGGCTTTCCATTGACTCAGTATGAGCCTATACCTCTCACCTAAGCAAGCAAAGCCCTTCCACCTCAATTTCTCTTTCCAGATTTTTCTGCAAGTACTCCCCCAATGAACATTTTGCTCTAATCAAGAGAGATGATTCATGGTTCTCTAAATACACTTTGAGCTTCACATCTTGAAATTCCACCCACTCATTTAAAGTTTTCACAAAAACCTTTCTCCCAGTGTCATTTTCCAGTCACAAAACTTATCTATTCAACTTATAGAAAACAAAGAATTTAACTCTTTTTTTAACCTTACTATCTCTATTATCTTAAATAACTGTCAAGAATTATTCCCTCAGTGTTATGCTGAGTGAAATAAGTCAATCAGAGAAAGACATGTATCATATGACCTCACTGATATGAGGAATTCTTAATCTCAGGAAACAAACTGAGGGTTGCTGAAGTGGTGGGGGCTGGGAGGGATTGGGTGGCTGGGTGGGTATGTGCTATGGTGAGCACTGTAAATTGTACAAGACTGATGAATCACGGATCTGTACTTCTGAAACAAATAATGCAATATATATTAAGAAAAAAAAAGAAGAAGAAGATAGCAGGAGGGGAAGAATGAAGGGGAGTAAGTCGGAGGGGGAGACGAACCATGAGAGACGATGAACTCTGAAAAACAAACTGAGGGTTCTAGAGGGGAGGGGGGTGGGGGGATGGGTTAGCCTGGTGATGGGTATTAAAGAGGGCACATTCTGCGTGGAGCACTGGGTGTTATGCACAAACAATGAATCATGGAACACTACATCAAAAACTAATGATGTAATGTATGGTGATTAACATAACAATAAAAAATTATTAAAAAAAAGAATTATTCCCTCAATATGATAAACACTTCAAGACGCAAGATGGTCTCTTCTAGAATGAAAAACAAATTTAAAACGAGCTTGAATTGAACAGTCTAGACTTTACTTTTTGATTTGCTAGTCTTAATTTTTAAGATTATAAAAATACTAAATACTTGTTTCAAGAACTTCAATCATTACCGAAATATGTAATACTAATAGCTAATATTTATTATGTGCCAGGTAATGTACTAATTGCTTTATGTGAATCATGTTACTTAATCTTCACAACAACCTTATGAGGTAAGAGTTAAAATTATCTGCATTTTATTAATGAATAAACTGAGCCTTGAAGAGGTTAAATAACTTGACCAAAGTTGAAAAGCTAGTAAGAAGTACAGCTGCGATTTGACTAAGTCACCATCCCAGGAATCAAAAATCCTTATAATCCCACCCTCAGATTAAAATCCTATCCTCAGTTAAAAATTTCAACTTGGAAAAAAATTTCACCTTGGGCTTTTTGAGAATAAATAAGAGAGAGAGAACCCCTTCCAATGAGGACATTGACCTATGAAAGAAAGAACTGGAAAGTCCCTGGCTCATTCTACACAAAGGTTAAAGTTTTGAGAAGCACCTACAACATTATCTGTCCATTATCTTATCTCCTCCAGACTGACTCTCCCACTGGACATTCCTCTTTTGGTTTAAGGTACCAATTTTTCCCTCAGGTGAGAGTACTTTCCAAATGTTACTTGCTCATATTATCATTAACAAAAGTAATCTTATTGGCTGGAATGGGTAATACAAATAACCACTAAACCACCATAAACAATGTTTCACATATAATTTCGGGAGGTTTCTGGCCCCAAAATGAAAAAGCAATATTGTCATCAGTAAAAAGAAGGAAAAGGGACAATGCCCTTCTATAATATTTTCTATTAGAAAGTCTCTGAACTTTCACAGTGCCAAGGGGAGAAGATTAGATTCAGGAGCTCACTTTTTATCTTCCTAAGTATCTGGATTAGAAAGAAAGAAGATTGATAAGTAAAACAGACAGACAATGCAGCCACCTACAGCTGGTAATGCTGCTTGGTGCAAAGCAGAGAAAGTGCCCCCTAGGCCCCTCTAGACTTTACTACCACCTGCCAATTAATTGTCATTGTGAGTATATCAATCTATAATGTCTACATGTGAATGGTGCCCTCTAGGGTTGTCCCAAGGACATGCACACCAGCTACATAGAGCCTGGAAGATTATTAAATAGCCAAAGAACAAGATCCAGGAGGACAGGCTAATTCAAATGAGAAGCATGACAAGTATCTCTTATACAAAAGGCAACAACCAGCGTTTTTGTTCACATGAACCAGAGACAAAGCAAAAGGAAGAAGGCTTCAGACACAGCATGAAAAATTTAGGCTACAGGGAGGAAGAACCGCCTAATAAGAGTGATGGAAATACTCTGGCTAGAGTTGCTTAAGGTGATCTAGCATTTCCTTTCTGGGGCTTCAGAAACATTTTCATTTGCATGTGCATATCTGCCCTTGCTTATGCATTCACAATTCTCCCTCAGTTTTGAGAAGGAAATACCAGACTTTCTTTGCCTGACACAACTTACAACTTCTAAGCTAGTATAAAGATTAATAGATTGGAGTCAAAAATACCTGGGTATACATCCCAGCTCCAGCCCTTACTTATCAATGGAGGGTTTAGCCACGCCCATTAGGTCCATTAACTCTCAGATTAAATGTCACCACCCCATAGAAGGCTGCCTTATGAAACACCTAAGTAGGTTTCCCACCATCTCCCGAGTATGTTCTATCTCAGCCCCCTTATTAGTTTCCTTCCCATCACTTACTGCAACTTGCACTTTTATATTTGTTTATTTCCTCGCTTTGTTTTCTGTCACCCCATTAGAATGAAAAAAAAAATGTGCATTGTAATCACTTGTGTATATTCCCAGCACCCAGAGCCCTACCCGGTCTAAGGCAACCGCTCAGTATCTGATGAACCATTGAACCTTTTTTCTCGTCTATAAATGAGAAGTGTGCTGCATTTGCTGTGAAGAACACAACATAAAGGATGGGGCTGGCTGTCCCAGACTGCTCTCCAGTCATACGGCTCCATGGTTGCTCACTTCCCAGGCACAAGTCATCATCAACAGCAACATCTGGAAAGGCTAAAGGCAGAACCTCCTGGGGTTTGCAAACCCATCAAATCCTAGCAATGTCTCCCCTTTTATCTCATCACTACTCTTGTGTCATAATCAACTGTCTCCAGGAGTGGACAGGGGTGGGCAGGCTGGACTCAAGAGACTCAGTGTTTCCACTGCAATCACCCTGTGGCTTTCTGCACAACATCTGGGGCAGTGGTGCACCTGCAAGTACCTTCCATCATTTCCTTGTGGGGCTCTTCTGAGGATGGAACATCACAATGGCATCTGTGACAGTTAATTTTATATATCAACATGGCCAGGCTCTGGGGACCAATCGTTCAGTCAAATACTAGTATAGATGCTGCCGTGAAGGTGTTTTGTAGATGTGGTTAGCACTAACACTCAATAGACTTTAAGTAAAGCAGATTACCCTTCGTAACGTGGGTGGGTCTCCTTCAATCAGCTGAAGACCTTAAGAATAAAGACTGAGGTTCCCAGAGAAGGAATTCTGCCCCAAGACTGTAACATAGAAATCCTGCCAGTTTCCAGCCAGCTGGTCTACCCTATGAATCCTGGATTTGCCGGACTCCATAATCACATGAGCCAATTCCTTAAAATAAATCTCTCCCTCATATTATACATATGTAAATTATATATATACATATCTATTAAATATATATTAAGTATCTTTATATATTATAGTTATAACTATGTATTAAATGGTTATTAAATATGAATGTTCATAAATATATGAATACATATCGTGTGTGAAATATAATGAATATAAATCATATGTGAAATTTTTTATGTGTATTTTCTTCTGGGGTTAGGATCCATTACTTCATCAGATTCTCAGAGCAATATTCCCTAAAATTTCATATGAGAGAATATATATAGACTAAGAGGGAGAGAGAACCAATAGTATATACAGTGGGATATATACAGAAACATTAGAGCATTTCTCAGAGTTTGTGATTTTTACATTCAGAGAATCTGCCTTTTCCATAGTGATGAAAAGCTGTTTTTTTATCCTCTCTCAGGGAATGTTCAAGAACATCATGGTACCCAGCGAGAGGAATGACCCTTGAGAGTGACCTGTTTACAAGTGCCTTTCTGGCCTCCTCAGAATCACTTAACCTAGGCCACCCTTCCGTAATTCAGAGAAAATCAAAACCACAGTTTAGAGCCTCAAAAAAGTTCATGTAGTGGGGAAATGAAGAGCTCCTCAGAGTTCTGACGCAAATGGAAAAGACTTTTTTCCACCTCCAGTTACCCCTCTGGGCCCTTTCACCACCTGGAAAAAAACAGTGGTACATGATTGAACAAGTAAGTACTGCTCCCTCCCTCTTGAATTCCGTTTTTTAAAGAATCTCTTTTCTAAAAATACAAGGAATTCTATGAATCTTTTTTCTGCTTCTGAAGTATTTTCTACAGAATCTCTCTAGTACTTGCAAAAGTGGTGATTATGAATGACTAAACAGTCTTGCATATATTTCTGGAATACTTGGAAATGCCTCTGTTATTTTTGGAAATATGTGCTTGTTCAGGTTATTCTGGCAATGGGCAGCTACTGAAAAAATTCTTTCGTGATAAAAAGCCTGTAGCTCCACCTACTGCTTCCTCAAAGATGACAGCCAGGGTTTCAGCACTGAAAAATACAGACGGAGGTCCAGCGAAACAGCTCTATTTTCGATACAAAGCTCATTTTGCTTTCGGTAAAAGTTAGCCAATAGGTTTCCACCACTGGCAAAGCTAATAGATATAGCCCATACATTATGTATTACAAGTAAAAGTGTGAAATAAAAGCAGGCAAGGAATGAATTGTTTGAGGGTTTTGAAATATATATCAGCGTCGTTGCCAACATCTGCTGAAAAGTGAGACAGATGGAAGAAGTCCTCAGGGAGCACATGACTTTGGGGAAGGAATGGACATTAAAATATAGGCAAAATATTCACAAGCATGAGGCCTGATAGTATCGGTGCTTCGTGTTTTGCCTGCCTTTGAAGGAAATGGTGACACGGGAGCTGAAGGCAGGAGAGAAGCGAGAGCATCCAAGTCTTTAAATGAATGTTCCTTTCAAAATGATCCAACTCTCCTCTCCCCGGTCTTTGCTCGTGGCTCACTCACACAGGATCTGATCCAAGAAACAATTTCCGATGGAATTAATTCTTTTGTTTCAACTTTTTCCACTGCTACCAAACCGTTACAGCAAACTTTCTTCTCTAATTTCTAGAACCTCAACCACAATGGATTATGCTATTCTTCTCTCAAAATGCCATTAAGAAGTGCCAACAAGGAAACTTTTTTTTTCTTCTCTACTCTTTTATTCCAGTGAGTCTCAGATGCTTTTCAGGTAAAATTCAGTTTCTCTCTACCACAGCTAAACAGAAATACATGTTTCCCATTTTCCATTTGAAACAGTGAGGAGTGGCTAAACTAGAACATACAACTGGGGAGAACACGAAGAATGACGATGTCAGTCAGGTCCAGGCAGATAACATTTTTGTTGTTAAATCTAGAGGATTTTTCATTTTTTTCTGCTTTCATTAACAGGACTTAGCTGCTTAAAATTGTATCCAGCTTTGGTTTCATGTTAACACAGTATCTTGTAATTATACCAACCATAACATTTTATTTTGCACCTTTACATTTTGGGGTAGAGCTTTGTTTGGACAACTTTTAATTTGATATCATTTTAACCCTCCAGAGAAATTGCCAGAATCATACCAGTACCTCCCATGTACCCTTTACCCAGATCCAAATGGGGTAAACTGTAAAAATTCCGACCCACTCATTTTTATCAATCTCTCTATATGTCGTTTTTTTCCTACTAATTTGAGAATAAACTGCAAGCATCATGCTCCTTTACTCCTGAATAAGTTAGTGTATACTCCCTAAAAGAAGGACATTCTCTTACATAACCCAGTACAATTATCAAAATCTAGGAGACTTAACATTGGTGTAATTCTACTATCTATCTAATTCACAGCCCATATTCAAATTTCACCAGTGATCCCAAAAATGTGTTTATGGCTGTAATTTTTATTCCAGCCCAGGATCCAACCCAGACTCACACCTTTTGCTTCATTGTTCTCTATCTTTGGTCTCCTTTGTTTTACAGTGGTTTGTCACCCTCTCTTTATCTTTGATGACCTTGACACTTTCAAAGAGTCCAGGCCAGCTCTTTTAGAGAGCGTGCCCCATTTGGGGCTATGCCTCTTTACTTTCTTCTATTGCAGAAATGATGTGTTCTCAGTGTATCACATCAAGAGAGACATGATGTTGGCAGTGCTAACTTTGATCACAGTATGAGATGGTGCTCGCCAATTTTCTCCCTCCATAATTAACAAGTTGTGGGGACACACTTTAAGATTATGAATATATCTTGTTCCTCATCACACCTCACTTACTAGTTTTAGTATGCATTTTTCCTGAATTAATTATTTCTAATGACGGGTGCAAAATCATGATTTTTCTAATTGTATCATCCTTTCTACATTTACTAGTTGGCACACTATTTTTCACCTACCTTATTTCAATATCACCCTTTTGAAATTTCAATTGCAAACCAGAAGCCTGTTCACAAAGACCTAAGCTGCTTCTTGATCTGAATGAGATTTCTGAAAAGCTTGTGGGTATTAAATCTTATAGAAAAATATGAAATATTCCCTTCAAACCCTTTAAGCAAATTCTTCCAAAAACTACGAACGACAAAATCAAAACAAAAACAAAGTTGCACCTACGTTAATACTGAATGATTTGATTGGGAAAATGAGAACCATCAAATTTAAAATAGAGTACAATAAGGGTCTTCACTTTGGAGTCGTGAGAAAAAAGACAGTAAAAAGAGAAGTGGCCTCACAGAGGCCAGGAGACAGTGTCTCCTCCCCCCGAGAATCGAGGGAACCATTCATCCTAAGACATTGCTACCTGAGGCCACTGTTCAATCCATACAGACTTGAAGGAATCTGGGAAGATCATGTGACTCATCTCTAACCCCACCCCTTCGTGCCAGTGGGTCCCCACGTAACAGTCTCCTCAGATGCAGAATGAACCTGCCTTTAAGACCTGCAGAAACCTCCACCCTCTACCAAAGAGCAATGCTTCATGCCAGAAAGTCCTGTATAGCTAACCAAGGCCCTTCAGCCCCTTTCCTGTCAGTATTATCCTCGGCGTAACAGCCGGTATAAGAAAATTCGATCTCTTGAATCCTGTGAAAGTTTGGTTTATTCAGCAACTATTTACTCTCGTTCTCCTTTTTTTGTGGGTGAAGTTTACTTCTCTGCTCCACTGACATTGGACTTGGCCACATGAGTTGCCTTGGCCAATGGGATGTTAACAGAGAGGACACGAATATGTATGCTTCCACAGTTTGGCTTGGCCTCCTACATCTCTGGATAGCAGTGGCAAGAGCATGCCCTGGGCAGAAATCCACTCCTCTTGCAGCAGAGGAGCCTTGTCTGCAAGTTCCCTTGCTTTTTAAACCTACCAACTAGCATCTGGAGTAGCCTCTTTCTTAGGTCTCTCCTTGCCCTCAGTGTACGGGGTCAGTGAAACAGATTTTACCCAGGAAACCTCTGAGGTTGTGACCCCAAACAGCTAATCTTGGATAAGGTTAAATTTATAAATAAAAAGAATATGAAGGCAATGGGCAAGTAAAGGTCATTTCCCTTATTTAGTAATGTTATCCACTCAGCATTGTGTCAGGAGGGCTACACCAAAGTCCCAAGACTCCTCTGGAAAACAATAAAATCTTAAAGTAGGGAGAGATGGATAATTGGGCCTCATCATAAAACAACAATAAAAGTAAACGAACACAATACAAAGATGTGCTATTATTCTATTCAGTCCTAGACTGGACATACTGGACTTTTAGTTGAATAAGATAATATATGAACCTACTCTCTTTTGAGGTGTCTGGGGACCCCATGTGATAATAGCCCACTTAAAGCTAGCATATTTATCAAGGGCACCCAAAGATAGGCATAATTTCTGATAAATAGCCAAGAAATTTCATTCCATTTGCAATAAAAAGATGATCAGAGCAAAGTTTTAAGGATACTGAATATCCAAAAACAAACAAAGAATATTCCCTGGATACTGTTCAGCCTGAGTCCCCACAAAAAAATACACCTAGAGTAGAGCTGAACCCAACTCACAGTCTGGATCTAAGACCAGCCAATCATCACACTGTAGCAGAGTCACCCACATGAGCCCACTTTAGACCAACTAAACCACAACTCCCCTGCAGACCCATGACCATGAGAATAAATGGTGGTTGCAAATCACAGAGTTGGGGGATGGTTTGGTTTGTCATACAGTATTACTATGGCATAGCTGACTGATACAAATACCATAATGAAGTCCTTCTCTACTTCTGTCTGTCTCCAGATTAAATAACCTCAGTTCCAAATCACCCTATCATAAGGCTCTATTTTGATGTTATTCCATTACCTCATTCTCTCTTTTCTTAACTGTCTCTATAAGAAACTCCTGCTCTGTTTTGTGACTTACAGAACATCTTTCCTCCAGAAAATGTATTAAAGATTCCAGGAAGCCTGACTTTAAGGCATTTGTTTGGACTTATCTCCTGGCATGATAACTCAAAAAAAGGTTGCATAAGATAAAAATCTAAACAAGTGACAGAAGAGACAGAATGAAATTACCTGCAAAATGGGTCCCCTAACCTGTATAATCTTATGAACTCTAAGGTTACAATAAACTTGGGAGTAAATAAAGTATTATTCTACTCAAGGTCAGCTTCAGGGTCCCATGCTTACAAGGGCCCTATGCCTAGTTTAATGCTCTGTTGTCACCATATTAAAATTTTCAATTGTTTTGAGAAAGGGCTCCTCGATTTTATTTTGCACTGGGCCCCACAAACTACGTAGCTCATTCTGATGGTACAAGCCAATTCCCAATCTGAAGTCTGCTCCTTCATTTCCTCTGCTAAGGCTTCTGTTCGGGCTCTCATCTCTTCTTCCTTAGAATACTTGAAAGAATTTCTAATTATTCTACTCCCCTTTTTTCTTCCCTGCCCCTATCTTCTCCTCTAGAATACACAGATCATATCATGCCACACCCCTAAAATCTTTCAATGAATCCTCATTGCATGCAGGAAAAAGTTCACATTTTTTTAGCAAGGCATAAATGTCCATTACAAGGGTAGTACAACCTCCATTCAGCCTCTCCATGCTTTCCCCTTACCTCCTTCTGTCACCCTCTATTACTGTCCCAGAATGACTGCCCCAGATTTCCTTGTCCTCCCCTCTCCTTGTCCCATCTTTGCTCATTCCTCTGCCTAGAATGTCCTTCCCCTCAATCCTCTTGTCTTGAGAGTACTGGACCAAACGTGACCTCCACAGTCTTCCCTGTCCTCTCTCCTACTCCATACAAATTCCTGACTCCTCATTTGGGCAGCATGTGAACAAACTTCTATTACAGCACTTAACATAAGCACCGTAATGGTTTATTTACTGCCCTCCAAACAAACTGTGAGCTTCCAGAGTCAGAAAGCATACCCTGTTCACCTTTCTGCCCTTAGTTCAATGACTAGCATGTAGAAGGCATCAACAGTAGGCATTCAGAGGATCACTGAATTTGAATGGTCTCATAAGTAATAAGGAAACTTAGATCTAAGTGTTTTAGTTATTCATTCAAAGTCATCCTATTAAGTTCATGGCATAGCCAGGATTCAGTCTCAGTCTCGGGCCACTTGATTCTTGGTTCAGGACACCCTGTCGTCTTCTCCTCATGGCTTTTCCAGTGACGTATCAGTCATTTCCCCCACTAATCCATGAAGTAACTCACCCCTTCTGTGCTTATCCAAGGTATGAAGCAGCATATACTGTGCCCCTCCTAGAAATTCTTCCAAAATATAGATTGTCAGATCTGGGGGAGTTCTTAGAGACTGCTGTTCCACCTCTTGGTTTCACCCAAGAGAAAGAAGAAACCAAAGAGGGGAAGACTCTCTCCCTGGGTTGCACAATCAGATACCAGCTATGCCGAGTCTCAGGCCAGTGCTCATATCACTGACCACAGTGCCTTGTCATTAGAGGCAAGAATCCAGATTAAAATGCTTGATCACTGCGAATAACTGTATTGGCTCCCTAACAGCTTTCAGTGGACTGATTTCCTTCTCCCCTGGGCTGAGCAGAGGACTATCTGAAAGTCACACAGTGCTCTGAAGTCTTTCAGCTTTTATCACCACCAAAGTGTGGTCTCTATCCAAGCACACATGGGTTCCACCTTGTTCAAACACATGGTGGAGGAACCTCCAGGTCTTCTCCACATGCCCTACCCCCTCCGTAAAAGCATGTCTGAACTTACCTGATGTCTCCATTCTAAAAAAAAATAGCTCTGAGGGAAAGATTTGTATTAATAAAAGCTGCAAGAGGATTCCATATCTATCTCCAAATACTCAGTGGGTGTTGTTCAGAGAATAATCATGGCCTCTTTTCCAGCAGCTCTGAGGAGAGAATGAGAAAACTGTTCCAACTCCAGCCTGAGGGATCCAAAGTAGACACCGGAAAGAAGAGGGATACGGGACACAGAATGGGAGGCTGGAAACAGACTTCTGATAATCTGAACTCGTTAGGAAAGAGTGGATTAAAATTTCATAAATCAAGGGTTAACAAAGGGTTAAGCAAACAGAATATTCCAAGTAGTCTCATTGGCAATTTTGGCAACACCTTAAAAGAAAATGATGTTTGTTGGTCTCTGGAATTTGTCCCCCCAGAAAATTTGGGATTAAAGCTACTTGTTGAGGGCATATAATCTGGAAGAGGAATTAACTGGGGGCCAGAGCTTTTTGGTCAGCTGGTGCTTGCTTCCTCCTAGTCCTTTGTCATGGACACATTCACTATGAAATAGAAGAAAGACAACTGAGGGGCGCCTGGGTGGCTCAGTCAGTTAAGCGGCTGCCTTCGGCTCAGGTCGTGATCCCAGGGTCCTGGGATCGAGCCCCACGTCTGGCTCCCTGCTCAGTGGAGAGCCTGCTTCTTCCTCTCCCTCTGCCTGCCACTCTGCCTACTTGTGCTTGCTATCTCTCTGTCAAATAAATAAATAAAAATCTTTAAAAAAAAAAAGAAGAAGAAGAAGAAGAAGACAGACAACTGAGCCACAATCAGAAGGCCTGGTGGAAACATGTTGTTCCTCTGCTCTTTGTGTCCTTATTTGAAATATGAGGATTAGGAAGGAGCAAGGACTTTGATTGTGGGCAGATCAATCCAAATCCCAACTCATGGGATTTTAATGGCATTTAATGTCTCTGAGTTTCACTTTCCTCTTCTCTAAAATGAAAAATATATCATCTATCTCACAGGAATTTTGTGAGAGATCAAATTAGTTAAAGGCACAATGTCTCCATTGCACTCAGTTTAAATATATTCACATATTCTTTCCCATCTTTTCCCACATAGAGCTTTCGGGAGGAGTAAATAATGTAATATACATGCCTGACACATAATCATCACATAATAAATGTTCACTTTCTCTTCTCTCCCTTCCCACTCCACCATCATTATAATGAGGGATTTGTAATAGCTAATCCCTAAAAATCCCTTCTAATTCTGCAATTCTACTTATGCATTCTCTGCTTCACCACTGTGCTTTATTTGTATATCTTTGGATCCAGCATAGCAGCAAGCACGATTATGTGCCTTAATTAGTATTCATAGCATTGGATTACGTTTCCCCAGTAAACACCAGGTTTGGGATAAAGCACATGTTCTCTGTGTCTCTAGAACTAGACCCTAAAGGAAGTAATTCCGCTTCCTAACATACGAGGAGGTTGTCAGAGGTAAGTTACAGTCTTGCCCAGCACAGCACTGACATCACCGACTTCCGCAGAAAAGCAGTTCATACCGCATTCCTCTTGGCACTTCACATATGGAGTATCTTCATGAAATCATATGGCTGCTTTCTAGAATTCAGCAGGCATCTCTAGCAGCTAGTTGCATTTAAAAAACTACCATATCAGTCTGCTATTTTTAGACAGTGCCCACAGCTCAAAGGGGGCCATCAAAGATCTCCCTTTGAATCCATATTTGATTGTTGGCCAAATTTTCCATATCCTGTTCTAGGCCGCTTCAAAAACATCTGTTTCGATTAAAGAGTGATCAGGAAAGTGCTCTCATGTTATAGAGGAAACAGGCTTCGTTTAATATGAATTGCTGGCACTATAAACCCTTGTTTCGAAGCTGAAGGGGCGATCATCAACATCTGTGCCAAATCCAGTAAGACAGGCTGGGCCATGCTGAACACAGACCACATGACTCAGTTCTGGGAAGAATCGCCCTAAAATGTGGGACTGGTGAAGTTACAGGGAAAGGTCTCTATCACTCAGGTTTGGCATATATCACCCCAACTAGATATGAAAAAAGAAAAGAAAATTTATGGAGAAACCATACTCCATGCCACACTTGGGTGCTCTTGATCCCAATTAATTGGCAGTAAGACAATTCTCGGAAACACTTCTTCCCTTGCCATCTCTCTTCTTCAAGTATTAAATACTGAACTTGAGTCCCACTTCAAAAAAAAGTATTCATCTTCCCTCCTGTCCAAATTCCAACCCTATTATTATAAGCCAGTCTATAATCTTGACTGATTGCCTGACATCTACACATTTATGTTAATAGTACAAAAGACATTTATTGTGCACCTACAGCATACAGAGCACTAAGAAGCTCAATGTGTGGTCTTATTGTAAAGGAGCCAACAGGTCTGGACTCCCGCACAAAGAGGCAAAAGTAAGTGTCCTCCAAGTGGTAGAACTCAGAGGAAAAAGGATCACTTACAACTGGGTCAAAGAATAAAGGAATGACTCTTATGCAGATTTTTTTATTTTTTTATTTTTTTATTATGTTAATCACCATACATTACAGCATTAGTTTTTGATGTAGTGTTCCATGATTCATTGTTTGTGCATAACACCCAGTGCTCCATACAGAATGTGCCCTCTTTAATACCCATCACCAGGCTAACCTATCCCCCCACCCCCCTCCCCTCTAGAACCCTCAGTTTGTTTTTCAGAGTCTATCGTCTCTCATGGTTTGTCTCCCCCTCCAACTTACTCCCCTTCATTCTTCCCCTCCTGCTACCTTCTTCTTTTTCTTTTTTTTTTAACATATGTTGCACTATTTGTTTGTTTCAGAAGTACAGATCTGTGATTCAACAGTCTTGCACAATTCACAGCGCTCACCATAGCACATACCCTCCCCAATGTCTATCACCCAGCCACCCCATCCCTCCCACCCCCCACCACTCCAGCAACACTCAGTTTGTTTCCTGAGATTAAGAATTCCTCATATCAGTGAGGTCATATGATACATGTCTTTCTCTGATTATGCAGATTTTTAAAATACTTTTGTCGGTGATGGTTCTGGGAAGTGCTTTGCAAATAACGGAAATGGCACAAGAAGCATCCTAGAAACCAGAAGACATGAACTTGATTGTCAAAAAAATTCCAACCATCCCCTTTCCATAATGAGTTAGATTATATGTAAAGACATAAAAACAGTTGGAAAAGCAAGGTATGCAGGCTTCACATATTCATTAGTGTTAGATGACACTGTGCAGGAGGAGTTGGGGGATGATACCTCGCAGAGGTAGGTAGTGAGCTGGGCACTAAAGTACTAACATACAGGATTGGTATGGGCAGCAGAGAAGGTATTTCAGGTAATGAAATAATTCACAAAAGATGTCACCTCTATGAGCACCTCCCTTCCATTTTTCTAAGCCCATTCACTCATTCATTCATCACTATTTATTGAGCACCTACTGGGTACCAGGCTTTGGAGACCAGAGATGCTTTTGTAGTATTATGAGCCTCCTCACGGCTTTTACAGTATTATGGAGGGGATGAAATTAAGTGCAGAAATAATTATAATTTAATTGCAATTGTGATAAATACAGTGAAGAAAAAGTATAGAGTACTTTGAGTGTCTGTAATTGGAATACATAACTTGGCTGTCTCTTTAGAGGTTGCTCTTCAAATTCCAAACAGGTGCCAGCATATCGCACTTTCTCTAAAGGAAGTCCATGGCCCATCCGTCTTCTCCCGGAGCTCTGAGGTGAGGCTCTGTGGCCCTCCCATATGCATTCCCTAGTTCCCTTGCCTTGTGATCACCTGAAGTGGCATACCGATTTATCTTATACACCTGCTGCACGGCTGTGACTGCCCGCAGGAGCTGTTGGTAGCCCACCCAGATCCCCTTGACTAGCGAGGTGCCCCATCTCCCAGCTGCTGTCTCTGCTGACAGCTCACAGCTGCCCCTCATCAGGAAAAGTGCCTTCGCCTGACAGGATCTGCCTGGCCAAGAAATGCCTAGAGGTTACCACACAGGTGCATGCACCAGCTCGTTGGGAACACAGCACAGTCACCCAGGGATCGACAGACACGGGGATGCTAAAGCCCAATCCTCTTGCCTCCAGATGAAACAACTCTGTGGCACCATCCACACTCTGGAGTACTCTGTGGGATCAGTCCAGCACACCTCTTTGCCCACCCTCTTTCTGTGCCCCAGCCTGCTGCCCTCACTCCCTCACAGGTTCACCAGAGACCTCTCCCTCAACAAAACACTTGCTCAAGAATCCCTATTCCAGCTCTGCCTCTAGGAGACCCCCCCCAAATCTGTCCTTTTCTGAACACTACATTGCCTTCCAACTGCGAATTTCGGCACTTGGTTTTCTCCTCCGGTGCTCCACTTAAGGTATCAATAAGCACTGAAACCAGGCCCACAGGCAAAGGAGGAAGAGGAAGAAACAAAAGGTCCTTAGCTAATCAGCCACTGAAATAAATCCTAGCAAGACATACAGGAATTCTCATTCTTAAAGGATTCTCATTTGATAAGTATTATTAAATATTCTCTTTCCTTTCTCTCATAATAAGTTTTCCCCATTATAAAGGTTAATATGCTAATAGTCTTTATTGAGGTATGATTTACATACAGTAGCATTACAACACTACAGCTCAGTGAATTTAACCATTTAATCCATATAAACACCATACAGGTCAAAACATAGCACTTTTCTCGCACCCCAGAAGCTCCCCAGTGCCCCTTGCCTTTAAACCATTCTCCAACAGAGATAACTTCTGTTCTGATTTCTGTCACTGTAGTAAGTTTTCATATAAATGGAATCATACAGTACACACTCCTATCTAGCTATTTCCGTTCAACAAAATCTTTTTTTATCTCCATCCATGTTGCTGTGTGTGTTAGTTTGTCCCATTTTATTGCTGAGTAATAGTCCATTGGATGAATATACCACAATGTGTTTATCCATTCTCCTACTGATGGGCATTTGGCTTGTTTCCAGGGTTTGGCAATTATGAATAAGTCCGCTAAGCAACTTCTTGTACATCCCATGTTAGAAGGGTTTATAATTTGCTTAGAAAGCCTAAATAGTAGGGAACCTGGGTGGCTCAGTGGGTTAAGTGACTGCCTTCGGCTCAGGTCATGATCCCAGGGTCTTGGGATCGAGCCCCACATCGGGCTCCCTGCTCAGCGGGAAGCCTGCTTCTCCCTCTTCTGCTCCCGCTGCTTGTGCTCTCTCTCTCTCTTTCTGTCAAATAAATAAATAAAATCTTTAAAAAAAAAAAAGTCTAAATAGTGAATCTTCCTCTCCCATTGTATAGTTAGAAATCAATAAAGCCATTCCCCTGGGTGGGGGTGGGGGATGTCAGGTAATAAATCTGCAAATTGAGATTAAGGGAGGGAGATTAGGCTCAAGTTCAGCAGGCAGTTTGGAGATACCCAGGAGTCAGGAAAGCTGAGTCTGGAAGCCTGACACAGAGTGGGTGTTCTGTTCCAATGCGCCCACGTGATTAGGGCCACTAGTCCACTGAATCTTGGTCTCATGTACTTGAGCCCAGTATGGGATCGACAGCTATCTGTGTTAATTGAACAGATTATCAAAGCTTGATCCTTCCTCCAGAATTCATAAGGACATCAGATTCAGCACACAGTAGAGTCAGATTCAAATATATACTCTCAGTTTAACATGAAAGCTGATATGGATCTCTAGGGGAGAGCCCCTGCCTAAGGGATTTATTTTCCAGTAAGGGAAATTCTCAAAATCCCACATGAGTTTTTATATGGCCTATCCTAAACTCACTCCTTACTTTACTAATTCCTTTTCAGCAAGCTTCCATATATTGGGTATCACATATTTGTCTTGAATTGTAAATGTACAGACCTAACAAAAGGTCAATCTTTTAACCTTCATAGCTACCTTATGAGCTAGGTTTTATTATTACCCCCATTTTATAATTGAAGAAATAGGCACAGAGAGGTTAATTTATCCAAGTTATGCAGCCACCAGAATTGCTGCTATGTCTACTGGCTTGTTTTGTGTCAGTCTTAGCACTAAATAATGCAAAAATGGGTGCTCTATAAAAGAGCAGTTATATTAATCTAGAAGCGACAGCCTCAAGAATCCAGTACACTGCTAAGACAAGAGAAGAAAATAAAAACACAGTACATGGGCTTTCCAGGATCCTGAAAAACTGGAGGTGGTCCCTTTGTTCCACAAGCCTGAAGAACCCAGGATGGAGACGCGGCATTGTTGCTCCTGAGGTTGGCTCAAGAATCAAGAAAGTCCCCAATGCCATAAACAGTTCCTATTTGGGGCACAGTTTATTTACTGCAAGATTCTCCTGGGCAACAATATGGATCCCATATATTACAGAGTCAGGTGCTGAGGGCAATACACTCGGCCTGTGGCAGAGACCTCCAAGCTTGGCATGGAGAGAAGAAGCAATAGCTTAGGGTAGTAGGGTCAGCTCCACTGGATCAACTCCTATACTGAGTGGTCACTTGGCTTCTGATGACATTCCATGTCCTTAGGAATCTATCCTTAGAGTGGTGACTGACAGCCCAGCAGGGATGCTTAATGAGGGTTAAAAGAGGAGCAAACACCTTAGGCCCTCAGCTAGAGCCTATCTACTCTAATTTGACATAAGTCTAACAAATATTAGAGAGAGAAGAAACAAGCCAGATGCAAGCCAACACACAGCAGAAGGGATCCTTTCTCTTTTGATAGTCATTTCAGTTTCTGCACATCTTACCTTACCTGATTAAAACAAACCCCAGGTACTCTTAAAACATCATATTACATCATAGTGCATAACATGGAATTCATAAATCTTGCTCAGTAGTATCTAAAGGATAAAGTATGAAGGTATATGATCCATTCTATATAAATGTGGTAACATTTCTTTCAAATTATTTTCGCTTTTCAGCTTTTGTTGTGATAGATAAAAATGATAGATGCTCGTGGTGATAGATGATAGATAGACAGATAGATGATAGACAGACAGATAGGGCAAGCTTACATGCAAACAGAAAGACCACATTGTACAGCACAGAAAACCTCTTCTCTTTTCAATGTCAATTTCAGAATCTATTCCTAAATTTCCATGGCTGCATAGTAAGCAGGGTCTGCCCCCTGCACTGTCTAATACAGTGCACTAGTAGCCAGTGGTCAGATGTGGCTGGCTACTTTAAGTTAAATTCCATTAAAATTTCAGTTTTTCAGTTGTGCTCAATGGCCACATGTGGCCAGTGGCTGCCATATTAGGCAGGGCAGATATAGAAAGGACATTTCCATCATGACAGAAAGTTCTATTGAACATCAGTGGTATAACCTTTATGCATTTATCATGGCAGAAGAGGTAAGAAGCCAAACAGGAGCAGAGAAACGCCCAGGTACTTGGGACAGCAGGAAGCCTCTTCTACCCCTAGGGCAGCAGGGACCTCAGGAGGAAGTGGTGTTTCCAGAGCCCAAGGGCCAGGGTGATCTGGCAGAGGGGACCTGTCTGCCAGAAGCCAGAGCCACGGAGAAGACATAGCTACTGCTCGAGGTGCTGCTAAAAGCATAGAAAGGTAAGAGAAATCAACCTGGTTTCTCCCCTCCGGCCTTCCCCTCTCCTACCAGTACGTCCCATTAGCCCAACCCAGCAGGAAGCTGGCAATCACAGGAGCCTGGGAAAGACAACCTGTAAGGAGAGAAGGAAAGTAAGGAAAGTGTGCAGCCGGCAGGACACCCGGAGGTGAGACAGACTCTGGTCCATCGGGAGAACCACAAGCACCATGGGGGAAGCATAGGCCTCATCGATGGACCCAGGGCGGCACACAGTGGACAGACCATGAAGGCCCTAGGATGGGGCCCCAAGAAGTTTGCGTTTTATCCAGAAGGCTCTGAACAGCTACTGGTGGGCCTTAGGAAAAGAGCATTCTGACCAGATTTGTGTTTTAGGAAGATCATCAGGCTAGGCCCACGATCCTCAAAGTGTGGGCCTGGACCAGCAGCATCTACCTCACCTGGAAACTTATTAGAAATGCACATACTCAGACCCCAGCCCAGGCCCAGAGAGTCAGAAGCTCTGGGGGTGGGGCTCAGCAGCGTATGTATGAACAGGTCCACCAGGTGACTCTGATTCTTACTAGAGTGTACGGGTCCCTGGCTAGCATAGAGGTGGGATCTAAGTGAGAGGTGGGGGAGGCTCTAGTGAAGACTTGGGACATAGAAGGGGTGCTTGGAGAGTCATGAACGGGGGAGGCCTGGCAGGGCTGGTGACGGGGCCAGTGTGGCAACAGGGGGGAGGAACCCATCTGGAACAAGCAGAGGAGACAACCGCCCGTGTGATGAGGGACACCAGGCAGAAAGCTTTCAGACCCAGATACGTGTAACCACTAAGCAGCTACTGATTGCTCAGGGCTCTGCTCTAGGCGCTGTGCCAGGGAGCCGCAGAGAGGCCCAACCTCTACAATCCCGCACCTGAGGGCTGACATTGACCTCGGCAGCTGGTCACTGATGCTTGTACTCCCACAACCAGATGAAAGCATCTGCCTTCCATTAAAATGCAGATGTGCTCTACAGGGACACCCACAGGGTCTGGGAGCACCTGCATCAAAAGAAGCAAACACCCCACAAGCTTGGGAACTCAGAGCAGCACTGTGCCCCTCTCCTTTCTTTGCCCCAAACAGTGAGCACAGGATTTAGGGCAGCACTGTGCAACTAAAATGTAATGTGAGCCACATATGCAATTTTAAATTTCCTACTAACTTCATTAGAAAAAGTAAAAAGAAACAGGGAAGGGCCACCTAGGTGGCTCAGTTGGTTAAGCATCTGCCTTTGGCTCCAATCATGATCCCAGGGTCCTGGGATCCAGCGTGCTGTCAGGCTCCCTGATCAGAGGGGAGTCTGCTCCTCCCTCTGCCTCTGCCTCTCCCCACTGCTCGTGCTCTCTCTCTCTCCAGCTCTCTCTCAAAAAAATAAAATCTTTAAAAAAAACAGGTAAAATTAATTTTAAGAATGTATTTTATCGGGCGCCTGGGTGGCTCAGATGGTTAAGCATCTGCCTTCGGCTCAGGTCATGATCCCAGGGTCCTGGGATTGAGTCCCGCATCAGGCTCCCTGCTCCTTGGGAGCCTGCTTCTCCCTCAGCCTCTCTCTCTCGCTCTCTCTCTGTCTGTCTCTCATGAATAAATAAATAAAATCTTTAAAAAAAAAAGAATGTATTTTATCTAAGCCATCATTTCAACCTGTAGTCAATCTTTAACAAGTTATGAACAAGTGATCTTAACATTGTTTTTTTTTTTTCACCTGTTACTGCCTTTGGAATTTGGCAGTGTCCATTCATAGCACATCTCAATCACAACTTGCCCCACTTCACGTGCTCAGGAGCCACATGGGGCTGGTAGCTTCCAGGTCAGGCGGTGCAGCTTTAGAAGACAGTAATGGCTTCTCGGGGATTTCCTGAATGGACAGATGCATTCTTTCCTGTGGAACGGACAACTGAGGATTTGTTATGTGTATTATTATTGTTACAGCCATGGCTCTGTGGGACAGGAAGTGGGGGACCAGCAGCAGCGAGGAGAAGGGGCATGAAAACAATTTGTCTGGAAATCCATGCTAGGAGGGAATCAGCCTAAGAATACCTCCGAAAGAGGGATGAGTGCCCCTGCGAAGGTAAGTGGCCAATAAAAATAGGGACGCCCGCGTCCCACTGTCTATTGCAACAGGTAGAGGGTGCCTCTGCTGCAGCACTGTATCCACCATGAGTGTCTCCCGGATGCTCCCCAGAGCCCGGGGTCTACACTGTTTGCATGTATTAAGCAAGGAGCAAGTGATGGGAAATCTTTATAACACTTCGGTGGAGCTGCCAGCCCAGCTTTTCCACTTACTGTTTGACTGTGGGCATGTTTCTTAAATTCTCAGTCCCTCTGTTTCCTCGTCTATAAATGGAGTTCATAGTAATATCCTCCTTAAAGAAGTGTCGTGAAGATTAAAGAAAATTATGGAAACAAAGTGCTTAACACAGAACCAGGTCACAGAGAAAACATTTTTTTAATGTAAACTATTATAACTGTTCTTGTTAAAATAGAACTATCTGGGGGCGCCTGGATGGCTCAGTCGGTTAAGCATCTGCCTTCGGCTCAGGTCATGATCCCGGAGTTCTGGGATTGAGCCCCACATCGGGCTCCCTGCTCGTGCTCTCTCTCTCTCTCTCTCTCAAATAAATAAATAAAATCTTTAAAAAACAAGAAATATCCTATACTTTTCAAAATGGATCAAAATAAAGAAAAGTATTATTATCACTGATGGAATATATGTATTTTTTTAGTCCTTGCTTTTCGTTTTTAAAAGATGGACTTTATCCGAGAGCAGAGATGGAATGTAGAGGTCAAGGGCAAAGCCTCAGCCTGGAGCTCAGGACTCACCACCTTGCAAGCTCAGATGGGCCTGGGCAGGCTGAGAAAAAAACACCAGAGGACAGGGCACACCAAGGTTCCCCATGGAAAGAGTGAGGAAACCAATACCAGAAAGCGAAACCCTGGGCTGGATCTGTGAGGGCTGCTCTGCTGGGAACTCGGGCAGGGAGACAGGCCGCTCACTGTGCGTGGGAACTGGACCCCTGTGCTCGGCTCACAGGCAGCAGCTTCCCAGCCTCCTCTCTGCCTGGTCTTGGCCAATGTCTCCTGTCTCCATTCCCCGGGGTAGACCCACACCTGTGGCTTTATTTGTATTACAGGGTACGCCTATATCCCATTACAAAGGCCTCAGGGCTCTACCCAATTAAAAAGAAGTTCCCAGCCCCTTGCAAGGCTGGGAACACCTAGCTTCCCATCCTGCCAGGGAGACACATCCCAGCCACCACCACGAGTGTGGCTGTGTATTCCAGTGCAGCTAGGAGGTGGCTGTGGTGACCACAATTGACCTCAACCCTGCTTGGTGTCTCTGCCCTTTCTCAGCACACAGACACCCACAGCGGCTCCATGGAGACACCCATGAAGTGCCATACTTTCTCCATTCCACCATATTATCCTGATACTAGGAAGTTCTAGTCGGGTGAGGCTGAAGTTATGGAGTGCAGCTTCCCAAAACACTAGAATCAACAGCCCATTCTAGACCATGTATCAACTATGGTGAATTTGCCTGCCCCACCCCTTCCCAGAGACAGGAGATGGGAATCTGGCTTCCAGAAAGAATGGAGATGTTTCCATAGGGAAGGGAGCAAAAGCCCATGCCAAAACACCAGAGAAACAGAGTCCTCCCCACAAGTCCTCCCTCAAAAGGAACAGAGCTGGATGTTTTGGCTGATTCACATAATGTTCCCCCACTGAGGTACAACTAGCCAACAGAAATCCAGGTACCTTTCAAGCCAAGATTAGACGGGACTGAATGTTGTTTTATTTTACTTTATAATTTTTCTTTCACTTGACTTCAGTGACTCTGGGTCTTAACAAAACAAATCTCAAAGGGGGCAAAATAAATCCCAAAGAACTAGAGTTTCCTGCACATTTGCCTCTATACCCCCCTACATGTTCAGCAAGGGCTTGGAAGTATATCCACTCAAAAGAAATTAAACATGGCAGAATAAATAGGTGTAACAATGAAGCACCAGTCACATTTTTTGTTCATTTGTTTTAAGAGGACGCCATGCCCAGCATGGAGCCCAATGTGGGGCTTGAACTCATGACCTTGAGATTAAGACCTGAGCTTGCTCAAGAATCAGATGCTTAACCGAGAGCCACCCAGGCGCCCCTCATGTTTTTTGATATAAAAGATTTAGCCGTTATTTTAATCACATTTTCCCACCAAACCTCTGGATCCTGTAACCATCCTCACCAATTTGTCTCTCTTCATTAAGCAGTTCTTAAGTGTTAGCAAAGCAGAGAGCCTCCTCCCAAACCTTGGCCCCACCATATTTTCCAGAACAAACTTCTGAAGGACAAAGTGAATGGCCAACTTGCCTTGTCAGGATCAGATGTTGGTTTCATGCCTGGTGCTGAGCCAGGAGCTAGAAATCATATGAGCTTACTGCTCTCCAGGAACTCATGGCTGAGCTGTAAAGATGGGATATATTCATACAACAATCAACAGGGATAAAGGCTTTCATGGAGATGAGTCCAAGACAAAGTGATAGGACTGAAGAAGACACCACTGGCTGGGGTTGGTGAAGAAAAGAGAAGGTGAGGTTTATTTTGTCTTTAAAACTGTGAAGTCCACGAGCTTGGACAAAAGTGGAATATAAACCCTACCTTGTAGTCACAGAGCATGTGCAATAGTATGGTGCTCGAGAAGGGTGTGGAGTGGGGAAGCAAGGGCTAGGGGGTGAAAGGCCTGAGCCACTGAAAGGTTTGAAGCTGGGAAGGAGCAGGATCAGATTTGTCTTTTGGAAAAGTGTCTCTGGCAGTGTTGAAGAAGTCCAGTTATGGGGGGGGGGGGGAACAGATTAAATGGACAGACCCATTAGAATGCCACTGTAATTAACTAAATAAGCTATGAGGGATTTGAACTAAGCTCTAGAAGTATGGTAGGAGACAAATGAAGGCTGTTTAAGAAACAGAGTCCAAAAGCAGTTAGTAACTTCCTGAATGTAGGGTGAGGAGAAGAGGGCTCCCTGGGGGCCTACTGTATTAGATGCTGCCTTCGTTTGGGTTACCCTGACAACAGATCCTGAAACAAGAATTTGGTGCAGGTAGCTTATTGGGGAAGTGATAGCAGAAAATCACAAGGGAGAGGCTGGGGCAGGCAGAGAGATGGAATTGAGGAAAGATTATGTTATGCATAGGTTCAAGCCCACTGGGTACCCTCTCAGACATTATGTAGAATACAGCTCAGGACGGACCCAGCAGGTGAGCAAACCTGGGTTCATATCCACCAAGTGTCTATCCCTCAGGAGTTGGGGGTCAATCCTGAGAGTGCTTGATTCCCCAGCACGAGTGCCCTGCCCCAAGCCAGGATAAGCAAACCCTCAGGCAAAGGGTCGAAAGTGCTTGAGGTAAGAAGCCACTGGTGCTACAGAAACTGTCCACCACGGTTGCACGTGGCCTCTAAGGTGGGTGGGGTGGGCAAAGCATAGCACAGCACAGTTTGCTTGATGACTAGAAGGTCATAGACTCAGATTATCTAGCAAGGCGATAGTAAATCAGTTCTGAGCTATCATGTCAATTTCATCCCTTTACAAATTTTTAAGTGAAGCTGTAATATACGCTGATTGGGCCACATTAAGGAAGCCCTGTAGTTTACTAGGTGAGTACCGTCTGGTCATCTTGTATATAGTAGAGCATTGTTCCACGGCCGCCAAGGCTCTGTGAAATATATCCAGAATGATGGGCTGATAATAGAAGCATCAAGACTGCAACCAGAACACTATACATGACGACTTGTGATTAGGAGAGTGGACGAGAAATTTGGTGCAGGATCTGAGACCGTCAGTAACATAAGAAGCTTCCAAATTACGGACTGATTCTGGGTAAATGTAAATGTCTCATGCCTAGAGGGAAGGAAGCCAAGTATTGTTTGATACTCATCTTTTGAGGCTTGGAACTGTTGGATTTGGTATCTAGATCAACCACACTCTGGTAATCTTCTGAGGACGTTTTGATTTTTTTTTTTTTTTGGCATTCCTATGGATCCCAGTCTCTCCCCATATTAAGGAGGGTGGTTGCCAAGAGGCCTCAAGGGACCATCCCCAAAGAAATACATATGAATGTGAATAGAATTTGTAGCCCTAGAGAAAACTCCACACACTTTTAAACTTATCTTGGAAAAGATCAGACATTTTCTACCCACAGATTTGAAGCAGCCTGAACCTAAAGTATTTAATTTCCATATTTAGAGCAGTAGTTGCCATTGGTATATAATACAAACCATCCCACGCAACTGTGATCCAGGCGTACACTGATTACTGCTAAACTACCCAGAATTCGAGCTCAATTTCACAAGACAGAAATATGACTTTTTTTTTTCTTTTGGTCATAAATGATCACCCAAGGAAGTAGCATGACAAAATGTTTCCTGATGCTTTCACAGGCATATGGCTGAAACTCAACCTCACACACATCTGTACAAAAACATACTGAGCAACCCACAAATAGCTGAGCTTTCTGGCAACATTAACACCCGAGCATCAGCGAGCCTTCTGCCCCTAATTACTTGAGACATCTCCTGCTTTGCTTTTATAACATCCTGAGCTGTTTATCAAAGAGGTCATAACATGAGAAAGTATTCGTGCCATCTTTAATAAAGAAAAAATCTGACTGGACAGGGAGAGAAGGAAAAACACTGTTGCAATAGAGCAACAATCAAATTATGTCTATAATGGGCTTTAAATCTTTAGAAGAAAAGATCTACAGTTTAGCAGTACAAAGCAGTATTATTCCTGTTGTTATTAAAAACTGCCCTCTAATCCTTCACACATATGTAATACATCTCATCCAAGGATCTCAAAGTCCATTATAAATAAATAAGAGGCTACACTTTATAAAATCTGGCCAAGGCTACAAAAGAGATGGAACTCTCTGGTCATGAATAAGCCAACACTTTCAGAACAACTCACCAGCTAATTGTATAAAGTCTCTTAGTCTCACCAAAATTTGGGAAAATAACTAGTTCCTGATATACAAAAGGCACTCAATAACTGCTTCCAACTACAAAGATTAATCAATGATCTTCTACAGGACATTGCGAAGATTGGTTATTTCATGTGATTTTTTAAACTAAATCTATTTTGGGGATCCTAGGTGGCTCAGTGGTTAAGCGTCTGCCTTCCGTTCAGGTTGTGATTCCAGGGTCCTGGGAATGGGCCCTGCGTCCAGCTCCCTGCTCAGTGCGAAGCCTGCGTCTCCCTCTCCCACTCCCCCTGCTTGTGTTCCCTCTCTCACGTTTCTCTCTCTGTCAAATAAATAAATAAAATCTTTAAAATAAATTTATTTTATATATAAATGTTACCAGGAAACATGTAAGCCCTTATAAACTCTGTTATCCAGAGGACCTTGTAATCTCAGTATTGAAGCAGAGAAATACTAGTTAATTACCTCCCTGCTCCCCCATAGCTTCATTACTATCTTCCCATATCTCTACAGAATTTCTCTGTTGGGAATTGTAAGTCTGAGCCCCAGTGAAGAAGGAGAAAAACTGTCAAAAGCTAAGGTAAGAAAACAGAAAGTTCATAATGATTAAGAAGCATGACCACTGCAATTAGCTGTATGATGTTTAGCAGCATCCCTAGCTTCTACCCAGTAGATGCCAATAGCACTTCCATTCACCCCGCCCCAATTGTGACAACTAAAACTGTCTCCAAACACTGCCAAGTGTCCACTGGAGGGCAAAATTGCTCCCAGTTGAGAACCACTGCCCTAGAGATCTCAGAAAATAAGTAACTTTCTTTTACTTACACATTGAGGTTAACTGAACAGTTCTGCTTAAAACTTAATTGTGTCTTCAAACCAACACATCTCCAGCTATAAAATACAAACTATCTGTGGCATCCAGGTCAATCAGTGAGCAAGTACTACTTGTATAATGAGCCATCCTATTTCAACAAGGCATCTGCCTTCATTTCTGTATTATAAACTCAGGCTCCAAAAGCAGCATTTATATTGAAAACAATCAAAACAGAACATTTACTAATATTGTCAGAGACTGCATATAAGGTGACAGTAAATCTCTATGATGTCATGTGTCAAAGAATGGCTCAGAGACATGTAGTTAATTATCTGCATTCCAAATAATTCACTTGTATAAGTGAGAGGGCCATTAAACTGTTTTCAGTGAACAAAGGTAAAAACAAGGTTAATTAAAAAAAAAACAGTGGTGGAAAAGAAGGAAGAACAGTGAGAACAGTAAGCATAATTTTGCATTTTGGAGGTAAATTAATTAGCTGGCAGGTAGCACAGAGGGCTGTCTGGTCCATGTGCCCTTGAATAGGCCATCTAAGATAGCACACAAAGCAATTTCAGCTGATGATGGATTCTCCAAATCACCTTGAGGGCTTCGCTGTGGAGTATATGTGAGAGGCTATCCCATGACCCACCTGTTGGATCCTTCATCGGCATCTCAGGGCAGTCAGGCAGGGTCTGTGCCATCTTTCTATTCAGAATAGCCCTCACAGGAAGGCTAATTTTAATGTAACGGCCTTTTTTGAGCTCTATAACTGAACAGAAAGGAACTGCTACGCAAAATAAGCTTCAAATTCCCAAGAGCTAGAAATCCTAGGACTGGAGATTTCCTTTCAGAAATGTAGGATTTTCTGCTCTTCGAAGTGACGGCTGAGCACGTACGAGGCTTTCCACCTGCTCACCAAGTTGCAGAATCAGCAAATGTTCTTTCCTCCAGCATTAGAGAAAATTCTAGTCACTGAAAGTGCCACTGAAAAACAGCAGGAAAGAGCTCCTTGAAGTGCAACTATCTTGATGTTTCCAGAAAGGCTACCCTTCCTTTCTTGCTTCACAGTGAATTACTCCGGTGAAGAAGCACCCATTGCTTGGCATCCATATTATCCCTGAGGATGGCTCCTGGCACAAAGTGATCAGTCAGTAAATGGCAGACATTGCTAGAGGTTTTATTATTATAGTCACCACTTACTGAATATGTGCTCTGTTCTAGGCAGTGGTCCACACACTGCATATTTTATTTCATTTACTCCTCACACCAACCTTAGATTATCATAAGCACTGTTACTGTCTCCTTTTACTATTATCATCCCCTTGAAGTCAGGAAGGTTAGAGATGCCTATGGTTGCAAGCTCATGTAATTGTTTTTAACATTTCAGTAATTCCTGATTTTTCTTTGAAAATGACTTTCCTTTTCTTGGCTAAAGGGTCTCTCTTCACCCATCCCACCCCTACCCCACCTTTAGTCATAACCTCTCCTTAAAAATGTACTTCAAATTTTTTATTTCTCTGTTGAGTGGCGGAGTCCAGGAGTAGAAGTGACTGATTCCATTCTTGAGTATTCATCTGTTCTAAGCCATGGCTCCATTTCTGAGCATATACTACTTGCCAGACACTGGAAGTCATTCAAAGATATGACTAAGATATAATTTTTGCCCTTTGAGATCCTCCCAAAAGGAAACGAAGAAATGCCCAACACAACAATGAGACATGAGCAATAGACTACAGGAGCCAAGAGGAGAGAGTAATTAGCTCTGCCTGGGGCCATGAAGGAAATGGCACTTACACTGATGTTTGGGGAGGAGTGGGAATTAGTGCAGGCAAAGAAGAGAAAGAGAACATATTCTGGTCAAGGGAAATAGTCTCCTACAAGAGTCACACAATTTCACTTCTCCACTGTATGTCCATTCGCTCTTATAATAAATAGTTTCACAGATCGCACATGCCAATAGGGGCTGGGGATCCAAAGGTGAATCGGAGGGGCAAGTTTGGGGCCCTCGTGGACCTAATCTTCTAATGAGCGGCAGTGCAGCAGCTGGTTTCCAAAGATGGCCATCAATTCCTTCCCCTCCTGTATACACATGCTGTCCCTCCTTCCTCCCATCAAGAGGTGGAGTGTATGTCTCCTCCCCTGGAATTTGAGCTGAGCCTGTGGCTGCTTAGACCAATCAAATGTGGATTGAAGTAACATTCTAGGAGATCCAAGCTCAGGCACTAAAAAGGCTTAGAAGTTTCCACCTTCTCCCTTTTGGAGCCCGGAGCTGCCATGTAAGGAGTATAGACTTTCATTCTGGAAAGAGAGGCTACATTAAGGAATACCAAGGCACCATATATCCAACTCCATACCACCATCTGACTGCAGCAGCCTAAGAGAGCCTATTCCAATTATCCTACTACTGCATAACAGACCACTCCAAAACTTAGCAGCTCAAAATAGTAACATTTATTTTACTCACACATTTTCAATTTGGGCACAGGTTGGCATTTCCACGTGATGCCTCATATGGCATCCACTGGAGTAAATCTGACTGAGGGCTAGATGATTCACATCCAAGCTGGTTCAGCTGTGTGGCTGGTAAGTTGGTGCTGCCTATCTGCTGGAATCTCAGCCAAGACCAAGGCTCTGTATGGCCTGAGCTTCTTCAGGGCATGGTGGCTGGGTTCCCAGGGCAAGTGTCTTAAGAGAGAGCCATGGCACGCTGTATTACCTTCAACAAACTAGCCTCGAAGTCACATGGCATTTCTTCTGCTATACTCTGTTAAGCAATTCACAATGGAATACCTAACTTAAGAGGAGGGGACATAGACTTCACCATTTGATCAGAGTGTAGCAAGATTCTGGAATAGCATGTAAAATGGAGAATACTGTTATGAACATTTTTATCTACAGAGTCCAAGTAAGGTCAGTAGACCAGCTAAGCCCCAATCAAGCTACAGAACCATGAGATACAATAACATACATGTTGTTTTTAAGCCACTGATTTTGGGGTGGTTTGTAAATAGAGCAAACAGACCACTGGATAGCTGAAACACATAAAAAAATATGCAGACATGCACATACGGGTAGGAAAGTTCAGATTCTAAAATTGATATTTGAATACACATTTAACAGAGTGATGAGAAATAGGAGGATTCAGGTCTACTCTAGATTGAACATCAAAGATGGTCTTTCTTATAATTTTTCTATGGTTTGAAACTTTTACAATGAGAATATATTAATGGACAATTCCAAAAACAAGATTTTTCCAAACATAAGCAGATGGAATTAGGTTAACGTAGAAGACAGAACAGAGAAAAATTTCCCACCTAAAACAGAATTGCAGAGGAATGTATATATGTAAAATAACTTCTTCCCCTAAAAGCCCCAAAGACTCTCCAAGCTCTGAGTTAATAAAGCAGGAGTGGGAGCAGGTCATGGAGCAATCCTGCAGAAGCTTAAATAAAGGCCAGCCCAGGTAGGTTGGTCAGGCCCTCAGGAAGGTAGCTTTTAAGGTCATTATGTAAGGCAACAATTGCCTGTGGTCATTACTGGCCTTGACATACTGTCAATCGACTTGGAGTCTACAGATAGACTGCCTCTTGATAAGGCTAACGGTTTTTCCCCCAACACTGGAGCATATCATCATTTTTCACTTGAGCACCAGATAAAGCTTATGATTTGCATTAACTATACACACTGCACAGAAAATTACATATATCTTTAAACATTAAAACCACACTCAGCCTGATGATATTCCACCTGAGTGGCATGTGGCCATTGAAGCACACTGAAGGAAAGCAGATTCACAATGAGTGGGTAGACTGGAAGGTTCGTCACTATAATACTTTGAATGCACCCTCCTCTCTCTTCCTCTCTTCCTCTCTCTCTTTCTTTCTCTCTCCTTACCCTCCTCCCCCTTCTTCCTGCCCTCCCTCCTTCATAATACCCATAAGTTTTATCTCCAGCTCAGACTGTTCTCTCAAATTCCAGACTCAGATCCCAACTGCCTCCCAGACATCACCACTTGGGTGTCTAATGGCATTTCACACTTATCCTGACCTCATGAAGCTTACATTTCATTGGGCAAGGCTGGCAAGACATAGGATAAACAAGGAAAATGCAAACACATCAGATAATAAAATACGCTGCAGAGAAGTGAAGCAGGGAAGGAAGATAGGAGGTGTGTGTTCATGTGTCTGTGTGCGGCTGGGAGTGGTGGTATAGATTTTGGATAAGGTGGCCAGTAAAGGCCTGCTGAGAATGTGACATTTGAGTAAAGAGCTGAATAGAGGCATGTGGACATCTGGGGGGAAAAGCATTTCAGGCAGAGGGAACAGCAAGTACAAAGGCCCTGCGGTTGCCCTGGTATGTTTGCAGAACAATGATGAGGCTAGTGGTTACAGAATGGAGTGACCGAGGCCAGAGAGGAAGGACACGAGGTCAGAATTCAAGAGCTACCCTCCTCCCTGTGCTTTTACCCTGCTTTCTATCCTCAACCCAGCAGCTAGAGCAATCCTTTAAAAATATAAATGGATCAAGTCACTCATTAGGTTCCAAACCCTCTAAGAGCTACACTTCCCCCTCACAGTAAGAGCCTATGACATACACAGCTTGCCATATGGCCCCCTAACCCCTCGGCTATCCCCTCTTCCTAACCCCCTCTGTTCCAGCCACACTGCCCTCCATATCGTCTCTTGGATATGCCAGGCACACTCCCATCGTACGTGAAAAACCAATGTACATATGTTGTGTCTCCTATGTACAGAGCTGTTGGCTGTCTCTTTGCCTCTAGGGAAGTTTAAATAAATGTCTTCTAAACAAGTGTGGGGACAAAGTTCCAGTGCAGACATTAGGTCCAAAGGGATAACTTCCTAACTCCACAATAAACATGAACAGAAAAGCAAAGGGCAGCAATGCAGAGAAACTAAACCACATCCCAAGACTGGAGTGAAGCCAGCTCAGCTTGGGATTTCTGAGGTTCCCCAAGCCTGCTTGTCATAGAAATGGGTCACAGATCCATAACATAGTACCATGTAGTACAGACACCAAAGAGAGTATGAAGTGATGCTGTTTTATCAAGTGAAAAAAAAAAAACTGCAAGTGGAGAAGTAGTAAGTTGTACACAATCTCTAAACCTCTCATTAACCCACAGCTTAGGCCAGGCATATGTAAAGTATTCACATGGCTAACATTCTAATAGATTGGACTTTGATCCCATAATGTTCTTCATGTTTACAGGGTCAGGGAAAGGAAACACCGATGAGACTATGTTACTTGGAATCTTCTGGCCAAGGAAGGGGCCTTGTTGGAAGAAATTGGAAGAGGTTATCTCAGGAGCTGAGTTCCTGCTGTCAACCTGGTGAGCTAACTCAGATATTCTGAGTCATCTCTTTGCTAAACTATCAAAAGGAAATGAGACTCCCAGATTCATCCAGATTTGTCTCTCCTTCCAGCTTTCTGTTCATGCAAGTTCAAAAGAAATGTGCCTACTGTGGAAGAGATCTCCAGATGGTACCATGCATGATACCTATAGTAACCAATCTAGTCCTCCTTTCATGAGCAGTCACCATCGCCAGATATTTGAAGATACTAAAGTACAAATTCTATAAGCAGAGATAAATAATATAAGACATAGATGAGAACTTTTTTTAAAGATTTAATTATGAGAAGATATAGACCCATAAAATAAGGACAGGCTACTAAGAAAAAGAGGCATTCAGAGAACAAGAAAGAGCTCTTTAACATTAAAAACATGATTTCCAAAATAATATATTGAATAAAAGGGCTGAATAATAGAATAGATATGGCTAAAAATGCCAAAATAGCATCCTAGATGATAAATCTCTTAGGCTATAGCACAAAAAGAAAGAGAGACAGACAGGGAAAGAAGAAAAAAGGCAGAAAGTGAGGGAGGGAGGGGAAAGAAGGAAAGAAAGAAATTAGACTGAAAATGTAAAAATACAATTTGAGAAATATGGAAGAGAGTTCCAAGATACCAACATTCATCTGGTAAGAATTCGAGAAAGACTGAAGAAAGACAGCGGGGGAAAGAAGGGATAATCAAAGAAATAACAGAACTAAAAATTGCTGAGCTAAAGGACTTGAGCCATCAGGCTAAAAAGGCCCATCAAAAGACAAGTGGAAATAACTTTAAGTGATATGTAAAGGTCCCAACCAGTAAAATATTTATATTAAAAGATACACTAAAAATCTCCAAAGTAAAAAAAACCTTATAAACAAAAGAACAAATAGTGATTTGGCATCTGATCTCTCATTAACAAAGAGTACTGGTAGACAATGGAGCACTGTTCTCAAATTTCTGAAAGAAAATTATTTAGAAGTGAGAATTCCATTCCCAGCCAAACCATCATTTATCTGTGAAGACAAAATTAAGGCTTCAGATAGGCAAGGGATCAAAATGTTCAATATTCATATATCCTCTAAGAAAAATTATCCCAGTGAAATGAAAAAATAAATCCAAGAAAAGGACATGGAATATTTGGAATAGTAGTGAGTAAGGTACACAACAAAAACCACAAAATTTATTGGGGCATCTGGGTGTCTCAGTCCATTAGGTGTCCAACTCTTGGTTTCAGCTCAGGTCTTGATCTCAGGGTGGTGAGATTGAGCCCTGTGTCAGCCTTGTGCCTGGCTCCACACTCAGTACAGAGTCCGCTTAAGACTCTCTCTCTCCGAACCATGAGAGACGATGGACTCTGAGAAACAAACTGAGGGTTCTAGAGGGGAGGGGAGGGGGGATGGGTTAGCCTGGTGATGAGTATTAAAGAGGGCCCGTTCTGCATGGAGCACTGGGTGTGATACGCAAACAATGAATCATGGAACACTACATCAAAAACTAATAATGTAATATATGGTGATTAACATAACATAATAAAAAAAAGAAAAAAAGACTCTCTGTCACCCTCTGCCCCTTCCCACCCCTCCCGTGCTCACTCTCTCTCTCTCTCAAATAAATAAATAAATCTTTTTCAAAAAACCCACAAAACTTACAATTGAATCTATGTAACTGTTGGTAATATGCATAGGACACAAAGCAATTATTAATACAAGATTTCTTAAATAGTAGAGGCATAATAATGTAAGATGTAATAACAATCTCAAAATTATTGCTGGAGAACCAAAAGAAGAAAAGAGGTTAAGTACAAATTTGTTAATGACCTTGCCTTGTTCAGGTTATAGGTTATAAATGTATTAATGCTTGATGTTGTAGTAATCTATATAAATGTACAAATATTTTAACTAACAAATAGAAAAGTAAAAATAAGATGCTGATTCAGTTTTCTATTGCTGTCATTCCCAGAGTCTCTGATTCAAGAGTTGGGGGAGTGGGGCCTGAGAATTTGCATTTTAAGCAAGGTTCCAGGTGACATTGAAGCTGCTACTCCAGGGACCACACTTCAAAAACCAATGTTTCATAGTTTCATTTAAATATCTTCTTCAGTTCTGCATGGAGCACTGGGTGCTATACACAAACAATGAATCATGGAACACTACATCAAAAACTAATGATGTAATGTATGGTGATTAACATAACAATAAAAATTTAAAAAACAAAAAAAATATCCTCTTCAGAGGAGGCCTTCTCTAACCCAGCACCTGGTACATTCCATCCATTTTACATTACAAATTGTTTGTTTGTTTACCATTGTTTCTCCTCTAAAAGCATAAAAGATGATAATCACAATGATAAAATGGCAATAATGATGAAGTAGCAAAACGCTGTAAATATAGAGCAGTTGCCAAATATAGCACGATAAGTTGGTACGAAATCGAATGCCATGAATGTGAAGACGTCAGTAGGTGTTTAGACCTTCCTGTGATGATACAGGGGTTCTCAAACTTGGCTGCACAAAGATAATCACCTTGGGAGTTTTGATAACAACTGATGCCTTGGGTCCTAGCCCAAGAGATTGTAATTTAATTGGTCTAGGATGTGTCCTGGACACTGGGAATTTTAAAAGCTCCCAGGTGGTTCCTGTATGCAGCCAAGATTGAGAACCCCTGATCTGTAACAAGGAAATCAATTCATAGACCACATCTTCTCTTACTCTTCAAGGACAATCAAGCCATACATAAGTTTGAATACCAATTCCTGCCTTCTCATGGATTCAATGGGAGTTTTGTCTGCTGAGGAAAAGCAGATACAGCCTTCCAGCCCCTTCCAGCCACAATTTCCACTGAATAGACATTGCTTTACGGTACATTGCCCGCCCACCCCCAAAATATTTCACAGCAATTGTAACAACAGTATGAATTACAAGTGATATGCTTTGAATGTTATTATCCGTTTCCCCATATCTTGACATTTGAGATGTAACCAAGATCTTTGCATCCCTTGGACTAGTTGAAGGGGGAGATTCTGATTAATGTCCTTTCAACTCCTATATGAAACACATGGCTTGTATTAGAGACAAGATGAATGAATTGATACATTGGGAACTGCCTTCGCATTAGATGAACATGACTTACTAAAGCCAGGAATGTCCTAACTATTAAATCTTTCCATGTATGTGAATCAGTGTATCTCTTTTGGGGAGCAGCTCTTTTAAACGGGTTGTGTTCACTAGCAAAGAAAAAAAAAATCTTCCCCATCACTGAACAGAAGAACCATCATTCATCCACATAACTGTGAACATTAGAAATCTAGTGAGCTGACAGTGCAAAAATAAATTTACCTTAATCTCTGTTCTGATAACATAAATTTACTCTCCTTCAAATATTTAGTTTAAAAATACAAAAATCTATTGCCAAAATTTGTATTTTTACTAATGTTAAACTTGCCAGATAAAATCAGGACATCTGGTTAAATTTAAATTTCAGAAAACAGATACTTTTCTTAGTATAAGGATGTCCCAAATATTGCATAGGACTAAAATTATATCTGTTATTTATCTGAAATTTTGAATTTAACTGAGCATCCTGCATTTTTTATTTGCTAAATCTGGCAACACTAACCACTGTGGACTCCACATACTAGAGTCACATTCTTCAGTTTTAAGGGACTTTGGTGGATATTGGGTCAGAAGACATGGTCTTATCACTAAATCAATGTATTAAATGTCCCTGCTGATAAAAATATCTCTCTATAGACAGACAGTACCAACAAGTTAACCTCAATCTGACATGAACGAAAACCATTTCTAAGTGGTTATAGTTTCTAAAACAGAACTCCATCTCCAATAAATGTAATTATTTCACTAAAATTGTTTGCATGTGTTTCTTTTCTGCACCAGGCCATGTTCCTGTACCATCTTAGTTGCCTTCATCTGTTACTTTGCAGACCTTTCTTTGCCCATATCTTTGATTTAAATTTATCATGACACATTTTTAAACAATAGCAGGAAACCTCACTTATGACTTTAATTATAAAATAGTGTTATAAAATTATATCCACATTTTACTTTTGGCAGGCAGCAGGGCACATTTAACGTGAATATCTCGAGTTGGCCCCTGCAGTCCTCTGGTTGATTTCAGTGCTTACTGTATGTAATTGATATAAAAACACACGTTTAGGAAGCAGTTATTGGAACTTGTTAAAAGAAGTAGCCACATTCATAAATACTTTCATTTTGCTGCATAACATGCCAAGACAATTAATAACACACTTTTGGGAATATGGGCGAAATTCTGACTTTTAAGGAAAAACTGATGTATTCTGCTCTTATGTTAATTGTTGGACTATAAGGTCTAGAGCTTTGTTTCTCCTCAAATCTTAACTGTGTCTAATAAGAAAAAAATGAACTAGACATACATGCATCTCTGTACGTACCTATTGGTACTTAAATGATACTATTGTCTTTTTTTTTAAGATTTTATTTATTTATTTGACAGAGAGAGACACAGCGAGAGAGGGAACACAAGCAGGGGGAGTGGGAGAGGGAGAAGCAGGCTTCCCACCGAGCAGAGAGCCCAATGTGGGGCTCGATCCCAGGACACTGGGATCGTGACCTGAGCCAAAGGCAGACGCTTAATGACTGAGCCACCCAGGTGCCCCGATACTATTGTCTTTTATTAGTGACAAATGTATAGAAATGTGCCCATCCTCTAATAGGCATAACAGAAAAGACCACAATAAATTCAGAAAAGGCCACCTTTGGAATGTAAGCTTAATGCTGCCTGAGATAATCTCAATAAATTTTAAAATAGAAACTTTAAAAATAAAAACTAGTGGTGTTTTTCCATTAATGTAGGCAAGTTTCCACATGTCTCTGGCTTGAAGGCAAATATCGTTTATAGCATTAAAGTGTTGCTTCATTTGCATTCATTGTTTACATACTACCAAAAAATATATTTCACTTAGCACAGAATGAAGAGACAGAGGGAAAAAAGTAAGAGAATTCAATAAATCGTATTCGTAGTCCTAATAAAGGGGAGGAACAGGATATTCATAGTCATCTGCCACTTATTTTTAAAATACCTATATTAGACTTTGATAATTATATGAGCTATTAATATATATGCTTAGGAATCTCAGAAATGTGTCTCAGAAAAGAAAATCTGGGACAAGCAACAGCATAGATTAGCTTGGCATGCACACTATGAAGTTCCTCCAAGATACGGCCCCAACTGGGCACGTATGGTGATAAGCTCTGGGTGTTATATGCAACTAGTGAATTGTTGAATACTACATCAAAAACTAATGATGTACTATATGCTAGCTAATTGAACATAATAATAAAAAAATAAAAAATAAATAAAATTTTTAAAAAGATATGGCCCCAACTTTCAAGTTGTTTACCACCTAACTTGAGTGGTATAAGTGGGAAATACTAAAGTGCTAAATGGTGTGGTACAGACTCTAAGAACAATAAAGACTGGAAAGGGGGGAAGAGGCTGTAAATCAGAAGAGTCTTGAGGCTTAAATAAGATTTAGGTAAATGTCAGTTAGAGAAGACGTAGCACTCTTGGGGGGTGGCCAACCGGGGGTAATACATTACACTGGTGGTTGCCAAAACAGCAAAAGCAAAAAAGTGGAAACTGATGCTAAAGATGGTGTTGGTCATGTATAGTGCAGTCATGGCATCTTTAAAGGAAGAACTGCTTTAAAGGGGAGGAGAATGTAAGCCAGAAAACTCAAGGGTATCATATCAACTACTGATTTTCAGAAATGGAGCAACCTAAGAAAAAAGGTAATTTAGTCTTAGAACCACCAGAGATCATGTCAGAGAAGCACTGCCCCTAAAAAAAAAAAAAAAAAAAAAAAAAAAAAAAAAAAAAAAAAAAAAAAACCCTGAAGATGCACTTTCTTTGCTTCTCTTCCTCTGTTCCCACCTTATAACCTCTCATGACTCTGATCAGCAAAACCATGGAAAAGACAAATCCATAGGGGAACACCAGCATTGCAGTTAGTGCTAAGTAGCTTCCCTAGTAAATTTTTATACTTACACAAGTAGTAGTAGCTGCCATTCCAAAAATATAATCCCTTGGTACCAGGCATTGTGCTAAATGCTTGACCAACATTATCTCAGGTCATCAGCACAATCCATTTAATTCATTTGATTTCCTCTTTTAAAAATAAATTGCAGGCATCAGCCCCACATCGGGCTCCCCGCTCAGCAGGAAGCCTGCTTCTCACTCTCCCTCTGCTGCTCCCCCTGCTTGTGTTCCCTCTCTCACTGTCTCTATCAAATAAATAAATAAAATCTTTAAAAAAATAAAAATAAAAAAATAAATTGCAGGCATCAGCACATTTCATCTCTACATGTTTCAGCATGCATACCATTAATTAGAGGTCAGCATTACTGTCAACTGTTCTTTTGAGATACACTGAAATACAATGAAATGCACACATTTTAAGGGTACAAGTCAATGAGTTTTGACAAATCTATGCAACCCAAATGCGTCTCAAAATACAGAACGTTACCATCACCTAAGGGATTCCTTCTCAGTCAATCACCACCCCATCCCATAGGCAACCATTGTTCTTAGGGTTTTTTTCTCACATAAATTATTTTGCTTGCCCGTGGAGTGTGTTTTTAATGTATAGCATTGGTTTCCAAAGAAAACTTTTATGTGTAATGTTTAGAAATCTGTATACTTAACAGGCTCATGTGAAGATTCTGAATGTTAATGTTCAAGAGCCACTGTATTATACCAGTCCACCTCTCTGTGAGGTTATAGAAACTTCTGTTTTATTTACGATCTTTCTATGTGTTGCCACCTAAGGGAAACTTTAGTTCCAAATACTTCTTCTCTAATTCATCTTTATTCTCAATAATCATGCTCACAACAAATTACATCTATTAAAGGTAAGGAACTATCTGATTTACATAAATACTACAGAACACAAGGGAAAGGCCATAATTGTGAAAATGAGTCAGCAAAGCAGTGCCATCCCGGGGTGGGGGCGGGGGGAGAAGTGATTCTAGATGAATGGAATCTGACCTATGAAAACATGAAGCAATTCTCTCATGGATTAAACTCTATCATCTGCTTAAGAAAAATCCAGTTAGTCAAATATTTAGGAGGTAATAGAATTGTTTTGGTAGCAAGTGATAAAAATCTAATTGAAACTATTTTAAGCAAAAGAAAATTTATCAGTCCATATAAGTGAAAAAAATAGGGGTAGAACTGGCTACATACAAAAAATCAAATAATCAGTACAAAGGCTTTATCTCTGTTTATTTGGAGAGGGAGATGTCTTCACTCTGCTTTCTTCCATGTTGGTTCCTTTCAAACAATGGCAGTGTTAGCCACCAGCTAGAACTGCTAACTCACCATGGTCTTAGTGCTTATAACCTTAAAAGAATACTTCCTTCCCAGAAGTTCCAGAAAACCACTCTGACCAAGGACTTGTAGTCATATGTCTGCCCTTGGAACACGGGATGTGATGAGCCTCACGTAATGAGGGAGGTGACCAAGAGTCAGGAGGTAGTTCAGCAAAGAAAAGTTGCTATAACCAAAGAAAGGGAAATGGATGGTGATCAAGCAAAGCTGTATGTGTTGACTACAGGCAAATCACAAAAATGGCCAACACAAAGGATTAAGTGAAGTTAGACTATTTGCCCTAGGGAAGGAAATATTGAGTGATAGGCAATGTTTTTCTTCAAAAACAGGGAATATAAAATAAATTAAGGGTGATACAATCAGTGACTCCCTCAGATTCAGGCAAGGCAATCCTCTGTCCTGGCTCTAGAAGGCTCCACATATCACAAAAGTGAACAAATTTATCAGAGAACACATGGGTGCCTCCACCACTGAGAATCTGATGCTCAGATGGACATCAAGGAGGGCATGTGATGTAATGAGCACTGGGTATTATATAAGATGGATGAATCACAGGCCTGTACCTCTGAAATCAATAATACGTTTTATGTTAATTGATTTTAAATAAAAAATTATAAATAAAAATTAAAAAACAAAACAAAATGAGCAATCAAGCTAAGAAAATACATGGAGGAACCTTACATGCATACTAGTAAGTGAAAGAAGCCAGTCTGAAAAGGCTCTATACTGTATGATTCCAACTAAATGCCATTCTGGAAAGACAAAACTATGGAGACAGTAAAAGGATTAGTTGCCAAGGGTTGAGAATGAATAGGCAGAGCACAGATTTGGGGGCAGTGAAAATACTCTGTATGATACCATAATGTTGGATGCATGTCATTATACATTCGTCTAAACCCTTAGAATGTACATCAAAAGTCAACTTTAATGTAAACTACACCCTTTGGGTGATAATGATGTATCAATGTAGGTTCATTAATTGTAACAGATGTACCACTCTGGTGGAGGATTTTGACAATGGGAGGCTATGCATTACTGGAAGCAGGGGCTATATGGGAAATCCCTGTCCTTTCCCTTTACTTTTTTTTTTTAAGATTTTATTTATTTATTTGACAGAGAGAGACACAGCAAGAGAGGGAACACAAGCAGGGGGAGTGGGAGAAGGAGAAGCAGGCTTCCCGCCGAGCAGGGAGCCCAATGCGGGGCTTGATCCCAGGACCCCAGGATCATGACCTGAGCCGAAAGAAGACATTTAACCGACTGAGCCACCCAGGTGTCCCCCTTTTTTTGTTAAGATTTTATTTATTTTCCCTTTACTTTTGCTATGAATCTTAAATTGCTCTAAAAAAAAGTCTTAATTAAAAAAAAATCTTTGCATAAAAAAAAAAGAATCTGATGCTCAATGCGGGCAGAGTGAAAGAAGAACTTCAAACATCCATTCTCTAGTTCTCTAGTTCTAGTTCCAGACCCAGGAAATCACTTTCCACATCTTTCACCTACGTGCTCAAAAATTAAGGCAAATTCTGTATCCAAATGCTGGACAGGTATGTCCAAGTGAAGGAATGATTGGAAGATTTGAGTGCAGAGACACTTGGGCGAGCAATAAAACAAGTCACCTTGTCACACTCTTCCTCTGAGAGAAATGCATTCAGCAGCTCCTGGTATAATGAATCATTTCCCATAATGCCTAAGTATTTTTGTTTTTGTTTGGCTTTTCCAGAAACAACTCATGGTTCGAACAGTATTCATGAACCAAGTATGATATTTTCAACAGTTGTATAGGCAGTGAGGAATATTTCATAATATTAATTTATATTACCCTTGAACTTGTATATACACAGGTCCGGATGAAATGTGAAGTTTGATGCAGATCCTTTACATTGATAACTAAACAGTCATTGAACAGTAAACCTAAAAATAGTTTTATTTTTGTAAAAACTTTAACTTTTTTTACAAATTAAATGAAGATGATATCCATTAGCTATAATTTATATTTTGGCTATTAATTTTGATAAGTAATTTTTAAAATATTTTAGAAGAAAAATAACTTTCAAAAACAAGTGAATATAATTTTAATTTTGTCATTTTTTACATTTACTTTAATTTACATTTTGGAGGGGCACCTTGGTGGGCTCATCTGCCTTCAGCTCAGGTCATGCTCCCAGAGTACTGGGATCGAGTCCCGCATCAGGCTCCCTGCTCAGCAGGGAGTCTGTTTCTCCCTCTGCCCCTCACCCTGCTCTCTCCCTCTCTCTCTCACTCTCTCTGTCTCAAATAAAGTATTAAAAATTAAAAATTAAAATAATTTACATTTTGGTGAAAATATTAAAATTCTGCATACTGATTACAATTATATTTTATTTGTTATTCTTTTAGATCAATTCAATAGCAATTCCATGAAGTCAATATCAATTTTGTGAAAATATTGATTTAAAAACATAGTGATTTTGCTGAATGAAGGCTATAAAATAAATTTTTTATAAAATTAGCTCAATAATTATGTAGATCTTTATTACTTATCCAAATATAGCTGTCCATCAATAGAATACATGGGCAATAATAATTAAATCTGTCATCTTTGACATTTTATAGACTTTTAGCCATGTTCATTAAAATAAGAGGACAGAACATATTTTAATTTAGTGTACTATTTTGATTATTATTACCAGTTGTAGCAATTAAACTAAATGCAGATGAAACTAATACAGATCTTCTCCAACTATACACAAAAAAATGTGGATAAAATACAAAAAAAAAAAGAAAGGAAAGGAAAGGAAAAACATATCTGCAGAGGCAAGAAGTAAATAAGAATAAGTGCATATGTTGACACTGGGCCAATTTCAAAATCCTTTATACACACTCATAGTGGGAACGTAGGATCCTATCACCTGTGTGAAGACAAAGTTAAGATCTTGGGCACAGATGAGGCAGGTACTTCTGAAATATCTGCATAGAAGGAAATAGTGGAAAGGCTGCTCGTTTTATGGAAGAACTAGAGAAAATTAGCTCTTTGACCTGGTGAAGGATCAGGGAAGCTTGCCCCTTCTGAAAATTGAGTGAAATAAAATAAAATTTTCCCGTGAGAAATTAAAACATCAAGCTTGAGAAATTCTAGAGTTTATGCCATGTCAAGTGATGCCAGAATTCCAAGCTGATTGGATAATCTAAAAATCCCAAGGACCTTAGGCAGAGGCAAAGCAAAACTCCCATGTAGGCTGCACGCAGCATCCATAAATATACATCAAAAAAAAAATTTACATCTTGGTGAAGATAAACTCACATTCAAAAATTACTCACCACACAAGGAAATGATCCACCATCAGAGGAAGTCAGCAGATACAACAAACTGGAATATGTATCATGTCAAGAGTTTGAAATAATAGAATGAGCTGAGCAAGATTAGAACATAAGTATGCTTCTAATAAAGAGCTCAGAGAAGAAATGAAAACTATAATGAAAGAATAGAATACTCTGGGAAAGAATAGCTGAAGAAAGAACCAGTGACATTGAAATTAAATCTCAACAGATGGGTTAAAACACAGACTATTAAAGTTTAAAAAGGAAAAAAGAAGTAGTATCATAGGAAAGAGAGAATTACCCAAAAATAAAAGGAAAAAAAAAAGAGGTGTGGAAAGATAGGGCAGAATGGGAAGACTTAACCTACAAAAAACTAGAGTTCCAGAAAGAGAGAACAAAGGCAATACTTGAAAACATAATGGCTAAGAATCTTCAGAATTGATGAAAAACAAGTCCTCAGAATAACAACACACAAACACTTGTAAGCATTAAAAAAATAATAATAATAATTCATACCTCCATCTATTAAGTATTTCAAGCATAAAAAATAAAAATGAATCCATACCTAGATATATTTTAATAACTCTTAAGGACAGAAAAGACAAAGAGAAATTCTCATAAAGAAAAAATAGGGATGGGGCACCTAGGTAGCTCTGTCAGTTAAGTGTTGATTTCAGCTGGGGTCATGATCTCAGGGTCATGAGATCAAGCCCCACATCAGGCTCTGTGCTCAGCAGGGGAGTCTGCTTGAGATTCTCTCCCTCTCCCTCTGCCTCTCCCCCCTGTAAAATAAATAAATAAATCTAAAAAAAAAAAGAAGAAGAAGTAAAAATTGGGATGAATTAACTACAAGGATCAGAAGGTTCTCCAGAGTAACAGGTGAAAAGACAATGAAAAATAGCTTTAATGTATGGAAAGAGCTAGCAATAGCCTTAAAACTCTATAACCAGCTCATCAAAATATAAAATGAAAGCGAAACAGATATATTTTTAGTTATCTAAAGTCTAAGAGAACATATTATTCAAAGACTTACACTGAAAAAAACCACCAACACATGTTCTCCAGTAACAAGTTAATTGAACCCAGAAAGAGAGATACAAAAGCAATTGCAAGCAAAGAAATTATTAAGTATACAGTGACAATAACAATAATACTAATGACTTATTTGTATACTCAAACATAGGACAATGTACAAAGGAATCCTAAGAAATTGGAGAAGATGGTAATCAAGAGTTGATAATATGAGTTAATCATTCTAAGGGACTTCTATTGATCAGGGTAAAGGTGGAAATGCTTATTATGTTGAGATTTGATTGCGTTTAGATTTAACTAAATCAAGTATGCAAGTTTAAATTTTAAGTGTAATCCCTAAAACCATAGAAATAGAATCAATAATTTTCAAACCAATGGAGAGGAAAAAGCAGAGAATGAGGAAAAAATAAAAGAGACACCTGAAAAAGAAAGAAAAGCAAAGGAAAACCATGGTATACAAAAAATATGAAGATGATGGAAATAAACTTCAAGTGTAACAATACTCACAATAAATATAAGTAAGTTAAACTTGTCAGTTAAAAAATGAAGATCTTCAGATTGGATTTGTAATCATTTTTAATCCAACTATATGCTGCTCTGAAAAGTTATTATGGCATATCAATGATACAGAAATTATGAAAGAAAGGGATGACAAAATAGATCAGGACTTCCAGTTAAACATTAGAAATTTAAATAAATTATATATCTTGACTCTCTTCTAAAGCCCCTGAAAGGAATAAAGGAATAAACCCACAAAGGCAACAGAAGAAATGTCAAGAAAGTTTTGGAAGAAGGAAAACAGACGGATAAGTGGTAACTGACTCACCAGAGCAGAGTAAGCTGAAACCCAGCAGCCAGTCTGCAGGAGGTAAGAATGACGTGCCTGACTCCCATAGCAGAAACCCAGAAGGGCCTGAAATGGAGGCATCGAGTTCCCTAAAAGCTCAATGAAGGGTAGCATTGAAAAGAGGAAGTTTAGTTGAAAGTCTACATAAATTATTTCCCCTCTCCAAACACGCAGGGCCTCTCATCACAAAAGGTGGTACCAGATGGGTTCATACCTGGAAGAAAAGGCACAGCACGGGCAGGTGCAACATGCCAAACTGAAACAGGAAGATCATTTAATGATGAGATTATAAGTGTCCTTGTTGTCTTGGCACTGAGAACGTTGACTGTCAGGTCTAACCTATGGGCAGGACATTAAATGTTCTACCTTGGGTAAACTGAACAGCCCAAAAGAAAATCTATATAATACATTTAAACTTGGATATCAGACAAAAACCTTAGTAATCAGCTATCTTCCTTGATAATTTACAGTAAACATCACTCTTAACTAAAATAGATTAGATGCATTGCCTTTAACAGGAAAAGCAAGGATACCTGCTATCATTGCTTCAATTCAACATCGGTCTAGATTTCTGAGCTGGACAGTAAGAGAGAAAAGAAATAAGAGGTGTAAGTAGGAAGTAAAATCATGCCACATATGATTGCCTACACAAAAAACACAAGAAAATACCCAAACTGCTAAAAGTTTTTAAATTCAGCAAAACTGCTGATAAAAAACGATATACAAAATCAACAGCCTTCTTAAATCCTAGAAAGAACACTCAGAATATGTAACTGAAAAAAAAAAATACAAATCACAGTAGCAACAAAAACTATGTATCTGGGAATAGAAAAATTTAACAAAAGATATGAAAGTCCTTAGTGGGAGAATTAATAATTGTAGTCAGAGGCTGGGGAAGATTACCTAAATTAAAAGGAATACTTTGGATAAGAAGACAATATCCAAAAAAAAAAAAATTACTTCTCCTCCAAATTAACCGATAATTCCAATCAAAATCTCAAAGAGTATTTTTCAAGAAACTTGGCAAGCTGATCTTAAACTTCATTTTGAAGGATCCAAAGATAACAGTAAAGCTTACTAAGATTTCGTGAACAGCTAGAATAATTAAAATTATCTGTATTAGCACAAGGATAGAAAAGCATCTGGTTTTCAATTAATCTCACTTTTAAGCATCCCACTATTATCCACCACCTCTTATCATGCCAGCTGACCCCCAACTAAAACAATCCATTAAACCTACCGGGCCCCAGAATTGTTTAATTTTACCACCTCTTCACTGTCCCTCGACCATTCTCATGTCCTGTCTCTTTCACCATCTTTAGCCTCAAGTCCCTTATTCCTCTGGCTATCCCTCTTTTTTTTTTTTTTTTTTAAATAAACTCACTCAGTAGAACCCCATCTCTTGTTAAATCTAACTCTTCACTTTCTATGAAGTTACATTAGGGTTGCCCAGTATGGGGAGCAGAAAATGTAGACGGGCCACTGGTGTGCCAGCAAACATACATTTCCCTGACCCCTTCATGCTCCTACTCTGTCAAATGGCTACTCCTCATCTTTTCTCCTTTCTTCAAACCTCCTCCATCACTCACAGCCCTTCCTCCTCCATCCTCACTTTGTAAATTGCCATGTTTCCTGGTGTCCTGAGGAACCTGAAGAATCAAGTCAGATTTTTTTTTTTTAGGTTATTGACAATAGGAACATTAATTTGGCTGAAAGTCAACATTTCAACAACTGTGCAGATTAGAAGACAATGGCACAATATCATCAAAGTACTAAGAAAAAGTAATTCTTAACCTGTCCTATACCTGGCTGTATTTCTTCAAGAATAAAAGTAGGGCGCCTGGGTGGCTCAGATGGTTGAGCGTCTGCCTTCGGCTCAGGTCATGATCCCAGGGTCCTGGGATCGAGTCCCGCATCGGGCTCCCTGCTCCTTGGGAGCCTGCCTCTCCCTCTGCTTCTCTCTCTCTCTCTCTCTCTCTCTCTCCCCCCACCCCTCTGTCTCTCATGAATAAATAAATAAAATCTAAAAAATATGTATTTAAAAAAAAGTAAAAAATCAAAATTGAGATTATTTACTACTTAGAAGCATTCAACGAAGAATGAACTCTGGAGAGAAGGAAAGGGAATCCATAATGAGAGTTCAGTGATGCAGGAAGGAATTGTGAGCAAACAAACTGGTAAATATATAAGTCCCTATAAACAGGAACTGTATGTGATAATCATAATAACATTTAAGCTGGAGGTTAAAATTAAAATAGAAATAAAATATTGGAAAACAATAAAATATATGATGGTGGGGGTGACTGCAGTGAAAGTGGTCTAAGATCTTTGAATGGTGCGGGGGAAGGTAGAAATATTAACTTTAGACTTTAAATATGCATGTTAGTATTTTAGTAATAACCATCAAAAGAGAAAGCATATATTTTTCAAAGAATAATGAAAAAAAGTTATAAAGTTTACTGATCGAAAAGAAGGCAAAAAAGCCAAAAAAAAGTAGCAACTTTAAAAAGTCAGTTCATTCTCAAAATACAAATTAAGATGGTAAAAATAAATATACTAGTGATCATAATTAATGTTATTTGACTAAACTAGCACATTAAGACAGAAGGTTGTCAGACTGGGTTCAGCTATCTGCTGTTTTCAAAAGACATATATCAGATATAAGGACACAGAAATATTGAGAGTTAAATGATATAAACAGTTCATCTCAAGTAACCACCAACCAGAAGAAAGCTGGTACAGTGATATTAATATCAGATGGCAAAGACCTTAAAACAATGTATTATATCAAAGATAAAAAGGTGATGGGGAGCCTGAATGGTTGGTTCAGTGGGTTAAGCATCTGCCTTCGGCTCAGGTCATGATCTCATGGGTCCTGGGATCCAGGCCCCCTGCCAGGCTCCCTGCTCAGTGGAGAGTCTGCTTCTCCCTCTGCCTCACGCCCCACACCCCTCCCACCATGCACACCCTCACACGCGCGTATACACACATGTGCACTCTCTCAAATTAGTAAGTAAAATCTTTAAAATATATATATATATATATAAAGGTGTTAAGTCATTTACCTAACCAGGAAGTTATGTAAGTCTAACCATATATGCATTTAAAAACAGGGCCCTACAATATGTAAAGCAAAAAGTATGGAAGAAGAGGGGTGCCTGGGTGGCTCAGTTGTTAAGCATCTGCCTTCGGCTCAGGTCATGATCCCAGGGTCGTAGGATTGAGTCCTACATCAGGTTCCTTGCTCAGTGCGGAGCCTGGTTCTCCCTCTGCCTGCAGCTCCCCTAGCTGGTGCTCTCTCTCTCTCTCTCTCTCTCTCTCTGATAAATAAATAAATAAAATCTTAAAAAAAAAAAGTATGGAAGAAAAACAAGGAGAAGTGGAGATTTAAACATATCTCTCTCAGTAATCAGTAAACATATGTATAAACATAAAGTATATAAAACATACAAACAACCCAATTAACAAGTTTAATCTAACAGATATATATAAAACCACATTAAATACACATTTATCTAAAACACATTTGGAATATTTACAAAAACTGACCACATACCCCAAGCCCTAACGCAATTTCCAGTAAGTTTCAAAGCATCTGTATCATACTGACCATATCCTCTAACCACAATATTTTTAAAGAGAAATATGTAAGAAAAGGATAAATAAAATGTTTTGGAGATTTAAAAACACATTGCTAAATAATTAATTGTCTAAAAAGGAATTTTAGCAAAAATTTTGAAAATACTTAGAATTAAACAATAATGGAATACTACATTCCAAGGTTTTGGGGATGTATCTGTTATGATAATACAAGAAAATTATTTCCTTGGCTATAATTGCTTATCTTAGAAAAGAAAAAAAATTGAAAATTAAGATGATAAGCACCCAGTTTAAAAAGTTAGAAAAAGGGTAAAATAAACCCAAAGCAGAAGGAAGGAAATAATAAAGCAAAAGGAGGAAACCAATGCCATTTTTAAAATGAACATATAATAGAGAGAATGGCTTATCAGGAAAAGGAGATAAGGTGAAATAATCCATTTAAGAATTTAAAAGCTGGCAAACCTGTGGATAAAACAAAGATTAAAAAATCATAAATATTACATAAAATTCATGGCAATAAACTTGGCAATGTAGATGAAATAGACATTTCTTAGAAAAATGTAACTTACCAAAACAGACTAAAGAAGTAGAAATAAGAATAAAAAAACCGAGTCAGCAGTTCAAAAAAAAAAAAAAAAAGAAAAAAAACTACTCATGGAAAAAACACCATGTCCAGATGGTTTTAGATACAAGTTGTACAAATAGTCAAGGAATATTTCATTGTACATTATATAAACTCTTCCAGAAAATAGAAAAATTGGCAATGATCCCTAATTCTTCTTATGAGACTATCACAATCTTGAAACCAAAATCAGACATGGAAAGCAAAGAAAGTAAAACCACAGGAGAGTGTCCCTTACAAACATCAATACAAGAATCCTAAACACAGGCTCGGGTTGAACCTAATAATGAATTAACAACAGACAAAGGGTGACCAAACTGGACATGAAAGAATGGCTTAACCTTTTAAAAAATGGAGTGGGCTATAATTCACTACGTTAGTGAATTAAGGAGAAATCCCATAGGATCATTGCAACATGTTTTATTGAATGCCTTTTCTGAATATGACATACATTTATGATTTTTAAAATAAATTAAATCTCTTATTAAATAAAAATAAATTAAATGGGATGGACTTACCCCCAAAATGGGAATCTCTCCCAAATCCACAGCAAACATCATACTTAAGGGTGGAATATTGGAAAACATTACCTCTAAAATCAGGACCAACACAAGTAAGGTACTATCACTGCTTCTGTTCAATATTTACAAAAAAGAAATTAAAACTATAAGGATCGAATGAACTGTACAGGCCCTGAGCATCAGAAAGAAAGAGAACTGTCCTTATTGTAAACTATATGATAACAGTATTAGTTATCTATTGCTGTGTATCAAATTATCCCAAAACTTAACAGCTGAAAATAACAAACTTTTATTACTTCAAACAGTTTCTGAGGATCAGGATTCCAGAAGCAGCTCAGAGGCTGAGAAGCATCTAGAATCAGCTCAGAAGCATCTCTGAAGAGGTCATAATCAAGATGTCTGCTGAGGCTACAGTTGTCCGAAGTTTTGACTGGGACTAGAGGATCCATTTTCCAAGTTGGCTCACTCACTTGGCTATTGGCAGGAGGCCTCAGTTCTTCTCCACGTGGACCTCTCCACAGGGCTGCCTGTGTGTTCTCATGACACGGCAGCTGGCTCCCCCCAGACTGAATCATCAGGCAGAGAGACATAGAGGGCAAAATGAAAGATTCAGTGTCTTTTACAACCAAATCTCATAATGACACACCATCCCTTCCACATTTGTCTATCTGTGAGAAGTCACTGAGCCCAGCCCATGCTCCATGGAGGGCAATTAGGATCCACCGCTTGAAGGGGGGAATCTGTGCACATTTTTAAAACAAGTAAAAGGTTGCCAGAAACATTATCAATATACAAAATTCAATTACATTTTTATACAGGAGTAATAGAGTTCAAAAATGCACATTTTGATTAAGATATATATTGATGGGAAAACTTAATTTATAAATGTAATAGTCCCCAAATTAATCTATAAATTTTCACCATATTTGATACACTGATTCTAAAATTTTCATAGAAAAAGTCCAAAAATAATCAAGAAACATTTGAAGACAAATAGAGAAACCTGCCTAACCAACTCTTATTTTAAAGCAATAGAGGGGGGCGGAGCAAGATGGCGGAGGAGTAGGAGACCTGGATTTCATCTGGTCTCAGGAATTCAGCTGAATAGGGATCAAACCATTCTGAACACCTACGAACTCAACAGGAGATCGAAGATAAGAATAGTAACAACACTCTGAACAGAAAAGCGACCACTTTCTGGAAGGTAGGACGTGCGGAGAAGTGAATCCGAGGCGATACTCGGGAGGATAGATGGCAGGGGAGGGGGCCTACGTCAGCCGCTTCTGGCAAGTGATAGAGCCGCGGAGCACAAAATCGGAACGTTTAGAAGTCAGCTCCGCGGAGGGACGTCGCTGCAGTGGCTAAGCGGGAGGTGGAACGTTTGCGGGACAGTGTGGTCTCAGGACCCTCGGGGTCACAGAAAGACCGGGGCTGCCTGAGTGCAGCAGAGCTCCCAGGTATCGGAGCGGGGAAGCCGGCTGCAGAGACGGAGCCGAGGCCTGGGCTCTCAGCTCGCGGTTGCCATAAACTGTGATCCGCGGCCCAGTCGGGCCACTGCTCCTCCAGCAGGGACCCAACAAGCGGCAGAGCCGGGGAGTCTCCCCTTTCTCCCCCGGGAGGAGCCGCGCAGGAGCACACCACAGGGATCTGCTGGGTTTGGAGACTCCACACGGGGTCAGGTGCCAGACAGAGAAACACTCGGTCACAGGCCGGGTGAGCACGGAGTGCGGCCGGAGACCGGGAGACGGGAGTGACTGCTTTTCTCTGGGGGCACACTGAGGAGCGGGGCCCCGAGTTCTCAGCTCCTCCGGGCGGAGATTGGGAGGCCACCATTTTCACCCTGGTCCTCCAAAGCTGTACCGAGAGCTTGCAGGGAACAAAAGCTCCTGAGATCAAACCCGAGCAGCTTGCTTAGCCCAGACTCACAAGGGCGGGCAATTCCGCCTCCGGGCAAAGACATTTGGGAACCACGGCAACAGGCCCTTCCCCCAGAAGATCAGCAGGAACAGCCAGCAAGCCAAGACCAAGTTTACCGATCAAGGAGAACGGGAGAACTCCAGCACTAGGGGAATACTGCACATAGAATTCATGGCTTTTTTACCATAATTCATTAGTTTTTCAAAGTTAATTTTTTTAACTGTTTTTTTTTAATTTTTCTTTTTCCCTTTTCAAACAACATCTTATCAATCTCTTTTTTAAAAAAAACATTTTTTATTTTTCATTTTTAGAGTCATATTTTTATCCCATCATAGTAGTTACCCTTATTTTTGGCATATATATATAAGTTGTTCTCTCTTTAAAATTTTGAGATACAATTTCTTCTAACAGATCAAAATATACCCTAAATCACTAGTGTATGACTTTGTTCTAGTCTCCTGCCTGATCACATTCTCACCCTTTTTTTTCTTTTTTCTTCTTTTTAAATCTTCTTTTTAAATCGTTCTTTCTTTTTAGAAACAACTTCTTATCTTATTAAGTCCTTTTATAAAATCTTTTATAATTTTCATTTTACAGTCATCTGCCATCCCTTCATTGTATCAACCCTTATTTTGTACATATATAAGTCTTTCTTCCTTTAAAATTTTAGCAGGAACTTTCTTCTAACAGACCAAAATATGCCCAAAAGCTAGTGTTTGGCACTGATCTATGCACTAGCCTGATCATATTTGATCATATTCTGTTTTTTTTCTTGTTTTGTTCTGTTTTTGTTTGTTTTTATCTTTTTCTTTTTCCTTTTTTTTTCTCTTCTTTCTTTCCCTTTCTTTTCCCCTGGTTTCAGGTCTTTTCTGATTTGTATACAGTATATGTGCTGGGGACGTTGTTAACCTGTTAGCATTCTGTTCTCTCATTCATCTGTTCTCCTCTGCACAAAAGGACAAGACGAAAAAAATCACCTCAGCAAAAAGAACAAGAGGTAGTACCGTCAGCCAGGGACCTACTCAATACGGACATTAGTACGATGTCAGACCTAGACTTCAGATTCATGACTTTAAAGATACTAGCTGCGCTTGAAAAAAGTGTGGAAGTTATTAGAGAACCCCTTTCTGGAGAAATAAAAGAACTAAAATCTAACCAAGTCGAAATGAAAAAGGCTATTGATGAGGTGCAATCAAAAATGGGGGCACTAACTGCTAGGATAAATGAGGCAGAAGAGAGAATCAGCGATAAAGAAGACCAAATGATGGAAAATAAAGAGGCTGAGAAAAAGAGAGATAAACAACTACAGGATCACCAGGGCAGAATTCGAGAGATAAGTGATACGATAAGACGAAACAACATTAGAATAATTGGGGTCCCAGGAGAAGAAGAAAGAGAGGGGCAGAAAGTATATTGGAGCAAATAATAGCAGAGAACTTCCCTAATGTGGGGAGGGAAACAGGCATCAAAATCCAGGAGGCACAGAGAACCCCTCTCAAAATCAATAAAAATAGGTCAACACCCCGACCTCTAATAGTAAAACTTACGAGTCTCAGAGACAAAGAGAAAATCCTGAAAGCAGCTCGGGAGAAGAGATATGTAACCTACAATGGTAGAAACATTAGATTGGCAACAGACCTATCCACAGAGACCTGGCAGGCCAGAAAGGACTGGCATGATATCTTCAGAGCACTAAACGAGAAAAATATGCAGCCAAGAATACTATATCCAGCTAGGCTGTCATTGAAAATAGAAGGAGAGATAAAAAGCTTCCAGGACAAACAAAAACTAAAGGAATTGGCAAACACAAAACCAGCCCTACAAGAAATATTGAAAGGGGTCCTCTAAGCAAAAAGAGAGCCTAAAAGCAGCATAGATCAGAAAGGAACACAGACAATATACAGTCACAGTCACCTTACAGGCGATACAATGGCACTAAATTCATACCTTTCAATAGTTACCCTGAATGTAAATGGGCTAAATGCCCCAATCAAAAGACACAGGCTATCAGATTGGATTAAAAAACAAGACCCATCAATAGGCTGTCTGCAAGAGACTCATTTTAGACCCAAAGACACGCCCACATTGAAAGTGAGGGGGTGGAAAACCACTTACCATGCTAATGGACACCAAAAGAAAGCTGGGGTAGCAATCCTTATATCAGACAAATTAGATTTTAAAACAAAGACTGTAATAAGAGATGAAGAAGGACACTATATCCTACTTAAAGGATCTATCCAACAAGAATATCTAACAATTGTAAATATCTATGCCCCTAACGTGGGAGCAGCCAATTATATAAGGCAATTAATAACAAAAGCAAAGAAACACATTGACAACAATACAATAATAGTGGGGGACTTTAACACCTGCCTGACTGAAATGGACAGATCATCTAAGCAAAAGATCAACAAGGAAATAAAGACTTTAAATGAAACACTGGACCAAATGGACTTTACAGACATATTCAGAACATTCGATCCCGAAGCAATGGAATACACATTCTTCTCTAGTGCCCATGGAACATTCTCCAGAATTGATCACATCCTAGGTCACAAATCAGGTCTCAACCGGTACTAAAAGATTGGGATTATTCCCTGCATATTTTCAGACCACAATGCTTTGAAACTAGAACTCAATCACAAGAGGAAAGTTGGAAAGAACTCAAATACATGGAGGCTAAAGAGCATCCTACTAAAGAATGAATGGGTCAACCAGGAAATTAAAGAAGAATTTAAAAAATTCATGGAAACCAATGAAAAAGAAAACACAACTGTTCAAAATCTTTGGGATACAGCAAAGGCAGTCCTGAGAGGAAAGTATATAGCAACACAAGCCTTTCTCAAGAAACAAGAAAGGTCTCAAATACACAACCTAACCCTACACCTAAAGGAGCTGGAGAAAAAACAGCAAATAAAGCCTAAACCCAGCAGGAGAAGAGAAATAATAAAGATCAGAGCAGAAATCAATGAACTAGAAATGAAAAGAACAGTAGAACAGATCAACGAAACTAGGAGCTGGTTCTTTGAAAGAACTAACAAGATTGATAAACCCCTGGCCAGACTTACCAAAAAGAAAAGAGAAATGACCCAAATCAACAATATCATGAATGAAAGAGGAGAGATCACAACCAACACCAAAGAAATACAAACAATTCTAAGAACATATTATGAGCAACTCTATGCCAGCAAATTAGATAACCTGGAAGAAATGGGTGCATTCCTAGAGATGCATCAACTATCAAAATTAAACCAGGAAGAAATAGAAAATCTGAACAGACCTATAACCACTAAGGAAATTGAAGCAGTCATCCAAAATCTCCCAACAAACAAAAGCCCAGGGCCAGATGGCTTACCAGGGGAATTCTATCAGACATTTAAAGAAGAATTAATACCTATTCTCCTGAAACTGTTCCAAAAAATAGAAATGGAAGGAAAACTTCCAAACTCGTTTTATGAGGCCATTACCTTGATCCCAAAACCAGACAAAGACCCCATCAAAAAGGAGAATTACAGACCAATATCCTTGATGAACATGGATGCAAAAATTCTCACCAAAGTACTAGCCAACAGGATCCAACAGTACATTAAAAGGATTATTCACCATGACCAAGTGGGATTTATCCCTGGGCTGCAAGGCTGGTTCAACATCCGCAAATCAATCAATGTGATACAATACATTAACAAAAGAAAGAACAAGAATCCTAGGATCCTCTCAAAGGATGCAGAAAAAGCATTTGACAAAGTACAGCATCCTTTCTTGATCAAAACTCTTCAGAGGATAGGGATAGAGGGTACATACCTCAATATCATAAAAGCCATCTATGAAAAACCTACAGCGAATATCATTCTCAATGGGGAAAAGCTGAGAGCTTTTCCCCTAAGGTCAGGAACGCGGCAGGGATGTCCACTCTCACCACTGCTATTCAACATAGTATTAGAAGTCCTAGCCACAGCAATCAGACAACAACAAGAAATCCAAGGCATCCAAATCGGCAGAGGAAGTCAAACTCTCACTCTTTGCAGATGATAGGATACTGTATGTGGAAAACCCAAAAGACTTCACCCCAAAACTGCTAGAACTCATACAGGAATTCAGTCAAGTAGCAGGATAGAAAATCAATGCACAGAAATCAATGGCATTCCTATACACCAACAACAAGACAGAAGAGAGACAAATCAAGGAGTCGATCCCATTTACAATTGCACCCAAAACCATAAGATACCTAGGAATAAATTTAACCAAAGAGGCAAAGGATCTGTACTCAGAAAACTATAAAATACTCAGGAAAGAAACTGAAGAAGACACAAAGAAATGGAAAAACGTTCCATGCTCATGGATTGGAAGAACCAACATTGTGAAGATGTCAGTGCTACCTAGAGCAATCTACACATTCAATGCAATCCCCATCAAAATACCATCCACCTTTTTCAAAGAAATGGAACAAATAATCCTAAAATTTGTATGGAACCAGAAGAGACCCCGAATAGCCAGAGGAATCTTGAAAAAGAAAAGCAAAGCTGGCGGCATCACAATTCCAGACTTCCAGCTCTATTACAAAGCTGTCATCATCAAGACAGTATGGTACTGGCACAAAAACAGACCCATAGATCAATGGAACAGAATCGAGAGCCCAGAAATGGACCCTCAACTCTATGGTCAACTCATCTTTGACAAAGCAGGAAAGAATGTCCAATGGCAAAAAGACAGTCTCTTCAACAAATGGTGTTGGGAAAATTGGACAGCCACATGCAGAAGAATGAAACTGGACCATTTCCTTACACCACACACAAAAATAGACTCCAAATGGTTGAAAGACCTAAACGTGAGACAGGAGTCCATCAAAATCCTAAAGGAGAACACAGGCAGCAACCTCTTCGACCTCAGCCACAGCAACTTCTTCCTAGAAACATCGCCAAAGGCAAGGGAAGCCAGGGCAAAAATGAACTACTGGGATTTCATCAAGATAAAAAGCTTTTGCACAGCAAAAGAAACAGTCCACAAAACCAAAAGACAACCGACAGAATGGGAGAAAATATTTGCAAATGACATATCAGATAAAGGGCTAGTATCCAAAATCTATAAAGAACTTACCAAACTCAACACCCAAAGAACAAAGAATCCAATCAAGAAATGGGCAGAAGACATGAACAGACATTTTTCCAAAGAAGACATCCAAATGGCCAACAGACACATGAAAAAGTGCTCAACAGCGCTCGGCATCAGGGAAATCCAAATCAAAACCTCCATGAGATACCACCTCACACCAGTCAGAATGGCTAGAATTAGCAAGTCAGGAAACGACAGACGTTGGCGGGATGTGGAGAAAGGGGAACCCTCCTACACTGTTGGTGGGAATGCAAGCTGGTGCAGCCACTCTGGAAAACAGTATGGAGGTTCCTCAAACAGTTGAAAATAGAGCTACCATCCGATCCCGCAATTGCACTACTGGGTATTTACCCCAAAGATACAAATGTAGGGATCCGAAGGGGTACGTGCACCCCAATGTTTATAACAGCAATGTCCACAACAGCCAAACTGTGGAAAGAGCCAAGATGTCCATCGACAGATGAATGGATAAAGAAGAAGTGGTATATATACACAATGGAATATTATGCAGCCATCAAAAGGAATGAGATCTTGCCATTTGCAACGACGTGGATGGAACTGGAGGGTGTTATGCTGAGTGAAATAAGTAAATCAGAGAAAGACATGTATCATATGACCTCACTGATATGAGGAATTCTTAATCTCAGGAAACCAACTGAGTGTTGCTGGAGTGCTGGGGGGTGGGAGGGATGGGGTGGCTGGGTGATAGACACTGGGGAGGGTATGTGCTATGGTGAGCACTGTAAATTGTACAAGACTGATGAATCACGGATCTGTACTTCTGAAACAAATAATGCAATATATGTTAAGAAAAAAAAAGAAGAAGATAGCAGGAGGGGAAGAATGAAGGGGAGTAAGTCAGAGGGGGAGACGAACCATGAGAGACGATGGACTCTGAAAAACAAACTGAGGGTTCTAGAGGGGAGGGGGGTGGGGGGATGGGTTAGCCTGGTGATGGGTATTAAAGAGGGCACGTTCTGCATGGAGCACTGGGTGTTATGCACAAACAATGAATCATGGAACACCACATCAAAACTAATGATGTCATGTATGGTGATTAACATAACAATAAAAAAATTATTTAAAAAAAATAAAGGAATAGAAATCTCAAAAGTGTGTTTAACATAAAGATAGATAAACCGACCAATAGTTCAAAACACAGAGCCCAGACATGGATGCACACATACATAGAAACAATATTTTATAGAAATGGACTTGTACATCAATGGGGAAGAACAGCCTATTCTATAGTTTCTGGGATAGTTGCCAATTGTTTAAAGCAAATTAGATTTCTACCTCATATAAAATGAATTCCAGTTGAATTAAAGACATAATAACATAATCCAAATCTTCTAAAAAAAATTAGAATGAAAGGTAGGAGAATGTCTTTATAACCTTGAGGTAGGGAAGGGTTTTTTTTTAAACAAGACATAAAACAGCACAATACAGATAATAAAAGATTGACACATTTACTACATTAAATTTTAAAATTAATCTCTGATGAGAGTCAGAGTAAAAAAGAGAAATGATGAGCCACAACCTAGGAAAAGTTCTTTTCCATACATAACACCAACAAAGGATTAGTACCCAGAACACATGTAGTACTTCAACCCAAAAAGAGAGGCAACTCAATGGGAAAAATGAGCAAAAGATATTAATATAACTGTTCAAAGAATAAAAAATGAATTATAATAAACATACAAAAATATCAGAGAATACAAAATAATCAGAGAAATTCAAAATTACACCAAAATTAGTTACCGTTTTACACTCATCACATTGGTAAAAATGTAAACCTAACATTCCAAATGTTGGAGAGGATGTGGAAAAACAGAAATTCTTATATACTGCTGATGGGAATATAAGTTAGTACAAGTCTAAGATAGGCACTATTTCCTACCCTCCTTTAAAGTCACTTAATAATCAAGGCATCCTGGGGAAATGGAGGCATCTAGAGGATTCCCAAGTTGGGAAGGGTAGAGGAAGGACGATGAGTTCAGTGCAGGACAGGTTGAGTTTTAGACACTAATAGGACATTGAGCTGAAGATGCCAACAGGCAGATGGGTGTTCATCTGGAACAAAGGGAAGATACTGGCACCATGGATAAGGAACTGGGAGTCTAGTACATAAGTTGAAGGGCGAGTAAAATGGAGGCCCATGGGCCATGAATGCCTACAAATTTGGTTGCTTCACATGGGCAGTATTTTTAGGTAGGCAGGTGTTAAGCTAAGTCCCTATTCAAGCAGTTGTCTCCCTGGCCCCCAACTTTAAACAACCTGGCTTCACTTACTTGAGGTTTAGTTGGAAGCTCTGATATGGGTGATATAAGGAGCCACAGGTCTGCTTGGGACTACCAAGCACTACTAAGTGCTCAGATTTGAAAAGTTTAATTTTATAATACTACCATAACCAGAGAAAATGGATTATAATGCATATTAAATATTCTCTTGTGCTTATTCAGAAACTCAGGCATTGAATTCAGTATATATCTCCTTTCCTTTGAAGTGAATTTTATGGACATTTGCAAATACCCTGTGAAATAATGTCTGCATATGACAGCCCCTATATGAGGTTAAATCGGCAACTGACAAAGAGTAGAAAGCTAACTCTTCTTACTTGGATGTCATTCTTACTGAAGTCTGACCTCTGTTTGGTACGCAACAAAGACAGAGATAGTAAAAAAAGAACTTGACTGGCATTCAAGATTAAGATTTAGTAAATGGAACTTAATTGCTCTTAGGATATATATCCAAGAAGTGCATACAGGAATTGATAAAAACATGAAGATTCTGGAGATCATTATTAAATTGTGAAGGACAATGTGAACCTTTATAAATCCTAGAATTGAAGGGACCATGCTTAAGAACAAAAGGTAGTGTGATGGTATTTTAAGGCTAATAAAAATATTAGAATTAATCTTATTTGTATGGATATTAGGATGGATAAAGGGTATTCTGTTCAAAAGCACTGCTTATCTCTCCTCCTATCTTTTGCTTGGTTTCAAAACCTTGGAATTATACCTCCCCTCTAGACCACAAAGGTCAGTTTTCCCCTTTTAGAATCAACTGAAAACAACAGGAAAGTCCCAACCCCTTGCCTCCTAAACAATAGAAGATTCAAGACTTCATTACAAAGGAAATGGACTCAACAGGAGTAATGTCAGCCCTGAGGAAGGTCCCAGGTCAAGCCTCCCCAGTTCTTCAGTTTCTGCCCCTGATGCACAAGGCACCCCCAGTGTGGGTTTCCTACATGTGAGGATCAGCAGGAAAAGGAAATATATCGCCATTCATCTGGTAAGTAACAAGTGCAGCTCACTCCTGACCTGGAAAATCACAATCTGTTTCTAGAGTGAGTCAGATGCATTCTGAAGAACTGAGGACTAATGCTTACAAATGCTCCTGGTCCTCAGCCACCAGCAGGTCTGGAGAATACCAGACAGTTCTATGGTATAATCCAGATGTCAACATGCTAGGAAGAGGCCAGCCTGGCCACTTGCCTGAGAACTTCGAGCAGCTTCAAGGAGGAGCGAACTGGACTGTCCCTGCCTGGCGACATTATGTCTGTGCCCCATACAGTCCGAGGAACACACTCGGAAATTGTCAGAAAGTGAAGACCATATGCCAACCAGAGGGATTTCGCCAAAATGTAAATCCCTACTCTTCATTCTGCACATAGACAAGATTCCATAGTCTCCAAAGCTGGTAGCCAGTGCTGTTTCCCCGGTTATGAGGTTCCCAAGGAAAAGGACAGTATGTCCAGGCTACCCAGGGCATTTGTAAAGACCGCCACCATGGGAAGGTGTGGGCACGTGTTTAAGTAATTCTGACATGATCTCCATTCTCACTGAATCTTTCATGGCCACACAGAAGTTTTGCATGAGCAAGGTAAGTAAAAATCTGCTTTGCTACGGAAAACTCTGTAGAACAGTGGTTCTCAAACTTGATTGCACATTGAAATCACCTGGAGAGACTTAACACTACTTATGCCTGATATAATCAATGGCATTGTAATCCTGTCGTATGGTGATAGCTGATAGCTACCCCTGTGGTGAGCACAGCATAATGTACAGACTCGTCGAATCACTATGTTGTACACCTGAAACTAATATAACATTGTGTGTCAACTACACTTCAGTTAATTTTTTAAGAAGCCAAAACAAGGAGCGCTTGCGTGGCTCAGTGGGTTAAGCGTCTACCTTTGGCGCAGGTCATGATCCCAGGGTCCTGGGATTGAGCCCCGTGTCAGGCTCCTTGCTCAGTGGGGAGCCTGCTTCTCCCTCTGCCTGCCGCTCCCCCTGCTTGTGCTCTCTCACTCTCTCTCTCTCTCTGACAAATAAATAAATAAAGCCAAAACAAAACAGTGATGCCTGGTCCCACCCTCAGAGGTTATTCTGATGTAATTGTCACGCATTAGGAATTTTAAAAGCTATCCACGTGATTCAGATGTACAGAAAAGTCTGAGAACCACTGCTGTAGAACCATTTTGAGAGCTACACTGGCCATCCGTTGGGTTTCTTCTCTGTAGGGGTTCCCATTCACCATGGAAACAGCATAATGGGGCTAGACCTAAACTAGTTGCTCGTTCTGAGCTTCTGTTTGGCTTTAAAAATATAATGTGATTTAGATTCTTTTTAGAGTCCCAAGCAACGACAGGTTCACAATTTCTTTCCTGACACTCTGAAATCCATAAAGTTCTGAAAACAAAAGTTTTGAAACGATCCATTTGATGGCAAAATCTGAGCTTGGCTGATGTGGGACTATTAATAGCCTTCATTCAGCTCACTTAGTGTGAATAGTCCTAAATTTCTCTGCAGAAATAGTCATGTAATGGATTATATATCGCTGCTTCAGTGTTAGGAACTATATGATATATTTACCGTAACAGCTTCCTAAAATCCAAAGGTTTTGGATAAGAGAGGCATTATGAGGCATTATGCTATGTGCAAACAATAGAAAAATAAATCAGGATGTGGTCCTAAGCCTCAAATAACTCACATAAACACAGAATCATATTGCAATATGGAAATCTTGTCAAAAAAAAAAAAGAGAAGCATATAAAGTTCTCTGGAAATGCAAAAGAAGGAGCAATTACTTCTTGAGTGAGATGAAGGGCAAGTCACGAAAGAGGTAGCAATTGAGCCAGATCTTGGAGAATGAGTAAGGGTTGGCCAGGGTGAGACCCTCCTGCCCAAGGCAATCACTCACACAAAGGCCTTAATTCAGGAGGCAACAAAGGGTGGAACATATGGAAAGGGTGGTGGAGACACACTTGGAAAGAGGGAAGCCCCTGGTTCTTAAGAGCTTTGTAAGTCAAAGATTTAGGACTACACGCCAGTGGTTCTAAAATCTTACTGTGCATAAGAATCACTGGGGAATCCTTTTACAGTTCAGATTCAGGAGGTCTGGGATGTGGCTGGAGATTCTGCATTTCTAACACGCTCCCAGAAAACATTAATGCTGATGATCTGAGCAGCATACTATTGAATAGCAAGGCTGTCAAATACAGTAGAATACCCAATGTGGCAGCGACTAGTCACATGCGCTAGTTAAACTTAAACTGTAATTATGTAGAATTAAATAAAATGTAAAATCTAGTTCCTCAGTTTCACAAACCACATTTCAAATACTCAATAGCCACATGGGACTAGTAGCTACCGTATTGAATGGTGCAGGAATAGAACATTTCCACCATCACAGAAAGTTCCAGTGGTCAGGGCTAATTCTAAAAGACAACATGGCACCATTGGGCATTTTCAGAAAGGGATATGAGACCAGCTAATTAAAATAACTAATATTTAACATATTACTTACCATGAGCCAAAAACTGTAGTGGTTTTAACTTATATCCATAAATAAATCCCTTGATATTCCTCCCTTTAAGAGATGGAACTTCATTCTCCTCCTTTTGAATGTGGACAAATAAATGGATAAAATGTGACAGCTGGGATGGTGTGACTTCTGAGACTCATCACAGAAAACCACCGTGGCTTCCTTTTCTCTCTCTCTCTCTCAGAATACTCACTCTGAGGAAAACCAGCTGCCATGTTAGAAGGACATTTAAGCAACCCTATGGAAATGCCCATGTGGTGAAAAACTGAGGCTCCAGCCAACAGCCATGTGACTGAGCTATTCTGGAAGTAATCCTCCAGCCCCTGTCAAGATGACTTCATACCTGGCTGACATCTTGACAAGAGACCCTGCACCAAACCTAGCCAGCTAAGGTACTCCCAAACTCCTGACCTGTATGAACTGTGAGATAATAAATACTTGTTGTTTTAAGCCACTAAGCTTTGCGTAATTCATTACCTAGCAATAGAGAACTGATATATAGTTCTAAGCACTGTGCATAATTTAACTTGAAAGAACTCTTTAATAGAACATGCTATCTTATCCCCCACTTTACAGATTGGGAAACCAAGGTGCAGAGAGGTTAATTAAATTTAGTCTACCTGCCCACAGCTAATATGCAAGGGAATGAGAATTCCAACCCAGGAGGTCAAGATCCAGTGTCTTGCTCTCTACCACTATACAGTTCTATCCCAGATCAGTTAGAATACATCCCTGCAAGCATCATGAAATACACTCAGGGAACCACTGAAGGAGATGCCTTCGTCTTATTCTGGCTGCATATTAGGGTCACATGGGGAACTTTTACCAATGCCTGTGCCCCACCCAAGATCAACTGAGGCAAGATCTATGGAGTACAACCCAAGCATTGGTTGTTTTTAAAGCCTTCCAGGTAATTCCAATGTGCAGCCAAGGTCAAGAACCATGGATAAAGCATAGCCTTTCCAAGTGTGGGCCCAAGAGGATGTGAGAAGTGAAATTTATATGTCAACAAGATTGCCCAGGTGCCTTGTACTACATTAAAGTTTGAGAAACACTGCTCTAATCCTTTCCCCAGGCCACACCTGGTGGTAGCAGCTGAACATCAAATGGGTTGGCACATATGGTTTTGCTACAGGAACTGAAATTTGGTGCATAGAGAAAAACCAAGTTTAGCATTTTGCAGAGTGATTCTTCAAAATACCAAAAAGACAGGGGGAATGAAAACTTGAAGAGACAGGTGGGAAAAAGCAGGAGAAAACAAATAACTTCTCTCGGTGTCAAAGAGAAATAAAGAACTCCAGGGAGTGATCAGTAAACATTAGGGTGTCAGAGAAGGACCTGCCTTAGGAGACAAAAATCAAACAAGACAGCAAAATTACCTCTCATTGGTTTGAGGCCAGGGGTAACGCTACACTCACTGTACGGCTTTGGAGGTTTTGTGAAAAAAATATGAAAACTGTTCTACTCTAGCCTTCTCTGTCTACAGTAAATGTGCCGGTGCAAGTTAATTTAAGAGAAAGAAAGCAAAATTTCTTACTTTTTCCCTATCCTATTTAGTTATCAACCATATAATTATAGCTAATCCTCAGTTATGGATGATCAGCTTTATGAATTACCCACAAACTTTAAATTTTATCAATGCCATCTGTTATTTAAAAAGCCAATCACATAGAGCCCTTCCTTCATCCCCCCTACCACCAGCTCCCACCCCCCAACAGCTTCCAGGAAGGTGAGAAAAGAGTGCTGAATCTATCAACAAATGAGAAAATGAAGGGCTAGGGAGACTACTGGTAGCATCCTCCTGCCTCAAAACAGCATACTAAAACCCACTCTGCATGCAAATGCTTCAGTAGAAGTTTCTCCTGCTTATCTGAAAGGAGATACAACTCAAAGGGTAAATCAAAAATGACTTGCTGGGGCACCTGGGTGGCTCAGTCGGCTAAGCGTCTGCCTTCAGCTCACGTCATGATCCCAGGGTCCTGGGACTGAGCCCCACATCAGGCTCCCTGCTCAGCGGAAAGCCTGCTTCTCTCTCTCCCTCTGCTGCTCCACCTTGCTTGTGTGCTCACTCTCGCTCGCTCTCTGTCAAATAAATAAAATCTTAAAAAAAAAAAAAAAAGGGCTTGCTATGTGGATGGCAGTCCAGCAGTTGTCAAATGTTGGCATGCACTGAATTACCTGGAGGGCTTAATTTCAACACAGATTACTGGATCCCATCCCCAGAATTTCCGGTTCAGTAGGTTGGGCCATTGCCAAAAAAAGGTGCCTTTCTAACACGCCCCCAGGTGCTGGTGCCAGGACACACACTGAGAACCCTTGCAGTGTAGCCTGGTGGGTAACACTAGCCTACTGGGAAGGAGCTGCAACTCTGAGCAAGTACCTGGATTTAAAACCCTACTTCTTCCAAAATGGATGACCTTGGGCAAGCTACTTAACCTCTCTCTACTTCCATCTCTTTCTTTGTAAAATGAGGATAATAAGAGGACAATCTCCTTGGGTTGTCATAATGATTAAAAATGTTAATTCACATAAAGAGCACAGAAGAGAGGTTAGCAAATTTTAAAAGTTCTCAGTGTCCGCCGATGTTAATGTCAATGCCTACTGAAGACAAATTAATTTTGTACGAGCTTTACCCAGAGCACTTGCAGAGCTAAAAAGATAAAAAATAACAACTCAATTTATTTACTTATTTACCTTTTTATTGTAAATACAATTACCAGCCTTGTTCTCAAGTACTGCATATGAAGCAGTGATCTATCAAATGAGAGAACTGCATAATTTTCTGTGACTTCGAACAAATTCCAGAAGGTACAAGCAGATTTTGTCATGAGTCTGTAGCCACAACAGACTTGGAAGGACGTATGGTTCTTGTAAAAGAATTATTGTAATTATTAAACAAGAGTTTCATAGCGCATGTTATGACATAAAAGGAAGAATTACCTGATGAGAAAAGGAAGTCAAATAGTCAAGTGGAGTCAGAGATAGATCGAACACAAGGGAGGAAGTAGAGAAGGCAGGCCTCAAAGTGGACAGAACACAACATGGCTGCCACTGCCGTGAGCACCTGAAAACCAAGGCCAGCAAAAGCTCCATGTCTGGAACACTAGACCTAGAATGAGCTAAGGCGTAATCAGCTAAAGGAATTAGAAAAGAAACATTCAGAAAAATAGACCACAAAAAAAAAAAAAAAAAGCAAACGCAGAACTCAAAGAGGAGGAAGAAGAGACAGGTAAATGGGGGGATAGGGATTAACTGAAGGATCCTGGCCCAGGGCAAGGATTTAAGTCCATCTGCAAGTTTTAAAAATGTAACATTGTCCCTGTCATGAAAAATATCACCAACTGAACTCTTGGGGCTCTATCGTCCAGCCCCCTGCTTTTCCAAATGATCTCCTCCTTCCTCTCAACCACTTTTGTCCCATTCAAATCCACTGCTCACAACTGTCCCCAAACAATTGGAAGCTGCAGCGGCCACAGCTGTGCGAACACTAGTCCCTCAACTTGAAACAAGCTCTTCTTCTTAGCTTAATCCTCCCCACCCTTTAAGCACAAATCAAAATCCATCTTCTCTGCTCTCCCAAAGTAAAATTAATTTCTCCTATCTCCATGTTCCTGTGCTTCTTTTTAGCCAATCTATTACCAAACATCCTGCCTCACGGTAGAGTAAATGGGTGCTTGTCTGCCTCCCTTCCCCAATCCTGTGACTGGAGGCACCCAACCAGCACTCTGAGCACAGGACACGGTCATAGCAGATCTTATAGGGTTCTCTGCACTCCCCAGTCCTCTTACAGGTCCAGACTTCCTATTGCTCGCACCTGTAAATCTGCCCCACAGGATCTCTCTGGTGGCTGGACTGTGCTAGCCTTCACAAGGAAAAGTTAGAACTGGAGAATAAATGTCACTGGGAGCAGTCTTCCAACAATTATGGTCATGGATTGGTGGATTAATAGCCCAGTACCCTTGTCCCTCTGGTAGAACAACTCTGCAGAACTCTGTTCTATACATTCTCCCAGAGACCCCCAGCAGGTATGAGCCCCACTTGTCTTGGGTAATAACCTGTTCATTAAGGTACCCCATATTGTTTTCCTTTCCATCTCATTCCCACTCCCCCACCTTTCTGTTGCTGTTTCCCAGGATTATCTCTCAAAAAAAAAAAAAATACCTGCTCTAGAATCCTTGTCCTAACGCCTCCATCTGGGGAAATCCAATCAAAAACAATGCTCAATGAATACCAGCATTTACTCTGATGACTTAAATTCATGGAAGAGGAGAGACAAAAGGAAAAGTGACTATATGCTAAGACGAATTTTCAGAGGTAAAAACTAAGCAAGTGGGTCTAGAGCCCTTAGTGGCATGAAGGTTACAGGCTGGAGAGAGGAGGCATGAGGCTGAACAGGCCAGATGAGACCAGATTTTTATAATGATGACCTTTCCCCAGAAATCCTCAAAGGTTTTCTCAAGGGATTGCTTTATAGATTAGCTACAAAGAAATTCATTTATCAAAGTTATCTTAGCATTATAGGATTAAGACATGGGTACTCTCAGGAAATGTATAGAAATAGACCCCAAATGGAAACTCAATTCTAAGGGTGACAGCATGTTGAATGGGACTTATCCTGGATTATCCAGATGAGCCCAATATCATCACAAAGGTCCTTATAAGAGAGAGGCAGGAGGGTCAGAGCCAGATAAGGCAATGTAATGATGGATGCAGAGAGAGAGAGATTTGAAAATGCTACACTTCTGATCTGAAGACAAAGAGGCCCCAAGCCAAAGAATGCAGGTGCCAAAGAAGCTAAGAAAAGGACGGAAACAAATTCTCCACTGAGCTTCCGGAAGGAATGGATGACACACTGATTTTTAGCCCACTGAGACTGATTTTGGACGACTGCGCCCCTCAGCAGACAGGAGATGGGAGAGAGGAAAGCAAGGGCTCCCAACCTAGCCCTTGCATACAGACCCTCTTTTCTTCCTAGAAGGATGCCCCTGAGGACTGGCTGACTAATCACCTACAGTTTTCAGATAATAAATTTGTGTTGTTTTAAGCTACCAAGTTTGTGATTTGTTACAGCTGCCATAGGAAACAAATAGGACAGCCATCCCTCCGTGTGGCCAAACGGCTTGACATCAATCTCTATTACACGCCTCCAGCCTAAATCAGAAAAAAAGAAAAAAGAAAGAAAGAAAGAAAGAAAGAAAGAAAGAAAGAAAGAGAGAAGGAAGGAAAGAAAGAAAAGAAAAGAAAGAAAGAATAGAAGGAAGGAAGGAAGAAAGAAAAGAAAAGAAGAAAAAAGAAAGGAAAAGAATTGTGTTCAAAAGGCTTGGCAACAATCTCTATTACACGCCTCCAGCCTAAATCAGAAAAAGAAAGAAAGAAATTTGAAGGACAGCGATGGCAGGAATTCAACGGACAGAAAATGCTTTGGCTTATGCTTCCTCCATCCTGCCCAAGACCAGGTGAAGAAGAACCCCCAAGAGAACTCCTCAAAGAGAATGCAATGTCAGTGAGATTAAGGAGACTGGCTTCTTACTCCCTGGCAGAGCAAAAACTAGAAGGCCCCCATTTGGGGTGGCCACTAGAGCGGAACATGTCAAAGAACTGTTAGCAGAACTTGTTATGTGTCACCAGGAGTTTGGGGTATACACAAATAGAGACGAGACTGGTGTCTGCTTCTTACAACGTGAATTCCAAATGCTGGGTTAAAGGATTGGCTGAAGCTGTCTGCAGTGAGCAAGGCAAAGAGGAAGAGGGCAAGAAGACAAAAACTGGGCAAGTTTCAGGTCTCCTTTCAGTGGGGTGAGGATCCATGAGTAGACTGACCAAGGAGATAACATGGAAGACAGGCAAGCGCAAGGCATCTCATGGTACCCCAATAAGAGGAAGAGGCTGCATGGGTTATATAGCTAGGAGAGGGAGGGCAGGAGCTGAGGAGGGACGCCAGAAGGTCAGGCAAAAAGTGAATCAGCAGCTCCAGGAATGCAAAATACAAGTGTTCCCCAGTGAAAGTGTCTAGGAAGCCCATAAAAATGTCCCACAGAAGAGCCAGCCATCACAGAGGAAATGGTGGCCAGCAGGTATCAGCCAGGAGAACCACATTGTGCATTGGCTAAGTAAAAAAAGACCCTGGGAAATCGGATGCAAGAATGGGAGGGTGAAAAAATAAACCATCACTCCTTCCCCTTTTCCAGACCCTAAGCTTGAGTCTTCAGGCCTGAGGTGTAGAAAAAGAACATATTTTTAACTGAATGCATGCCTGAAAGTATTGACTTAACTTCACTATATTTTGTAACACAAAAAGGAGCAGTTATTAGAGCCAAAAGTGAACAAAAAGCTGTCACAGGGGCAGAGGAGGCAAGGGAAATGCAACAAAGAATGTTTGAAGTCAGCGATGGAAGAAAAGCCCATTTCCTGTTGTTGCTTCTATTAAGTTAGGCCCTTTCGATAATCCAGCTATATAAACCAAGACAAAATACCGTACACATTATCAACCCATTTTTCTCTTTATGATAGAAAAACAAAATGGAGAGTATCAATTACTTGTTTTTATGTTCTCACTATCACTTGGTCACTACAAAGTAACTTTTTTCAAGACTAGCTTCATAGACACCTACTATGCTCTCATTTACAAGTAACAGCAGGCTCAGCTAAAGATTGCTCAAGCAAATATGAAATTGTTGTTATTTTACATATTTAAAAGCAGGGCGGATCTAGGATTGGTTCATTCAATGGCTCAATGACTTCACAATCTCAGAGTGTGAGATTATTTTAACATCCCCTCGTGATCACAAAATGATTGTGGAAGCTCTACTATCACAGTGTCACTTGACAATGTCCAGAAAAAAATAAAAACATATATTTTCCTTTGCTTTCCTTTTAAGATGAAAGAAAACACATTCAGATGCCCTTCAACAGTCTTCCCTTAGGTGCCATTGACTGGAATCAGGTCATGTGCCATTTTGCTCCAGTATAGTTGACACACAATGTTACATTAGTTTCAGGTATACAACATAGTGATTCCACAATTCTCTATGTTGTGCTGTGCTCACACCACAAGTGTAGCTACCATCTGTCAGCACACAACACTATTACAATACCATTGACTATATTCTCCATGCTGTGCCTTTTATTCCTGTGATGTATTCATTCCACCATTGGAAGACTGTAACTCCCACTGCCCTTCACCCATTTTGCCCATCACCCCCATCTCCCTCCCTTCTGGCAACCATCAGTTTGTTCTCTGTATTTGTAGATCTGATTCTGCTCTTTGCTTGTTTGTTTGTTCTGTTTTTAGATCCCACATGTAAGTGAAATCATATGGTATTTCTCTTTCTCTGTCTGGCTTATTTCACTTAGCATAATACCCTCTAGGGTCCATTGTTGCAGAGCGCAAGATCTCATCCTTTTTTATGGCTGAGTAATAATTCTATTTTTTTTAATACATACACTATATCTTTATTCATTCCTCTATGGATGGACATTTAGGCTACTTCCATATCTTGGCTATTGTAAATAATGCTACAAACATACAAGTGCATATATCTCTTCAAATGAATTTTTTTGTTTTCTTTGGGTAAAAATCCAGTAGTGGAATTATTGAATCATATGGTATTTCTATTTTTAACTTTTTTAGAAACTTCCATAATGTTTTCCACAGAGCTTATACCAATTTACATTCCCACCAATAGTGCACGAGCTTTCCTTTTTCTCCACATCCTCACCAACACTTACTTTTTTTTGTCTCTTTGATTCTAGCCATTCTGACAGGTGTAAGATGATATCTCAACATGGCTTTGATTGGTATTTCCCTAATGATTAGTGATGTGGAACATCTTTTCATGTGTCTGTTGGTCATCTGTGTGTCTTCTTTGGAGAAATGTCTTCAGGTCCTCTGTCCATTTTTAATCAGATTATTTGGGTTTTTTGGTGTTGTATAAGTTCTTTAAATAATTTGGATATTAACCCCTTAACAGATCTATCATTTGCAAATATCTTCTCCCACTCAGTAAGCTGCCCTTTTGTCTTGTTGATGATTACCTTTGCTGTGCAAAAGCTTTTTATTTTGATGTCGTCCCAATGGTTTGTTTTTTCTTTGGTTTCCCTTGCCTTAGGAGATATATCCAGAAAAATGTTGCTATGGCTAATGTCAGAGAAGTTACTGCCTATATTCTCTTCTAGAATTTTTATGGTCTTAGGTCTCACATTTAGGTCTTTAACCCTTTTTGAGTTTAGTTTTATGTGTGGTGTAAGAAAGTGGTCCAGTTTCATTCTTTTGCATGTAGCTGTCCTGTTTTCCCAGCACCATTTATTGAAGAAACTGTCTTTTCCCCATTGTATGTTCTTGCCTTCTTTATCATAGATTAATGGTCACATGCCGTTCTTAAACAACACTGGAAAGGAGAATGAAATTATCACGACTGGCTTGGACTTAACAAGATTCACCCTTGGAGACCAGAAGCACATAGCCACCTGACTTATGAATAACATGTATTCTCTTAAGAGGGGTAGGAAGTGACGGCTGATAGACAATAATACATTATGTAGAGAAAAGATGACTATTTCTCCTACCAAGTCAAAAGAGGTGCCGTCTCAGGTAAGGTTTCTAAAAGCTGAGCCCGAGATGATTTACTGTAGGAATGCTCTTGGGAAAAGGGGAGTGAGGGAAGCAAGGGTGGAAGACAAGTTGTTAAGCAAGGAGGAGGGGATCTCAGCTGGACTTTTCCTTCAGCCTGATTCCACGGGGAACCCCTGAGCATGAGTCATACCACAAAGATGGTTCCCATTTCCAGCCAGTCATTGTTTGTGAATTGCTGAAAGAGGCATAAACTTCCTGATAAGGTGACCCTTTTCAATGAGGGACAATTCTCTTGAGAAAGGCACAGCTATGAGTCATTTGCAGCCAACATTCACAGCATCTGGGATGGGTGTACCAGTCTAGTAAAAGAGATCTGGATGAAGCACTAACAATGCACACCATAGAAGCTGCCACTGGAAATAGACCCAAGGACTGAAAACCTTAACCAGCCTCCAAAATGGCACCCTCCCCAAGACTCCCAGCACACTGGGCCATTCTGGCTTCTCCCATAACAGGACAATTACAGAAAGTGTTGTCTGCCCAGGCCACTGAGCAAACACTTATGTTTCCTCTGGAAGAGCCCAAACCTACTAGTATGTCCCAAGGTCCAGCACTTAGCTCCCCATGTTACAGCCTAGGTTCCAGGTATTACTTCTAGAGTTTTTACAGAACATGGAACCCAAGATGAAAAGCATTTCCATATTCATAACTGCCCCGCTGTACCCCTCTGTCCACCCCTGGAAGGTGCTACAAGCCACTTTATTAAGATAACAAGCTTCAGAAACTGCTGGTCTGGCTGTCTTTGTAGGTTGAGTGGTCCTATCCTTGAGGTGGAGAAGGCATCTGAATTTGGAGAGTGGTTTGTTTCTCATCTGGTAATATCAGCCTGCAGGGATCAAATGAATCACCCGGAGCCTGTGGCCTGGTCTTAAGCCTACAGCGTATCATTCAACCCACACACTTTCAACAAACCTTCCACTGCCAACACTCTGATAGGAAAAGGTTAAGCAACTCTCCACTTCCAAATTTCACTCTAGATTTCCTCTGGGTCGAGGAGAGCTGAGTTACAACAATTCCCCTTTTTCACTAGAAATGGAAAGACTTTAGAGGAAACCAAGACAATGAACAAGTCTTTCCAAATAATCTATTTTAAAAATCATGGGTGGAATTGTAATGTACAGATTAATTTCCTCTTAAAATATAGCTGGATTTCAAACGTAGGAAGAAAGGACGCTTGAACAAATCAATTTTGGCAGAAGCCAAAAGATTTTAAAACAACTTGAGTATTCTGGCCACCATCTACAACAGGAAATGGAAAGAATTATAAAGCCCACCAATAATTAATATTAGAGAAGTTAGCAAGTATTTGAAACAAGAATAAATATTTTGTCTTATATTTTAACTTCCCGCATTTATGTCTTATTCTCTCTATATTTCATAAATTCTCTTCCAGCATGGTTTGACTCAGGCTCACCCTTGTAGACCCACCCCCAGCCCTGTGCCTTGCACACAAGAGACAATCAATATTGGTTGGATTTATGAGTAAATAAAATCAGCAGAAATTTAAACCATTTTACGATCTGCCACCACCATCATTAACATACAACTTATCACTTACCCAACTAAGAAAAATATTGGAACAAATCTTCTTAACACTTTAACACCTTATATACAAATGACTTGCCAAAAACAAGCTAAATTGTAAAGCCTTTAGAAGAAAACTCTGTTCCCTAATGCACATCAGTATCTGCAAATAATTCTGAGGGTAAAGAGATATTCTTTACGTAAGGATGCCCTCTACTGGGAAACACTCTTTTCCACTGAGTACAAAAAGACCAACTTTCTCCATTGACTTGCCTACCATTCACATTTCTCATCAAAGGAGAAAAAAGCCAAGGGGTGTGAGCCTGAAATCCTAAAGTGTCAAAAGACTTCAAACACTGGGGAGCAATTTTAAAATGCCATCATTCTCATTTTAGATAGAACCATCTCAAACTACAGGTGACTCTTGGACAATGGGTGGCGGCACAGGGCAGGGTTGGGGGAGAAACAACAGCAGAGTTGAAAATCGGTGTATAATTTTCAATTACCCAAAAACTGAACTACTAAGAGCCTAATGTTGACCAGAAGCCTTACCAATAACATAAAGAGTCAAGTGACACATATTTTGTGTATTATATACTTTACTTTTACGATAGTATCTACATTTTCTTGATTTTTCAGTATTTCTAGGTTACTGGGTTCCTCTGCAAGTTTTTCTCAAATTGTCACAAATCTCCAAAAAAATTTTCCAATATATCTATTGAAAAAAATCCACATATAAGTGGACCCAGGCAGTTCAAACCCATGTTGTTCACAGATCACCTATAAAGCACAAGATGAAGAAATCTTGGAAGATAAACTTTGGAGAAAAAAAGGTGTTCAGGTTCCAGAACTCAGTGAATATTTTCTATGTGCCCAATTTTATCCCCTCAATGCAGTCTAAGACTGCCTCATCTTTGCAGATTTGTTTAGGATTAGAAGCAATAATAAGTCCAGCCTCTGGCTGAATTCCATCCTATAGAAATTGTATTCTGACATTTTTTTCATTGTACTTCAACTGAAGGGGGGATTGCTCACTTCCTGGCCTAATTTGATCTTAGTACTGTTAAAAACTGACTAGTCATTGGGTTTCAAAGTCTTGATGGACTTTTATTTGGTGTTCTCCCTCTCCTCCCACCTTCCTTTTCTATCTCCTTACTCTGTTTGAATGTTTTAGTGTCACATAAAAGAATGTTCCTAGGAGGCCTCCTTTGGTGAAGATTTTCACATTTCCCTCTGCTCTCAAGGCTGCCTAGAAATTCTCTCCTCCTACTGTGACTTGAGACCAGCAGCATATGAAAACCAGCAGCCCAGCAGCCCTAGCACCAACAGGCAGAGTTCATGCTGAGGGGCTAAAGCCAAAACAAGTGCTAAAGGGGGATGTAACCTGAGTATGTCAGTGGTGGCTGGGATGGACAATTTCTGACTCAGAAATAGGTTCTGAAGTTCCACAAAATGCTCAAATCCACCTTTGCAATTTGGATTGGAGAAAATAACTGAAGAACAGTCATCCAGTCCTTAGGATGGGAACAATGCCTCAGGGGCACCCTTCTTCTAGGGAAAAAAGAGGGTCTATGTGCCATCTCTCCCATCTCCTGTCCCTCTCTGATGCTCTGACTCCAGCCTACCCACCTCCCACCCCTTCAGTCCAGTTATTTGGGAAAGTGGAGCCAAGAGTTGCTTGCAAATCTCACAGAGGAGATGTTGTGGTTTAGCTACGGTAGTCTGGGTTAACGAAGCACGAAATCGTACAGAGTCTTTCTGGAGACTGGTCAGTAGGATTGTCTGGGTAGTATATTGTCCGTCTACAGAAAAGTTTGACTGGCTATCCACCCAAAGTTCCCACAGGGACATGTTCATGATCTTTGTGAATCCCATAAGGTCAAGCCTGGCCTTCAGCCTCTTCAGGCTCAATACTGGATTTCATCAGCACACTGAGAATGAATCCAGCTGGGCAGCACCTGTGGGGAGCTCATAAAATTATGACATCTGGGTCATACCATCAGAGAATCTGACTTAATTGGTCTAGCTTGTGGCCTGCCATTAGGATTTCTAGAAGCTCCCCAGGTGATTCTAAAGGGTGACTAAGATTGAGGACCACTATCTTAGAGATAGACTCACTAACATCATAACTGCAAGCTCAATTCATTTCACTCCAGTCACCTTCTGGATTATTATTGATGACACATGTCTTGGTGCCTTAAAAGTAGTACTGAAATTTAAATGAGCAAACACTAAAAAAAAAAAAAAAAAAAAAAAAGGAAGGCCCCTAAGTTTGTTATGTTAGCCCACTGAGCAAAATAACTCAAAGTATAAATCACCATGGCATTGCTCCAGCTGAGAACCAGATAGCCCTACTTAGATGTCACAAGGGATGGCTATCTCCAGATGTATGGGTAAGCAGCCTAGATTCTTGGAGATTCCAATTCTCAGAGAGAAAGATTTAGCAAAAATTCTCTTTATCATAAGCTCACAACACAGAAAGAAGGAGGACAAGAACTGGCTTCATCAGAAGAAGAAAGGAACTGTGGTGGTAAAGATAACCATGCAAGTGAGGGATTTCCTTTACAACCTACATCAATTCAATGTAACTTGGTCCATGGCATTCCTTCAATACAATGGAAAGTGTCTCTCCTGGCATTTAAATGTTTTCAGTCATGCTGAAATGCATTTCAGCCACATTAAAGTTAAAATTAAAATACACATACATACCTTCATTTCTAGAAAATATAAAGAATGCCTAAAAATCAATGCAAAAGATCAGGCACTCTAATTGAAAAATTGGCAAAAGACTTGAACAAGCACTTTAGAAAAAAGGATATTCAGATGGCAAATAAATATATTAAAAGGTGCTCAATTTTAGTAATGACCAGATCAAAGCATACTGAAACCATAATGCAATGCCAAAACATACCCACTGGAATGGCTAAAATATAAAAGACCAAAAACATTAAGTGTTGACGAGTAAGAGGAGCAACTAGAACTCATAGACATTGCTGGAGGGAGGATAAGTTGGTACAACCACTCTGGAAAACTGTTTGGCAGTATCTACGCTTCCCCTGTGTTCCAGTGATTCTACTTCTAGATATACACTCAACAGAAATGCCTACATATGTTACCAGGAGACTAGTGCAAGATTTTTCATCTCAGCACTGCTTTTAGTAGCCAAAAATTAGAGATTATAGTAATAACAAAATGGATGAATAAATTGTGGTTTAGTCATAAAATGGAATCTTATACAGCAGTGATAATAAATGAACATGGATTAATCTCACAAATAGAATAGGGAGAGAAAGAAGCCAGACACTAAAGAACATATTGTATGATTCCATTTACAAAAAAACTCAACAATTGTTGAAACAAATCTATCATGTCAGAAGTCAGATAGTGGTTAGCCTTGAGGAGGTAGGAAATGACTGAAAGGAGTGTGAAGGGGCTTCTGAGGGGCTGATGATGCTTAATTTCCTAATATGGGTACTGGCTTCATGAGTATGCTCAGTTTGTGAAATTCCTTAAGCTACTTAGTTATGCTAAGTGCCCTTCTTTATACCATAATAATAAAAAGTAAACACAGACAGATATACAAATACATACACATACTTCATGGCTGCCCCGTTTTTATTTCTCTGAGGTTTTCCTACAGAAATGCTTACCAAGGTGTTCAAGGAGTGGGTGAGTTTGGGTCCCCTGAGGAGCAGATGCCAAGACAAGATTGGACATGCAAGAGATCTATTGGGGGAAACACCTGTCAAGAATAAAGGGGAAAGGGACAAAAGGCAGGGAGACCCTTCAGACTATGACAAAGTTCTAACATCTATGAAAGGAGAAAAGGAAGGAAGGATTGGGTAGGATGATCCTCAGAGCACAATGCAGTTCTAAGAAAATCTAAGCCAGGTCACTGGGGAGACCCCTAGCCAAAGATGCCGTGGAATCCTATATCACGTAGGTACCACGGCCCGGCCATACTTAGTCAGCGGCTGGAAGCAGTCTGGTGGCAGTGTGGTCTTGCTGTGATGGGAGCAGAGGTGTGGCAGCTGGAAGTGACAGTCCGTGATGTCCCCAGAGGCAGGCTCTCTTGAGGAGTGCTGGCCACCACAGGTGGCATGCACAAAGAATGTTCTTTGAGACATTGTTTGCACCAGAAACAATGTAAACAGCCTCAATGGTCTATTGCTAATGAGGTAACAAGATAACTAAATATCCACATTGTAAAATATCCACACAGCAGTTAAAAGGAACCAGACTTTGTGTGTGTGTGTGTGTGTGTGTGTGTGTGTGCGTGCGCACACGCTAACATGAATAGATACATGTTCAGGACATAGCACAGAGTTAAAAAAAAATAGTAAGTTGTAGAACTCTTTTTTTTTTCCTTCTGTGACTACCAAAGACCCTGCTTTAATTCTGAAAAGGTTTACTCCTTATGACTACATGTCTAAGAATATAGATAAACCTTCTGTCATGATTTTCCTGCTCTACAGGTGTGTTTTTAAATATTGCACATTTGAAGCAAGTATACACACAGGACATTATTCCTTTAGCTGCCTTTGGTAAACTCATGAATTTTTGATGTGCGATTTTTCGTCATTACCTTTCCATTGTTCCTTTCTCAGACATTATTTGCCTTAGACCTTTGAAAATATATTTCTATAGAAGTTCGTATCTTTCAAGAAGAGAATCAGCCATTGATATCAATGGTCTTTCAAAGTTTTGGTCTTTGTCTGCGCCCTGATTTCCACCTTTGAGATTTCACCCTTTTCCTTGGTCCATTTGTTCCTAAGAACAAGATATTCATGGGGCGCCTGGGTGACTCAGTTGGTTAAGCATCTGCCTTCAGCTCAGCGGGGAGCCTGCTTCTCCCTCTCCCTCTGCCTGCCCCCACCCCTGCTTGTGCGCACTCTCTCTGGTCAAGTAAGTAAATAAAATCTTAAAAAAAAAAAAAAAGAACAAGATACTCCTATTATTTTGGGGTCTTTGATCCCTGAAGTGTTGTGTTTTGTTTGTAAAAATTATGCTATGTACTGGTGAGGTTCTCTCCTTTTTTTTTTTTAAGGTCATTGGGTTTCTTTTCCTAGAACTTGGAAGCATTTGCTCTGGGTAGCTCCCCTTCTGCCATCTGATTGGTCCCTGCCGCACCTTCCCCCACCTCCTCCTATGACCAGTGTTACACATCTCCCAGATGGCTTGCTGATACAAGCGGCCAAGAAGGAGAGTCATTGGGGCGCCTGGGTGGCTCAGTTGGTTAAGCGACTGCCTTCAGCTCAGGTCATGATCTCAGGGTCCTGGGATCGAGCCCCGCATCGGGCTCCCTGCTCCGCGGGAAGCCAGCTTCTCCCTCTGACCCTCCCCCTGCTTGTGTTCCCTCTCTTGCTGTCTCTCTCTCTCTCTGTCAATTAAATAAATAAATAAAATCTTTTAAAAAAAAAAAGAACTAGAGTCATTTACTTACAATGAATCATGGATAATAACAGCATAGGCCCTGGCGTCAGACCTCCCTGGGTTCACATCTTGGCTCTGCCACTTACTAGCTACGGCTACAGCCAAGTTGGTGAACCAGTCCTCACCTGAAAATAGGAGGAATGATAGCAATTACGTCTAAGGGGTACTTTGAGGCTCAAATGAGAAAAATTCACATAAAGTGCTGAGAGCTTGACGGGCCGCTCAACTGATCAACAAGTCACAGAACACATCTTTAATAGTACGGGCCACTAAACAAGCACGTTATCAGAGGTGCAGCCCTGGTGGGAAAGAAAAAAAAAAGTGCTTTGCGTTTCTTTAAAGCAAAAAGTTTATAGTCATTCTCTTTACTTGGCAAGAGGCACCGGGAACAGTTCCATACACCTGCAAAGTGACCACATTCTCATTCTTCGGTTCCTGGAGACCTGGATGGAGTTAAGAGAACCATGACTCAGCAGAGCGACGCTCCATCTGCCAAGTCAGAATGTCACCATTACCGAATCTCAGCAGGAAACAGAATCCAGGGTGCCTCAAGTTCAATGAATTCCAAGCAATTAAAATCAAGAGCAAAGGACTGGGATTTTAACACAACATGTTTACAACGTTTGTCACTGAAATGGGCCGGCTGCTCACAGGGACCATAAATAGTTCTGTCATTTCCCAATTTCCAGCTCTCACATTTAAAACAGATTTTTTTTGAGATCAAAACAATAAAAACAGAAAGATCAGAAGATGATATATGACAGGATGTTAGGCAACGATGAATGACCTTTTAATACGCACACTCACTTAGTCATTGCTCTGATGGGTCAGCCTTTCAAGTCAAAATTATAAATAATTCTTTCCGTCAGCAAATCACAAACAACCCACTTATCAAAAATGGTCAAATAAATCTGTCACTCATTAGGGGTTACAAGGCATTCATAAATGTGGCAGACTTCCCAAAGTAACAAGCCCCCTAACGCCCTTGACTGTCTCTTAGGAGGAGAAAAAGCAAACTATTGAACGGTTGCCGGAGACTCAGAGATTCCAAAGACTGATGCAGCAGCCAAGGGGTCAACAGAAGCCAAGGAGGCCAGCTGCAGGCTGCAGGCTCAGCACTTGGCCACCACACAGAGACTGCTTATTCTCAGGACCCACCTGTCAGACAGGCTGTGCAGGTGTTGGCTGAACAGTGGCTTCACCTCCCTGGCCCTTCCATTATTCCTAAAGAAAGAGGGCTATAAAGAGGGACCAGAACACACATCTGGAGTCATGGATTTATTGAACTTTTAACCCAGAAAAATCCTTAATGACCCATCTCACCCATCCCCCTTCATTTAAATCAGGACAAAATGGCGTCCTAGGAAGATCACAGGCTTTGCCTGAGGTTCATAAAGGCAGAACCCAGAACAGACCTTAGACCTCCTAACCCCAGCCATTTATTGGCCACCGTAGGAGACAGTAAAGCAAGGGAAGAGATACAACCTGTCTTCAAAGATGCTATCATATGACTCAATGTGAAGAACCTACCATAAAATGCATGCTCAAAAAAAAAATGGTGGTGCCTACCCTGCTTCCAGGTAAAATATTACACTCTAGCTGGTGAATTATCATCTTAACAATTGCAATGTCAAACAAGTTTGAAATAGGTTGCTCACTCATATTTTTAACCAAAAAAAGTCATTTAATTGAAATAAACTATCAAAACTTTAGATCCATTTATAGAATTTTTATTTTACAAATTCCAATGACTGGTGAAAGAGAAAGTTTCTGACTCTGATTTGCCAAAACAAACATTAACGTGACTGGTCCAACAAAACATGTACAAGAGCCAGTGGTTGGCATTCAAAATTGCCTTCCAGAGAGTTCTTCCCTGAAACATTTTTTTAACCTTCCTTTCTACAGGTCCCTCAAGCATGTTTCCTCTTTTTCTCTTAAGATTGCATGGTGTGTTCATTTTCTTTCTCACTCCTGCACCTAGCAGGAGGATTTATGGTATGTTGGTTGAAGGCACGGGCTTAAGAATCAATCAGTCAGATCTGGATTTCCAGTTGGGGGACTTGAGGGAGTTGTGTAAAGTTTCGGTTTCTTTCTCTGTCAAATGGGTATAATAATAGAGCTTATCCATAGGGCTGTGGTGGTGATTAAGTTAAAGTAATGCCACCAAGCAAGTGTTGGGGAGGATGTGGAGAAAAGGGAACCCTCGTGTACTATTGGTGGAATGCAACCTGGTGCAGCCACTATGGAAAACAGAATGGAGGTTCCTCAAAAAGTTAAAAATAGAATTACCATATGACCCAGTAATTGTACTACTATTTAGCAAAGAATATGAAAACACAAATTTGAAAAGATATATATGCACCCCTATGTTTATTACAGTATATTTACAACAGTCAAATTAGGGAAGCAACCCCACTGTCCATTGGTAGATGAATGAATAAAGAAGATATGGTATATATATGGCATACACACACACACACACACACACACACACACACACACACACACACACAATGGAATATTACTCTGCCATAAAAAGGAATGAAATCTTGCCATTTGCAACAACATGGAAGGACCTAGAGGGTGTAAAGCTAAGTGAAATAATCAGAGAAAGACAAATACCATATGATTTCATTCAGATGTGGAATTTAAAAAACAAAACAAATGAACAAAGAAAAAAGCGCAAACAAAAAAACAGACTCTTAAATATAGAGAACAGACTGGTGGTTACCAGAGGAGAGGAGGGAGGGGGGAGGGGTGAAATAGGTGAAGGAGAGTAAGAGTACACTTATTGTGAGGTACAGAAATGTTGAATCATTATATTGTACACTTGAAACTAATATAACACTGTATGTTAATTATACTTGAATTTAAAAATAAATTTTAAAAATTTAAAAATAATAATATCGCCAAGTATTCTTAAGCTTCCTCTGCCAGGGACTGTGCTAGGCCCTAAGACTTCAGCAATGGTGAGTGACCTCATTGGAGCCCAGAACAAGGGAGATGAACCCTAAAAACATAATCACATAAAGAAATGTACAAAGACAACTCATCTCCATGAAAAGCAAAGCAAGTGAAAAGGACAAAGATGTTAGCGTGAATTTTCAGAACATGTGTGTAAAGCAGAGGCAACAAGAAAGCCATATTTCCTTCCACTTGGTGTTTTCTCTGGGAGAAGCAGTAAGCTGGTGAGGCCCAGAATTCTGGATGGATCATATCAGCATCCATAGGATTTGTTCTTATCCCAACCCCTCCCAGAAAGTTGGTCAAGAGTCTCTCCCAAAAGTAGAACATCTTGAAGAGGCCACACCTATTCCCAAACCACATGAAGAGGCCATGGCAGATTCTCGCCTAGACCCTAAGGGAGTCTGCTGGTCACCTAAATGGCATAATTTGAGCCATCCTACTGCCGTTATTCTGCCTTGAGGTGGCTTCCATGGGACATTGACACAAAGGCAGAAAATAAAGGAGATGGGGGTGATTGGGTCACCTGGGGGCTACTGTCTTTGGAAAGATGGTCCAAACAGAATTGTGAGAAACTCTGAAAGTGCTTCAAAGAGCAGCCTCACCAGGAGGGACCTGTAGAAAAGGAAAAAATTCCAGTGGTTTTTTTTTTTTCCTCTAAATTTCTGACCTATTCTGCTTTGTTTTTTAAAAACAGTTAAATTGAACTTTTAAAAATAAAATATACCCAAATGAAAGAACTTTTATTCAACTGCCTGGGGAGACAACGGGGGCTTATTTTAAACAGAATATCTTTCCATGTCTCTTTCTGTTTCTAATTTCTCTGCTTTAGGACCAAGAAACATGGCCATCCCTTGGAAGGCCCCATTGGAGAGAATTCCCTGGCAACTGGCTCACGGGAGCTGCCTCTGGAGGTCAACCAGTCTCCTGCAGCTGCTCTCCAAGGCCCACGGGCATGGAGTAAGAAAAGGTCAGGCAAAGAGGGGAGGCTCGTGGCATTGCCTCATGTTGGCATCGCTCCAGGACCAGGGAATGTCCAGCAGGAGCAAATTCCAATGAGCCCAGATCCCAGAACAAGCGTATTTTCCCAATGATTCCTGCCAACTCCCCTTTAAACTGACAGGATGCATGTTTCTGATGGCTGGAGGCCTGCCAGTGCTGGAGTGTGTGTGTGCGTGTGTGTGTGTGTATGTGAGACAGAGAGAGAAACCAGGTCCCAGGCTGATGTTTTATAAACTCGGGGCTGATGACGTGACAAGAGGGCAAGTCAGGACAGACAGAAGGACATCGGAGAAAGCAAATGCCCCAGAAAGCTGAGTCTCCCTTCTGCCATGCTCAAACCACAGGTTCCAGGGAAGCGGAGTGTGGCTGTCTTAACACCGACAGAGGGACCTTGTAACACTTCTCAGCTGTCGCATTTGTCCCCGCACAACATTCTGAGGCAGGTGGAATTGCTCCCTTTAACAAATAAGGACGTAAGAGCACCCTCAAGCCAGACCCCAGTCCCCTGACATGGTGCCAGTGTATGCATTAGACCGCCCTCTGGGCCCTAGGACCTAACATGTCTATGCTGACGTGCTGCTCCAACCTTAATGTGGTTCTGATTTCAGTCCCTGACATGTAAAGAGCTTGGAAGACATTACTCCTGTTCTTATAAGACGAAGCTGGATAAACAGAAAATCAACACTTTTCTTAGACTCATCAGGAAACTGAATTCATGGGGCAAACTACCACCACAAAATGTGAAGATACGGGGGCGCCTGGCTGGCTCAGGCGGTGGAGTGTGCAATTCTTGATCTCAGGGTTGTAAGTTCAAGCCCCATGTTAGGTGTAGAGGTTACTTAAACAAATAAAATATTTTAAAAAAATGAAGAGAAAGACACATCCAGCGAAATACAGCAACTGAGAGATGCTTAACTGAAGCAGAAGCCAATAGAGGCGGAAACTGGTAGGAATATTTAAATGACAGTTTTGATGAATTCCTGGAGAATGAGTGTGGACCGGCTTGAGAGCAAGAAACTGCTGGGGCTGCAGTCAAGGGGGACCCCCACACTGCCATGAGGTTTCCCTCCAAGAACCCCACCAGGTTCTCAGACTGAGGATCTGGGCAGGACCTCCTTGTGGCTCCTGCAGGGGGAAGAGTCATGATAGGGAAATGTACTCAGAGACTTCTCCATCATACTCTAGACCTCCCGCTCCTGTCTCATCTAAAGGGGAAAAAAAACATAGTCAACAGGGAATAGGACTTCAAGGTAACAGATTGGGAATGCTGCAGCCCTGGAAGGCTGTAGGGGACACTGTAGTTGGGGGAGCTGTGCCACTGGAGGAGATCACATTTGTGGAGGTCATGACCACAAGCCACAAGCCCACTAAAGATGGAGACTTCCCAGCTGATGATAGAAAACTCCCCTTGCTATAGCCTTTCACTGTAAGGCTTCAGGATAAAAACAGTGGGTTACAGCTCAAAGAGCCATAAGGCATAGACTCTTTCTGAATGAATGTACACATGCTCCAAAGCCAAGAGAAAAGACAAAACAAAGACACTAGAAGAATTTGAAGCCTCTGGTACCTATAACTACAACAAATATTAAACACAGTCCAAATCCCAGCCCAATTAACATAAAACCTCATGCAAAAAGTTTATTTATTTATTTATTTCCCCAATACAACATGTCCAGCTTTCTATAAAAACTATAATGTGTTCAAAAGATAAGACAAAACACAGTCCAAAGAGACACAGCAATCATGAAAACCAGACTCAGATAAAACACAGATGTTGGAATTATCAGACAGGGAATTTTAAATAACTATGATTAATACATTAAGGGCTTTAATAAAAAAAAAAGAAGGCAACAAGCAAGATGGATCAGGTAAGCAGAGAGATGGAAACTCTTAGGAAGAAGTCAAAAGAAAATGCTAAAAATCAAAAACACAGTCAAAGAAATGAAGAATATCTCTAACAACATAATAACATTAACTGGGACAAGAACTGAACATAGATCAATAGAAACTTCTCAAACTGAAATGCAGAGAGGAAAAATAAAAAAGGACAGAACATCCAAGGACTATGGGACAATTTCAACAGGTATAACATAAACGTAATTGGAATGGCCTTCCAATTCTGGCAGAAGGAGAAGAAAAAGAGAATGGAGCAGAAGAGATGTCTGACGTTATAACAGCCAAGCACTATCCAAATTAATGACAGACACAAACCACAGCTCTAGGAAGCTCAGAGAATACCACATAAGATAAATACAAAATAAAAATTATATATTATGCTATATTGTATGATCTTCAAACTGAAAAAAATCAAAGACAAAGAGAAAATCTTGAAGACAGAACAAGAAAAAAAACCCAACCTATAGAGGAATACAGATAAGAATTATTATGGACTTCCCATCAGAAGTCAGACAATCAAGAAAAGAGTGAAATCTTTAAATCTGGGGGGAAAGAATCACCAATCTAAAATTCTATATCCAGCAAAATTATCCTTCCAAAGCAAGGAGAAATGAAGGCTTTCTCAGACCAAAAAAAAAAAAAAAAAGAATAGAAAACAGAAAACTGAGAAAATTTATTATTGTCAGCAGACCTTCCCTGAAAGAAATGTTAACACAAGAATTCTTCAGGTAAAGGAAAAATTATGTCAGTCAGAAACTGCATAAAGAAAGAAAGAGGGGGCGCATGGGTGGCTCAGTGGGTTAAGCATCCAACTCTTGATTTCAGTTCAGATCCTGATCTCAGGATTGTGAGATTGAGCCCTGCATTGGGCTCCTCACTGAGTATGGAGCCTGCTTAAGAGTCTTTCTCCCTCTCCCTCTGCCCCTCCCCTCTGTTTGCTCTCTCATGCTCTCTCTCTCTCAGAAGAGAGAGAGAGAGAGAGAGAGAGAGAGAAAGAAAGAAAGAAAGAAAGAAAGAAAGAAAGAAAGAAAGAAAGA
>NW_027397091.1:3354201-3452967 GCF_003265705.2 Callorhinus ursinus | reverse complement strand
AGAAAGAAAGAAAGAAAGAAAGAAAGAAAGAAAGAAAGAAAGAAAGAAAGAAAGAAAAAGAAAGAGAAAGAGAGAAAGAAAGAGGGTGGGTGGGTGTGGGAGAAGGAATAAAGTAAAATATTTTATTTTTTTCATTCTTAATTGATCTAAAATATAGCTGTTTAAAGCAATAATGGTAACAACATATTTGGTAATTATAGCATATAGATAAAAGAAATGAATGACAGCAATGTCACAAGGAATAGAGAATGGAATTGGGATACTCTAAGGTACTTACAATATCTGTAAAGCAGGATAATGCTATTTGAAAATGTACTTAAATTACTTAAAACTATATATTGTAAACTCCAGGGCAACTACTAAAAGATTTTTTAAAGAAATATAAAAGATAGGCTAAGAAAAAAGATAAAATGGAATCATATAAAATGCTCAGCTTAAACCAGAGAAGGCAGAAGAATGGAAAAAGAAACGAAAAACAAATGTAATTAATAGAAAACATTACAAAGATTATAGATATTAAACTATAATCACCTTATTGTGAATGGTTTAAACACACCTATTAAAAGACAGAGCTTGCCACAGCCTATATAAAAACACAACCCAGCTCTATGTTCTCTACAAGAAACCCACTTTAAACACAAAGTCAGATAGTATATAAATAGTAAAGGCTTGGAGAAAGATTCACCATACTATCACTATCCAAAGAAAGCTGCATTCACCTTATTAATTTCAAACAATGCAGGATTTGAAACATGGAAGAGTATCAAGGATAAGGATGGATATTACACAATGATAAAGAAATCAATTCTCCAAGAAGACATAACAATCCTGAATGTGTATGTACCTAACAAAGGAGCATCAAAATACATGAGGCAAAAACTGATAGAACTGGAAGGAGAAAGATAAATCCAAAGTTATAATTGGAGACTTCAACACATCTCTGTTAATTGATACATCAACCAGGTGGAAAGTCAGTGAGACTACAGATGACCTGAAAAGCACTACTGAACAATTTGGACTAATTGACATTTGTAGAATACTCTATCCAACAACAGCAAAATACACATTCTTCTCAAGCTCACATGGAACATTCTGGGCCAAAAACATACCTAAACAAATTCAAAAAAACAAAAGTCATACAAAATGTGATCTCATACCACAATGGAATTAAATTTAAAAAAAAAAGAAGATAGCAGGAGGGGGAAGAATGAAGGGGACTAAATCGCAGGGGGAGATGAACCATGAGAGACTGTGGACTCTGAGAAACAAACTGAGGGTTCTAGAGGGGAGGGGGTGGGGGATGGGTTAGCCTGGCGATGGGTATTAAAGAGGGCACATTCTGCGCGGAGCACTGGGTGTTGTTATGCACAAACAATGAATCATGGAACACTACATCAAAAACTAATGATGTAATGTATGGTGATTAACATAACAATAAAAAATTTAAAGAAAAAAACAAAAAATAAAAAATATTTTGAAAAAAAATGCTACCTAGAAGCAAACATTATATCAAGTGTGTGCTCGGTAGTACTCAAAAGCTGTAATTGCTCATGTATTACTCCCTTTTACTCACTCACTGTCAAATTCACTTTGCAAACAATGTAAAAAGAGACAAAATTCAGAAATGTCATCTCCCACAGTGTCACCATGGTAGAAAGGGATTGAGCCTGTTATTGTTGTGATGTTTTTATGGGTTTTCCAGCCTGTTGAGAACCATTTCAGGATGTTGAGTCAAGGAATGTGAAATCTGGGATCACCCAGTTGTTTCTGACACACTTTCAGTTGATGTCATCAGGTATTTCTTAGAGTAAGCCAGTGCTCACCTATTAGTCATGTTCATTTTCATCAATTTTTTTAAAATAAAAAGTTTATTGAAAAAAAATCAATTACAGAAAGATAGCCAGAAAGTCCCCCAAATATTTGAAAATTAAACATACTTCTAAATAACTCATGAGTCAAAGTACCCATCTCAAGAGAAATTTTTCAAATATGATTAACTAAGTGAAAACTAAACTACAATTTATCAAAATTTGTTGGATGCAGCTAAACCAGAGCTTAGAAGGAAATTTACAGCATTAAATGCACATAGTAGAAAAGCCAAACAATCTAATATGAATAACCTAAGCTTCCACCTTAGGAAACTAGAAAAAGAAGAGCAAATCAAAACTAAAGCAAATAAAAACAAGGAAATAATTTTAAAATTAGAGCAAAAATCAACAGAATTGAAAATAGAAAAACAAAAAAGAAAATCAACAAAACCAAAAGCTAGTTATCAATATCAGAAATTAAAAAGGGGTCATCTCTATAGATCCCATGGACTTTAAAAGGATAATAAGGAATACTATAAACAACTCTCTGCTCACAAGTTTGATAACTTAGATTACTTAAATGAACTGATCCTTTGAAAGCTTAACAGCCCGCAAGTCCTCTATGCATCTTGTTTAAATAAAAATTAGGATTCAGAAGATCTAGGATGGGGCCTCAAATTCCACATCTCTAAGGCATTCTCAGGTAACTCTATGCTGCTAGTCTGGGAAGCACACTTTGAGTAGCAGTGATTTAGAAGACCAAAGAGAATGCATTTCTTCATTATACAATGCAAAAGGGATGTGAATATGGTCAACTTTCAGGTGTTCAGGAGGAGATTATTTAAATTGATTGCAAATTCAGGGTAATGTCTTTCCAGGTTTTTCTTTTGCTTTTCTTGGCTCTCTTTTTGGAGTTTTAGAACCTCACCAACAACAGACACAGAAGATGGAAGGCAGCCTTACCTTTCAACAATGACTGACAGACACAAAAATGGAAGGCAGCCTTACCTTTCGTGAAAGTCATATAAACCCTATAGACTGGGGCAGAGAGAAAGGCTAAAACATTTTGAAGCCATCAGTGACTCCTTTAATCTTCGGATTATTTTTCCCCCAACCTCGGTGACCAAAATAAAATTATAATGCTATACCTGTGTCTCAATGCTATACCTGGGTTAAGCTAAGTGCTACTATATAATAAACAAGTTACTTCCTTCTGAGATAAAGAAGTGGGATGTTGGGGAACAAAAACACAGCATTCTAGAAGTTTTCAGAGAACAAATTAGATGCCTCTAGCTTAGAGGCTTAGATGCTATTTAAATGTATCATAATCTGCCTTTAATGATTGTGAACATAATCTTGAGACCACTGCAGAAAAGATCTGTGTCCCATCCATATCTAGTGTTAGTTCACTACCTCAGGAGCGTCCTGGGGGGGAATCTGGAACTGCCTCCAAACGAGGGCAAGGGGACTGGATAAAGAGGCAGACCCTCCAGATCAGTAAGTGGCAGGTTAAAAATGCAAGGAACCTTACCAGGCTTGTGCTAGGCAGCCCCAAGACGAGTAGATCTCTGCACCACCGCCAGAATCTTAAAAGTTTATCTAGAGGTCTTACCTTGGTTCAATCACATATGTGGTCCTGATGTCCTCAACAACACATTGCTCTCCCAGGGCGCCTGGGCAGCTCAGTCGGTTAAGCGGCTGCCTTAGGCTCAGGTCATGATCCCAGGGTTCTGGGATTGAGCCCCACATCGGGCTCTCTGCTCAGTGGGGAGCCTGCTTCTCCCTCTGCCTCTGCAGCTCTCCTTGCCAAATAAATAAATACAATCTTAAAAACACACACACACACATTGCTCTCAAAGCTGTGGCCTAGGGGTGCCTGGGTGTTTCAGTCCATTAAGAATGTGCCTTGCACTCAGGTCATGATCCCTGGTGGCTAGAATCAAGTCCCAGGTGGGGCTCTCTGCTCCAAAAGGAGTCTGCTTCTCTCTCTGCCCCTCACCTGACTCCTGCGTGTGTGCGCATGCGCTCTCTCTCTCAAATAAATAAGTCTTAAAAAGAAAAAGAAAAAAAAAAAAACCTTATGTCCTGCAAAATGGCTCCCACTGTGGGCAGGAAATACACTCCAGGATAGGGGCAGGGGCAAAAAGCCTCCAATTCCCTGGATCCCAAGGGTGAACCAGCAGTCACGTCCTCTCGGTGACGTCCTCCAACACTCTACCCTCTTCCATATTGTGCCCTGAGGGTCAGAAGGGGTTTCACTAGCATGAAGGTGGTTCATTCGGCAGCAGCGATCTGGCTGCAGGGGAAGCGGATACTCCAGCAACAATACGGGCATGTGCAGCCAACAGACACATGAAAAAGTATTCAACATCCCTCAGCATCAGGGAAATCCAAATCAAAACCTCAATGAGATACCACCTCACACCAGTCAGAATGGCTAAAATTAACAAGTCAGGGAACGACAGATGTTGGCGGGGATGTGGAGAAAGGGGAACCCTCCTACACTGTTGGTGGGAATGCAAGCTGGTGCAACCCCTCTGGAAAACAGTATGGAGGTTCCTCAAAAAGTTGAAATTAGAGCTACCCTTCGACCCGGCAATTGCACTACTGGGTATTTATCCCAAAGATACAAATGTAGTGATTCAAAGGGGTATGTGCACCCCGATGTTTATAGCAGCAATGTCCACAGTAGCCAAACTATGGAAAGAGCCTAAATGTCCATGAACAGATGAATGTGGATAAAGAAGATGTGGTATATATACACAATGGAATATTATGCAGCCATCAAAAAATGAAATCTTGCCATTTGCAACAACATGGACGGAACTAGAGAGTATTATGCTAAGCGAAATAAGTCAATCAGAGAAAGACAGGTAGCATATGATCTCACTGATACGAGGAATTCTTAATCTCAGAAAAACAAACTGAGGGTTGCTGGAGTGGTGGGGGGGTGGGAGGGATGGGGGGCTGGGTGATGGACATTCGGGAGGGTATGTGCTATGGTGAGCACTGTGAATTGTGTAAGACTGATGAATCACAAACCTGTACCTCTGAAACAAATAATACATTATATGTTAAAAAAAAAAAGAAGATAGCAGGAGGGGAAGAATGAAGGGGAGAAAATCGGAGGGGGAGACGAACCATGAGAGACGATGGACTCTGAGAAACAAACTGAGGGTTCTAGAGGGGAGGGGGTGGGGGGATGGGTTAGCCTGGTGATGGGTATTAAGGAGGGCACGTACTGCATGGAGCACTGGGTGTTATATGAAAATAATGAATCGTGGAACACTACATCAAAAACTAATGATGTAATGTATGGTGACTAACATAACATAATAAAATTAAATTTAAAAAAACACAATACAGGCACGTGCAAGAAAAAACACAGGTTAAGATAATGGTTCCTAAAATAATTTTATAATAGAATATAATAAAAAATAAAACAATTTTTCCACCAAGTGCCACATGATCTGAATCACTGATTTATTAGGTCCCCTGGGCTGGGGATTGGATCACTCAGAGATTACACTTGTGTCCTCATGTGATTTAATGAAGATGATACACTAGCAGACTCACCAGGTATGAATACAACGTTCTATTTGGATAATGGCACACATGCCCCCTCTCAAGGCAATAACATCCAAGGTCATTCCGTTTTGGAGGACAGCTTTTCTCAGTGGAGACGTTTCAGTGTTCAATCAAGACAGACTTTGCTGGCTACCAAATACATTGCTTTCTCAAGACCGTGTCCTTGAAAACAGCTCCCACCATGGGAGCAGTGGGCAGAATGTACAATTTACAATTTTAGTCATTATGGTATTCATCCCTGAATACCCCTGGAGCTCCATTTGGGTCCAAGTTAAAAAAAGAAAAACTCTAAAAAACCCTTTCATTGTTCAGAAGGGAAGTCAGATGGATTTTTCGAAGGCCACACAGTATGTAATGGGCACAGCTGAGGACAGCATGTTTACTAAAGCCCCAAGGATTAAACCAGCACCGGCATTCCCCAACAAAATGGTAAAGGAAACCATTTTACCAAGGAACACTGACTAGAATACTTGAGAGCTGAGAAAGTACATTAAAATGTACTTACCCAGGCGGGGCTAGGTAGGGAGAGATAGGGGGCTCTGTGATCAGGCTCACAGAAATCCCAAAATTTCTGGGGAAACCAGAGATAAGGAGACAAATCGACCACCCTGCCCTAGGAGTGCAGGCGTGTAGGTTGTGTGGGGGTAGGTGTCTTTATGATAATCCCCTGTGACCAACAAAGAATAACCAAACCCTAAAAAGGAAGTAAGCCATTGAAGGTATTATCAATAGAGATGTTAAAGGATTTAAGTTCCCTGGTTAGCTTTCTCTGAAAGACCAACCCTAAAGGCCCCCCTTGGCAACCTGTAGGGACCCCTCTCACTCTTGAGAGCTTTTTCTGTATCTTCACTTAATAAACTTCTATCACTACTCACACACACACACAAAAGGGTACTTACCAATGAATTCTTAGTAATCAGATTTGTGAAATACAATCACAAGCAAAGACCCCTCTAATCACTTGTCCCCTAGAAACTATAAGGGCATCCAGAGAAGTCACAAAATCCTAGCACTTTGGAACTGGAAAAGCCTTCAGAGAGCTGGCAGGCCTTTTACAGATGAAAACAAAAAGGTTTGGGGTGGGGCGTGCGCCTGGGAGGCTCAGTCGGTTAGGTGTCTGCCTTTGGCTCAGGTCATGATCCCAGGGTCCTGGGATTGAGCCCTGCATCAGGCTCCCTGCTCAGCGGAGAGCCTGCTTCTCCCTCTCCCTCTGCCTGCAGCTCCCCCTGCTTGTGCTCTCTCTCTCTCTCTCTATCTCTCTACATGTCAAATAAATAAGTAAAATCTTAAAAAAAAAAGGGGGGGGTTCATAGGGATAGTCATATGGAGACTAGGGGGAGAATTTTCCAGGCATAGGCCAGGGCCCAGAGTCAAGTGTGGGGCTGGTATGTTCAGAGAAAAGCAAAGAAGCCAGGATGGGCTAGATTGTAGTGAACTCCAAGGAGGTGGTAAGAGAATTCAGAAAGGTGATGGGGGTGTATGGTGTCTTAGCAGCCAATAAAGCCTGGAGGGACCTTTTAATAATTTTCCAGGTTTTTCCTATACCACATTATTTGGTTATTACAATTTATTTTATTTTTTGGTTGTTATTACAATTTAGGATACTAAAAAGGAAATTTTGCTCAAGTATTTTTCAAGGGAAGGTTTAGTTAAAACCTTCTCTGCAAGATCAGTTTTCAAAAGGGAAATTAAAAAAATACACGATAAGGTCAGAAACTAAAACTTTGAATGGCACAGGAAAAATTGTGAGTTGCATAAGGTAGGTTAGCTTTTAAACAGCAACTTTAAAATTTTTTTTGTTCAAATTTCACACAGTTCATTCATTTTTATATATGTTATCCCAAAAAAGATCCATTATATACAAAGTTAACATATATTATTTATAGGCTTTATGGATGTGTTTTGTCAGGAAATTTGTTTCCTGCTTTGAAAAGTCAGTAAATAGGGGCGCCTGGGTGGCTCAGTTGTTAAGCGTCTGCCTTCCGCTCAGGTCATGATCCCGGGGTCCTGGGATGGAGCCCCTCATGGGGCTCCCTGCTCGGCGGGAAGCCTGCTTCTCCCTCTCCCACTCCCCCTGCTTGTGTTCCCTCTCTCGCTGTGTCTTTCTCTGTCAAATAAATAAATCTTTAAAAAAAAAAGTCAGTAAATAGGAAGTAATAGATTTCAGTGAACTTCCCCATCAGAAAGGACATAGGATTAAGAAGGCATACTTTTTCCTCAGTTCACCTAGAAAGCATTTATTATTACTTCAGTGGATGATGGAGTAACTTCATGACCAAGAAAAAATATATTCTTATACCTCAATTTTTTTTATTTTTATTTTTTATTGTTATGTTAATCACCATACATCATTAGTTTTTGATGTAGTGTTCCATGATTCATTGTGTATAACACCCAGTGCTCTATGCAGAACGTGCCCTCTTTCATACCCATCAAAATATTTTATATTATTATTTTTATATATTAATGTTATTTATATTTATTTTTATATTGCATATTATATACTTTATATTTTAACTAATGTTATAGTTTACTATATACTCTGTTTCTATACTTTATCGGGGACAAAAAGCATTTCTTTATAAAATGGAGAGGAGATTAAAATTAGGACATCAAATATTAAGTTAATCTAATACATTTCTAAACACAAACAAAATGTCTCCTTACTCTTAAAAAAAATTAAGTCAATTAAGCATCTGACTTTGGCTCAGGTCATGATCTCAGGGTCCTGGGATTGAGCTCCTTGAAGGGCTCCCTGCTCAGCAGTCTTCTCCCTCTCCCTCTGACCTTCACACTCACTCACTCTCTCTCTCTCAAATAAATAAAATCTTTGGAAAATAAGTAATCAAGTAAGCATTCTTGAACGCTTTCTCAGGAAAGCTCGATAAAACCGTATGTACCTATCCACTTGTGACAAGCAAAGTTGAGCATTAAGATGTGACTTCTGGTCTCATAAAAAAAATCTTTTGTTTGTCTCTTAACATGGTCTTAAGTTTATTATGCTATCATGAGGAAGTACGTTCTTTCTATACTTCAATTTCACAATTTCTTTTCAAGGGAGACTTAATGTACTTAAAGTCTCCTCCTTTTCTGATGAAATATATTAGGCTTGAACATAGGCCTCTGCACTTCATTTCTCTCTACTGTAAACCACTGAAAATGCTTTAGAAAGATTCAGCGGTGATGCCTGCAGCTACTGACCTTCATAACAGGCCAGGCAGAGCTACCTCGAGGATTTTACAAATTTATGTCAGAAGTTTAAAACCCCAAATCCATTAGTGTTTGAAACTCCCCTGTCATATGATCAACCATAGTAGCTGTATTTGTTAGGGAAGGCTAATGACTATAACAAATAACCCTAAAGTGCCTGAACACAAAAGAAGTCTCTCTCATTTATGTAAACTCCAAAACAAGTGCTTCCTATCATCAAGCATCTCTACTCCAAGCAATGATTCCTGGGCAGAGGAGAGGTGGGAGTCAGGCATTTTCATCTCTGCCATCTTCAACACCTAGTCTCTAAAAGTTATTTGGGGGTGGTCGTCACTCCAGCCAGCCTACTAGAGGGAAAAAAACAAACAAACAAACAAACAACAACAAAAAAAAAACCACGGCAATACATAAAAGGTGTAGATGGCCTAACTCTGATTTGCTTCCCTATCAAATCCATTTCTACAAGACCCTAATCTGAGTGACTGCCCTGTTGAAAACTCTTCAGTTGCTCCCCATTCCCCAGAGGAAAGAGAAAAGTCCACATTCCCCACCACAGCCTATGTGTCTCCCTGGCCCAGCTCCTGACCTCACACACAGAGCTGCTTACATTCTTTAAAGCTCCCCAGCTGTTCACAACACCTCAGCAAGGATCACATCACAACCCCTCTTCCTCAAAATCCTTCTTCCTATCTCTTGGGCCCTTCCTCCACCAACACCCCTCCGTTCTTCAAGACTCAATTCATGTCACTTCTGCAGGAGGCCTTATAATCATCCCCAAACACTAACAGGGACTCTGCACTTCCCATGTTGTATAGGAAGTGTCTTCTTCTGGGTCAGATGACCTCACAAGATGCTGAGTTAACAACAGTAATGATAGTAACAATAGAAATAGCTATCCCCAAATGGCTAATGTGCCAAATGTTATCCAAAGTGCTTTACATAAATGGATTTGTTTAATCTTCACAACATTCCTATGATGGATCATCATTCCCATTTTACAGATGAGGAAACGGATGTCATGAAGGAAAATTTGATAAGACCCTCAGGCAGTATATAATACAGGCAAGATTCAAAGCCAAATCCATCTCCAGAGTTTCTGGAGTTTCTTCATGTTTTTGTTGCTGTTTCCAAAAGAGCTAGTACCAGGAAGGTACCAGAGACACATGGAAGAAACCTACCCAAAAATGTACTGCTCAGAGAAAAAGGCATTAAGTAAAAGCAAAGGAAATCCAAAACAAAACAAACTATAGACTGTAGTTAATAATAGTATTGAAACAATAGAACTCAAATTCGTTCATTAGTTGTGACAAATGTATCTCAGTAATGTAAGATATTAACAATAGGGGAAACTGAGTGAAGGGTATACAAGATCTCTCTGTGCTATCTTGGCAACTTTTCTGTAATCAAAGAACTATTCCAGAATAGAAAGTTTATTAAAAAAAAAAACAACATACTATTCCAGGCCAAGCTGGTAATCACAGAATTCCTACAAGGAAGGACACTATTTCTTTGGCTTAAGACTTCAACCATTAATATGATTAAATGAGGGCTTTAATGAATTAAATAAACTAAAAATAAAATTTTATATCCATGGTCTTGTCTGTCATTTACACTCCTTACCCCAATTTTCTTGTTTTAAGCTCTTGGTATGGATCTGTTCATGGAAGTTTTTAAAAGGAAGGAAGAGACAGAAGTAGTATGGGCGTTCAAAATAAGTCCACAGATTCTTTGATACTTGAGGTGGAGCTAATTCCTGTCCCTTCACCTCTAAGAAGAAAAAAAAAAAAAAGAAATATATGTGACAGATGTGATGGTGTGACTTCAGAGATCAGATTCTAAAAGGCATGTGGCTTCTGCCTTTCTCTCTCTTAAATAACCCACTCTCAAGGAAGCCAGCCACCATGTTGGGAGGATACTCCAGAGGCCCCATGAACAGGCCCAGGCAGCAAGCAACTGAGGCCTCCCACCCCCAACAATGGGAGTGCACCATCTTAGAAGATTTCCCAGTTCAGCCTTCAGCTAACTACAGCCCCTGCCATCTTGACCACAGATTCATGAAAGGCTCAGAGCCAGAACCACCCAGTTAAGTCACCCCCAAATGCCTGACCCACATAAACTATAAAATAATAAATGTTTATTGTTTAAGCTATTATGGTTTGGGTAATTTGTTATGCAGCAACAGACAACTCCTTAGTTCACCACCTACTTCCACCAAAGATAGAACTGTCCTTAACTGATCCTTCGTCTAGATACAGGGTCTCCTAGATTTTTTTGTGCCGTAGACCTCTCTGTCACTGTATTCGCTTCCTATTGCTGCTGTAACAAATGACCACAAACCTAATTGCTTAAAATAGCACAAATGTATTGTCTTACAGCTCTGGAGGTCAAAAGTTCATATGGAACGCACAAGGCTAAAACCAAGGTGTTGGCAGGGCTTTTTCCTTCTACAGGCTCCAGGGGAGAATCTGTTTCCTTGACTTTTCCAGTTTCTAGAGGCTGTTCACATTCTTCAGCTTGTGGCCCCTTCCATCTTCAAAGCAACCCCTTTACTCTGTTTCGATGATCACAAAGTCATTCCCCCTCTGACTCTGATTCCAACTCTGCCTCCCTCTCTCACTTATAAAGGTCTTTGTGATTACATTGGTTCCATGTGGACTCTCTACGATAATCTCCCTATTTTAAGGTCAGATGATTAGCCACCTTAATCCTACCTGCAACCTTAATTCCCCCTTTGCCATGCAGCATGACATTTCGCAGGTTCCAGGGAGTAGGTTGTGGATGTCTTTGGGGAGCCATTATTCTGCCTACCGTTAGTCAGTCTGGTGAAATCTATGGAGCCCCTCTCAGGATGATGCTTTTAAAGGCATTCAATAATATGCATATGACTACCAAGGAAACTAACCCCATTAAATAGCATTGTCAAAATACTTTAAAAAACAAATGTGTGATGTAGTAATACACGTTTCTCTTTTAACACATTATAAGATCTAATGGTGAATCTAGTAACTATCTTAATTTCAAAGTGGAGATGAGGTATAAACGCTACTTCAAAATCATCGGCAATCATGTATTATAAAAATTATGATTTCTATTGGTGGCATAGTCCTAGGTAGTACAACTACTATGGCTTGTTGCCTACATTTATACTCAGAGGAAATGCTACTTTTCTGTTAGAGGTTAGTAATTTTTTTTCCTACTCAAATTCACACCAAATTTGGCTTAAGCTCTGGTTAAGAACCCAGGTAGAATCAAGGAATTTACTTAACTTAAAAGAAATAAATAGGGGGCGCCTGGGTGGCTCAGTCGGTTAAGCATCTGACTCTTGATTTCGGCTCAGGTCATGATCTCAGGGTCGTGGGATCGAGCCCCTCGTCGGCTCTGAGCTCCGCACAGAGTCTGCTTGTCCCTCTCCCTCGGCTCCTCTCCCGCCCCTCATAAATAAATAAATAAATAAATAAATAAAATCTTTTTAATAAACAAATAGTACTAAAGTAAGTGAGAAGGACACTAGCTCCTCAAATTTCTGGAAACTGTCCCTTTCAATTCAATTCAAATTTTATTTAGCACCTACTATGTACAGAGACCTTCATATACCCAATATGAGCAAGAAAAACAAGTGTAATGGAAAGTCAGTGACAACATGCAAATAAAACAAGGATTCTCATAATTTATAGAGGAAAATCTGCCTTCTAACTTAAAAATGGGCATATTTGGGTGCCTGGGTGGCTCAGTTGGTTAGGCGACTGCCTCCGGCTCAGGTCATGATGCTGGAGTCCCGGGATCGAGTCCCGCATCAGGCTCCCTGCTCAGCAGGGAGTCGGCTTCTTCCTCTGACCCTCCCCCCCCCATGCTCTCTCTCTCTCTCTCTCTCTCATTCTCTCTCTCACATAAATAAATAAAATCTTAAAAAAAAAAAAAAGTGGGCACATTTGTGTTCTCAATCTAATGAAATCAGACCAGGGTGGGGGAGGAGTAGGAGGAACCCAGACGCATAGGTTTTGCGAACATGACAACAGTGACATCTAGTGGGCATCATATGCCAAAGCACCTCAAGTACCTACCAAGGAAGGCTACAGATGGAAGCAAGCACAGGGAGCCACACTCATTAAACATTTATTGAGCACCTATCATAGATTAATATCTCATTAGGCCCAGGCCAGCAGCCCACTCGTGTTCTTCTCCCGCCCCTGGCTCTATTCCACACCATAATAGCCTCACGTGTACATACCTCAGCCAAGTCCCAGACACATGGTAGGTAAAGAAAATGATTCTGGCTATTTGTAACCTAAAACGGACTGGAGATTCAATGCCAAAGTAAAAACTCGTGCAGGTATGAGATTACCACATCTAGGCAAGGGATATTTGTTCATGGGGACAAAGAAAAGCATGTGCACTCAGGTAGGTTATGATGTTGACCCTAGGGGTGGAGTCATTCCATACTCCACAAACTACTTCTATGTTTTGTCCCCTATGATCATTCCTGTTTCCTTCCTCCAGAAAACCCAAAGTGCCTTAGAGAAAATGCTAGGGCTGTGAGAGAAGAACGGAAGGGGAAGAAGTAAATAGACAGGGCTTGGAGGGAAGTGAGGTCCTTTGGCCCTTGGACCTAAGGTGCACACATTTATGGCAGATCCACTCTGCAAAGGAAGGGCAGCCCCAGGCACTGTTCTTCTCTGTGCTGAGATCCTATACCCCACAGTGGGCTAGAGATCCATTGGAATCTGGGTGTTCAAAGTCCAATGGCTGGAGGAGAGGCCCATGCAGAGACATGCTTGGGACCATTTGCACCAGGAAGTCCTGAGTCTCAGGTACCCAAAACAAGGTCTACAAGGGCAGAGGTGGACTCCAAGAGGACACTGCTCTCAGCCTCCATGGACTCCTCAGCCAGTGAGAAGCCAAAGCAAAACCATGGGGAAGGGAAGAGAGCTCTAGCCCAGACTTAAGGGTACTGCTACTCTTGTACCCACACTTCCCAGTTGGGACCATTACCATGACTGCAGCAACTGCTTAAGCATTCATATAGTCAATGTGGAAGAGGAGTGAGAGAGGTCAACCACACCTCTCTTTCTAAAAGCCCTCTGGAGTACAGCTGTTCTCACACTTCTCTGTGCACAGGAATCACCTGGCATCTTGTCAGAAGGCGGATTCTGATTCAGTGGGTCTGCAGGGGGAGCAAGAACATGCATTTCTAACAATGCCCAGGTGCTGCTGCTGCTGATCTGTGGGCCACACCTCGAGTAGGAAGGCTGTAGGAGACATAATTTTCATCTGCCTGGCACTCCATTTTCTCAGAGAACCCATCCCACTCCCATTCCATAGGAATCCTCCTCCTTCCGAGTGATTCACTTGAGGCTGGTTCTACCCTCCCAAAAGCAGGCACATGCCCCAAACCAGGCTGATGGGAAGCCTTCCCAGAACACTGTCAGAACTATTAAGCATTGCCAACTGTGCACTCATGATGAACATGGTGAAGGTCATCCTTTGAGTCAGCTTGAGAATAACACCATCGCAGAAGAAAACATTGCCAAGACATGATGAGAAAGAGGCAGGGCTCAGGAGAAATCCTGCATCTAGCCACGCCTCTAAGCTTCTCAGCTGCAAAGCCTCCTTCGGATGCATACTCAAGACAAGAGCTAAACTGCCTGAGTTCAGATCCTGCCTTCGCCACTTCTTAGCTGTATGATGTTGGGCCAGTTATTTAGCTTCCCTGTGCTTCCATTTCCTCCTCTGTAAATGGGGATAATTATGGTTCCTTACTCATGGGGCTGCTGTGATGTTTGGTTGATTAACGTATGTTAAATTCTGAGAACAGTGCCCAGCGCATGGTCGGATCCACAGAAGCACTTACTCTTACCATGACTATCATTATTTTTATTATTATTTTATCCCCAAGACAACCTCTCAGGGAAGGTATTATTTTTATCTTCATTCCCATTTTGTAGATGAGGAGATAAAATGATTGTGAGACAGATACTTTTAATGAACAACACTGCTGAGATAATGTCAACATTCTTCCTCAAACTGTAATGTGCACTCTTCTAATGCTATCTTTTGTTATTCAGCTATTTTATTGCTATACGAATATAAAACAGTGTATATATGTGTGTGTGTGTGTGTGTGTTCATATATATATGAAATCCTGTTGTCAAAAATACTTTTCTATATACATCTTTCTACAGGTAGACAGAAAAAAAATGACTGAAGAAATTTATATCCAAATATTAACTTCTGAATAGAAGGCTACAGATAACCTTTATGCGTATGTCTAAGATTTTAAGAGACTTCCAAAGACTCAATAGTTGGCAGATGTGGGGTGCCAGGGTTCTCTCACCTCCATCTGCTACCTGAGAGCTGTCAGGCTCCCAGGACTCTCCTCAACTGGAAATGGACTGAGGGAATCTTCTTGAATCTAGAATCTACATTTGTTAATAGCCCTTGGTGTGGCCCCATGTCCCAGTGTTTCCCAGTAGGTCCTAAGTTGCTAGAGTGAAGGCTCCCAGTGGTGCCATAAAATTCCCTCTTACTTCCATTTGGTGTCTTCTCAGTCAAGTATTGTCAGCACTCACAGCTTGGCACTCACTTGGGAGCTCTTCCATGTGGAAGAACTCATGTGGTCCTTTGAGGTGAAAAGGGTGAGGTTCCACGCAGGGGCTCTCCTTTCTACATCTTCTACCACCAACATGCAGCTTATTATAGAGAAAAATGTGGGTTTTTTTAAAGATTTCATTTATTTATTCATGAGAGACAGAGAGAGAAAGAGAGAGAGAGAGGCAGAGGAAGAAGCAGGCTCCCAAGGAGCAGGGAGCCCGATGTGGGACTCGATCCCAGGACCCTGGGATCATGACCTGAGCCGAAGGCAGACGCTTAACCATCTGAGCCACCCAGGCGCCCGAGAAAAATGTGTTTTTAAAAGCCAATATTTGTTCCATAAAAGCATTTAAACATATGTTGGAAAGATACAGGAAGAAGTGGTTTGCATCCTGCCAAACTTCATGGTGCTGAGAATACTTTTTCCCTAGCATTTGTTTTTGCTCTTTGGGAGTCCTTAAAATTCAATAAACTTTGAATCATCTACCCTGGATTCTTTAGTCTACACATCCTCTCAGTTTCCTGGCTGATTTCCCACCTCCACAATGGCTGGCACAGAACCGCTGTGAAATCTATAAAGATATTACTAAGATCTTCCCTAATTTCTTAGAAAAAAAAATTGTCTTTAAACATTTCGACGGGTAAAAACTCAAGTCTGATCCCTCTTTATCATTTAGTGAATATTTGTTCAGTGCCTTCTATGTGACAGACCCTGGGGGTAAAGTGATGAATTAAAACATACACTCTTGGGCGCCTGGGTGGCTCAGTTGGTTAAGCGACTGCCTTCGGCTCAGGTCATGATCCTGGAGTCCCGGGATCGAGTCCCACATCGGGCTTCCTGCTCAGCAGGGAGTCTGCTTCTCCCTCTGACCCTCCCTCCTCTCATGTGCTCTCTCTCATTCTCTCTCTCAAATAAATAAATAAAATATTTTAAAAAAATAAAAAAAATAAAACATACACTCTTCCTGCCCTATGGGAACTTAGAATCTAGTGGACTTAAATCTCACTCACCTCTAGAACTGATTTCCTTTTGTCATCTTTCAATGCTACATGCTCTGCAAATTGTCCAAAATCAAAACTTTCTGTGCACATTGAAGAGAGAGAGGCCCCAGGAGAAAGGCATTAGGAGAAAAGAAGTTGCTTCACATTTTATATTCCTAATTATTGGTCTAAAATCTGCCTTTGCAAGTATATTTCAAGTTCCATGAGAACAGGGACCATATCTTTTTATTCACTGCTTTATCTCCAGCACCTAGAACAGCGCCTGGCACCCAGGAGGCGTTCAACAAGTACTAATTTACTGAATGAATGAATAAACGAATGAACCTAGAAATATTGCCTGGCAGATGGTAGGTGCTCATTTGTGGATGGTGAGATGGATGAGCAGGTGGTGGAGTAGATGAGTGGATACGTGTATAGGTGAGTTAATGGTGGATGGACAGGTAGAAGGTGGGGTAGGTTAATGAGACATGAATGAGTGGGTGAATATATGCATGGTTGGGTTGGTGCTTATTGGGTGGGTGATTTTTAAAACGGCAAAGTTTCAGTACGGTGACCAGGATACTTATGATAACGTTCAGTTTGTAGAGGTTTGAATTTGCTCCAGTTGGGAAGATATCACAGACACACCACCAGGGTTTGGAGCAGCCCATGAACAGGACGTGGCCTACACATGATGTGGATGGAACTGGAGGGTGTTATGCTGAGCGAAATAAGCCAATCAGAGAAAGACATATATCATATGATCTCACTGATATGAGGAATTCTTAATCTCAGGAAACAAACCGAGGGTTGCTGGAGTGGTGGGGGGTGGGAGGGATGGGGTGGCTGGGTGATAGACATTGGGTAGGGTATGTGCTATGGTGAGCGCTGTGAATTGTGTAAGACTGATGAATCACAGACCTGTACCTCTGAAACAAATAATACATTATATATTAGAAGAAGAAAGAAGAAGAAAGAAGAAAGAAGAAGAAAGAAGAAAGAAGAAAGAAGAAAGAAGAAAGAAGAAAGAAGAAAGAAGAAAGAAGAAAGAAGAAAGAAGAAAGAAGAAAGAAGAAGAAGAAGAAGAAGAAGAAGAAGAAGAAGAAGAAGAAGAAGAAGAAGAAGAAGAAAGCAGGAAGGGAAAAATGAATGGGGGAAATCGGAGGGGGAGACGAACCATGAGAGACTATGGACTCTGAGAAACAAACTGAGGGTTCTAGAGGGGAGGGGGGTTGGGGGATGCGTTGGCCTGGTGATGGGTATTAAAGAGGGCACGTTCTGCGTAGAGCACTGGGTGTTATGCACAAACAATGACTCACGGAACACTACATCAAAAACTAATGATGTAATGTATGGCGATTAACATAACATAATAAAAAATAATAATAATAATAATTAATTAATTAATTAAATTTAAAAAAGAAAAGGAAGTGGCCTGCACATTGCTGAATTGTCATCCCAGGTCATGAGGCTCCAGCAGCACACATGGGTCATTGTCAAGAGCACCTCCTGGTTTTGCTATCCTCACCATTTTCCCTACTCCTGACAACAGCATCTTTTTACCCTTGGAAGAACTACTTCCTCCTCCGAATATGATCTCATGGGTGGGCACATGACATAAGCTGGGCTACCCAGATGTTTGCCCCTTGGAATTTGAACCTGGAGCAGAAGAACACTAATCATTTCCTAGAGCTGCCATAATCAAGCACTACAAACTGGGTGGCTTAAAACAACAGAAACTTTTTATCTCACAATTCTGGAAGCTACAATTCCAAAATTAAGTAGCTGGCAGGGCCCACATGCTCCATCTGAAATCTATAGGGGATAACCCTTCCTTGTCTCTCCTAGCATCTGGTGTTTGCTGGCAATCCTCGTCATGCCTTGGGTTTTGGATGCATCAACCCAGTCTCTGCCCCCATTGTCACATCATCTTCCCCTTGCATGTCTCTGTCTCTCCTCTTATATGGACACCAGTTATACTGGATCGCCACCCTACTGGATCACCACTGGATGAGCAGGACTTCATCTTGAGTACATTTGCCAAGATCCTTCTTCCCAGTAAGATCCCATTCACAGGTATGGAGGGCTAAACCTTCAACATATATTTTGGGGGAGGACACAATCCAACCCATAATTGACATGAAGTCTAAAACCATATGGAACTCATTCATCCAAAGAGAGGAGCCTAAAGAGACTCCCTGGATCCCTGGTGTGCTTTGGTCCTTATGTTTTCCAAAGTCTAATGGGGAGAGTTTACTTGGTTCAATTAACTATACCTTCATATCCTTACCATAAACTCCATTTAATTTTGTCTTTTTACCCTTTTAAGACAGAATTGGTTCATGCTGCCTACAACCAAAGTATCCTAACAGCTAAACCCAGTCCTCCAAGACAAAAGGGCTGAGTGTGGTGCATGTGCATCGCTCCCATCTCCCTTCCCTTTGGACCTTGAAGAGTGAGCTTGGCAGGAAGAGGTCAAGGGGTTCCTTTGTCAACTTAAATGAAAACAATAGGATGGGGTGCCTGGCTGGCTCAGTCAGAGGAACATACAACTCTTAATCTCGGGGTTGTGAGTTCCAGCCCCACAATGGGTGTAGAGATTACTTAAATAAATTTAAAAACTTAAAAAAAAAAAAAAGAAGAAAACAGAAGGACTTTCCAAGTGACTTTTTATTTAACAAGGGCACCTCTTTCCCTCTGTATTTTAGTTCAAGAAGCGTGGATGGGGTTGAGCAGTTCTTTGGAGAGCCCTCATTTTTCCAGGCCCCCGGCTTGGGGCGCCTCCGTTCCCCATGGCGGGACACCTGTCTTCCGACTTGGCCTTCTCGCCCCCGCCGGGCGGTGGAGGCGATGGGCCGGGAGGGCCGGAGCCCGGCTGGGTTGACCCTCGGACCTGGCTGAGCTTCCCAGGCCCTCCCGGCGGGTCGGGAATCGGGCCGGGGGTTGGGCCGGGCGCGGAGGTGTGGGGGATTCCCCCGTGCCCCCCGCCCTACGACTTCTGCGGAGGGATGGCCTACTGTGGACCTCAGGTTGGAGTGGGGCTGGTGCCCCAAGGCGGCCTGGAGACCTCTCAGCCGGAGGGCGAGCGGGGAGCCGGGGTGGAGAGCAACTCCGAGGGGGCCTCCCCTGAGCCCTGCGCTGCCCCACCTGCGGCTGTGAAGCCGGACAAGGAGAAGCTGGAGCAAAACCCCGAGGAGTCCCAAGACATCAAAGCTCTGCAGAAAGACCTGGAACAATTTGCCAAGCTCCTTAAGCAGAAGAGGATCACCCTGGGATATACCCAGGCCGATGTGGGGCTCACCCTGGGGGTTCTCTTTGGGAAGGTGTTCAGCCAAACGACCATCTGCCGTTTTGAGGCTCTGCAGCTCAGTTTCAAGAACATGTGTAAGCTGCGGCCCCTGCTGCAGAAGTGGGTGGAGGAAGCCGACAACAACGAAAATCTACAGGAGATATGCAAAGCAGAGACCCTCGTGCAGGCCCGAAAGAGAAAGCGAACGAGTATCGAGAACCGTGTGAGGGGCAACCTGGAGAACATGTTCCTGCAGTGCCCGAAGCCCACCCTGCAGCAGATCAGCCACATTGCCCAGCAGCTCGGCCTTGAGAAGGACGTGGTCCGAGTGTGGTTCTGCAATCGTCGGCAGAAGGGCAAACGATCAAGCAGTGACTATTCACAACGAGAGGATTTTGAGGCTGCTGGGGCCCCTTTCTCAGGGGCACCAGTGTCCTTTCCTCTGGCACCAGGGCCCCATTTTGGTACCCCAGGCTATGGGGGCCCTCACTTCACCACGCTGTACTCCTCAGTCCCTTTCCCTGAGGGTGAAGGCTTTCCCTCTGTGTCTGTCACCACTCTGGGCTCTCCCATGCATTCAAACTGAGATGCCGGCCCTTCCCAGGAGTGGAGGCCCAAGGAAGGGGGAGAGCGAGGGAAAGAGAACCTGGGGTTTGTACCAGGGCTTTGGGATTAAGTTCTTCATTCACTAGGAAAGGATTTGGGAACACAAAGGGTGTGGGGGCAGGGAGTTTGGGGGGACTGATTGGAGGGAAGGTGAAGTTCAAGGATGCTCTTGTTTTTAATCCCCACATCACTTTCTTAAATAAAGAAGCCTGGGACACAAAAAAAAAAAAAAAAAGAAGCGTGGATGGTTTGCCAGCTAGATTGTGTTGAATTCTTGCCTAAACTTATCACAGGGCTATTGTGACAATTAAACAGGGGATTAAAAACATGAGCTTCAAAGTGTTAGACAAGAATGAAGGCCCACATCTTCAAATGAGGAGGATCAAGCAGTGAACTTTAGATTGAAAAGACCCCTTCAGTTAAAAATCAATCCCTTATCCTGCTTTATTTTCCTCTGTAATCTGATATTATGCTTTATCTGTATTTATTTATTTACCCACTGTCGGTCTTCTCCACTTGAAGACAAGTCCCATAAAGGCAAGGGCTTGGTTTCACTCACTGCTGAACCCACAGTGCCAGAAGGAATAAATGAGGGAATGAAAGCAACAAGCTCCAAACCAACCTTATTGTTAGGGCTGCAGACATATTACTTCACCTGAGTTTTAATCTCCTCATCACTAAAATGGGAATGCTAAAATCTACTTTTTTAGATAATTACAGGAATTAAGATGAAGTCAGGCTAACTATTCAAAATGTAGTCTGGAAAGTATGGTACTGGCACAAAAACAGACACATAGATCACTAGAACAGAAGAGAAAACCCAGAAATGGACCCTCAACTCTATGGGCAACTAACCTTCGACAAAGCAGGAAAGAATAGCCAATGGAAAAAAGATAGTCTTTTCATCAAATGGTGTTGGGAAAACTGGACATCAACACACAGAAGAATGAAACTGGACCACTGTCTTATACCATACACAGAAATAAATTCAAAATGGATGAAAGACCTAAATGTGAGACAGGAGTCCATCAAAATCCTAAAGGAGAACACAGGCAGCAACCTCTTTGACCTTGGCTGCACGTCGCTAGAGGCAAGGGAAACAAAAGCAGAAATGAACTATTGGGACTTCATCAGGACCAAAACCTTCTGCACGGTGAAGGAAAAAATTAACAAAACTAAAAGTCAGCCTACGGAATGGGAGAAGATATTTGCAAATGACATATCTGATAAAAGGTTAGTATCCAAAATCTAAAAAGAACTCAACAAACTCAACACCCAAATAAAAAACAATCCAGTTAAAAAATGGGCAGAAGACATGAACAGACACTTTTCCAAAGAAGACATCCAGATGGCTAACAGACATATGAAAAGATGCTCAACATCACTCAACATCGGGGAAATGCAAATCAAAACCAGGATGAGATACCAACTCACACCTGTCAGAATGGCTAAAATTAACAACACAAGAAACAACAGGTATTGGCGAGGATGTGGAGAAAGGGGAACCCTCCTACACCGTTGGTGGGAATGCAAACTGGTGCAGCCACTCTGGAGAACAGTATGGAGGCTCCTCAAAAAGTTAAAAACAGAGGGGCCTGGGTGGCTCAGTTGGTTAAGCCTCTGACTCTTGGTTTCGGCTCAGGTCATGATCTCATGGGTCGTGAAATCAAGCGCCACTTAGGGCTCTGCGCTCAGCAGTGAGTCTGCTTGAAAAATTCTCTCCCTCTGCCTCTCCCCCACTCACACATGCTCACTCTCTCTCTCTCAAATAAATAAATCTTTTTTTAAAAAAAGTTAAAAATATAACTTTATGTTATGATGATAATGATAACTATGATCCAGCAATTGTACTACTAGGTATTTACCCAAAGGATACAAAAACACAAAATCAAAGAGGTACATGCACCCCGATGTTTATAGCAGCATTACCAACAATAACCAAACTATGGAGAGAGCCCAAATGTCCATCGACAGATAAATGGATAAAGAAGAGCTGGTATATATACACATTGGAATATTACTCAGCCATCATAAAGAATGAAATCTTGCCTTTTGCAGTGACGTGGATGGAGCGAGAGGGTATGATGCTAAGTGAAATAAGTGAGTCAGAGAAAGACAAACACCATATGATTTCACTCGTATGTGGAATTTAAGAAACAAAACAGACGAACATATGGGAGGAGGAAAAAAAGAAAAAAGAGAGAGGGAAGCAAACCATAAGAGACTCTTAATGATAGAGAACAAATTGAGGGGTGATGGAGGGAGGTGGGTGGGGGATGGGCTAGGTGGGTGACGGGTATTAAGGAGGGCACTTGTTGTGATGAGCACTGGGTGTTATACGTAAGTGATGAATCACTGAATTCTACTCCTGAAACCAGTATTGCACTGAATGTTAACTAACTAGAATTTAAGCAAAAATTTGAAAAGAAAAAAAACTGTAGTCTGGAGACAACAGCATCAGCATCACCTGGGAGCTTGCCAGAATGCAGATTCTCAGGCTCCAACCCAGACCCACTGAACCAGAATCTGCATTTTAACAAGAAACCCAAATGACACGTAGGCACATTATAGCTTGAGAAGCCTTGAACAAAGGTATATGAAAATGTTTTATAAACTGTACAGCAATAAACACATATATTATCATTACTGCACAGTTGTTTGCCATAAGTACCCTCACTATTTCACTTATGTGTCAAAGGCAGGTATCCCAAGGGCCTGGTAGAGCACTTAGCACAGGTTAAATATTTAATACAAGACAGTGCCTGATAACAATAAATAATAATCTTAGAGGAGCTCTGATATATTGCTGGAGAGTATAGTAATGGGTGCAATCTTTCTGGAAAAATACTCTATATTTTTGTGCACATGCACAACAATTTACCAAGATGTCCAGGACAGCCTTAAGTTAGGGAAAAAGAGAGACAATTCGAAACAGTAGATTTAATGGGTTAAAATAAATTATATATATAAAAATAACAGAAAGCTTGCAATCATGTTCAGTATTATGGAAATATATGCATCTCCACTACATTGGCTAAGCAAGATTTATGCAGTATAACTTTTTAAAATTATTTTATTTGTTGCCCATTCTGCCTGTGTTGACATGGGAGGAAGGGTATTTATTCAGATGCCATTTGCAAGAGTTGTGTCCTCAGGTTACCTATACTCTGTCTGATTTGGCTACAAAGCCAGGGATTCCCCGAGACTCAAGTCTTGATAATTTGCTAGAACAACTCACAGAACTCAGAATAATGGTGTTTTTACTCTGTCAGTTAGTTATAAAGGATACTAATGAAGGAGGTAGTTTTGGAGTGAAGTCCAGAAGGGTCCCAAAGGTAGGGACCTTTGTCCCCTTGGGGTTAGGGTGCACCCCCCCCTTTCTGGCATGTGGATGTGTTCACCAATTCAGAAGTTCTCCAAAACCCACAGTTTAAGGATTTTTATGGAGGTTTCTTAACATAGGCAGGATTATAGATAGCAGTTAGTGATTAACTCAGTGACCAGCCCCTCTCCCCTCCCGGGAGATTAGAGAGTGGTGCTGAAAGTTCCAAGATTTTAATCCAGGTCTGGTCTTTCTGGCCACCAGCCCCCATCCTGAAGCTATCTAGAGCCCCACCAAGAGTCACCACCTTAGAACAAGAGACACTCCTGTCACTTTTATCATATGTGAAATTCCAAGCGTTTTAGGTGCTGTGTGTCAGGAATCAGCCGAAGACAAAATATCTTCCTTATTATACCATGACAATGTTTACATTGTTTCATAACTATAATTCATATTTGCTTTGTTTATAGATTAATTTTTGAAATTGAAAGAGTTACCATTTCCTTTTCTACAGCCATCTGCTTTCCTGAATTTTCTGACTTTATTATTTTTTTGCCGTATTTTCCTTTCACCATATCCCATGTTTTTTTTTCAAACTTCTCATAATACCAGATTTTCTATGAGGTCTTCATTTGCCCCAGAGACCTCTCTCCAGGGCCCTCAATTCTCCTCTCTACTCTTTTTGGATTGGATTTACTGTTTCCTGCATCCTGGGTACTCCCTTTTCTTGATTCACTTGATTGTTTTCTAGAGCTCATCCTTTTTTTAGTATATGTGCTGCCGAAGCGAGCTCGGCAGAGCTCATCCTTGAAAATATTTCTAAGGCAGGTTATGTGAGAATTGGATTTTCTGAGTCCTCACGTGTCTGAAAAATATCTTGATCATCTGTCTGGGTACAGGATGTTGATCTGTGTTCCTTTGTAAGTAACCTGGTTTTTCTTACTAAAAGCTTTTGAATTTTTTTTCTTCCCACGGGGATCTTACATTTCACAATGCCATTCTTTGGTGTAACTACTTATTCATTTGTTGGGTATCCAGTAGACTCTTTAAACTGAGGTTCATGTTCCTTATCTCTGGGCAGTTTCTCATATTATTTCAGTGATAATTTATTCTACTCTATTTTTTCTCTTCCCTTGTATTCATCTTCCAGATTTCTTATCTTTTTATTCATTTATTTCCATGTTAAATTTTGTCATGTTAATTACAGTTCATAAAACTGGAAAAAAGTAAAACAAAGAGTCAAAAGAATTTTTTTGTCTCTCCTGAATTTTGGTGGATTTCCTTAAATGTTTGATAATGTTCGAGGATGGACAGATTTTTTTTTTTTAAATCCGTTTGGGGGCTCAGTGTCCAAGGTTCTACTGATAAGGTTTACTTTAGGGTAAACGAGTGGAGAGTTAGCCTTTAAACAGGTAGCCCTTCAAAAGAGACATTTAACTTCTATAGAGTAGAGCCCTCTGGATTTGGGCTAGCAGGGTGGAGATCTGGCATTCACACACTTAACCTAAATGTGATAGTGGGGGATTGACTGTCCTGTAGAGAGACATTCTAGTTTTCGGCAACACATCTCACTTCCACTGTCTGCCATATCTGGCATTTCCAAGTCCTGAGTTGCTCCAAACATATTCTGGAAAGCCTCAGGGACATCCCCATTTTCACATACTCCTAGGCTACGGATTTCACTACCCTTCTTCATTACCAATCACTCCTTCCTCAATTTTCTATCCTATAGAAAATACTTGAGGGGTGCCTGGGTGGCTCAGTCATTGGGTGTCTGCCTTCGGCTCAGGTCATGATCCCGGGGTCCAGGGATCAGGCCCCACATCGGGCTCCCTGCTCGGCGGGAAGCCTGCTTCTCCCTCTCCCACTCCCACTGCTTGACTTCCCTCTCTCACTATATCTCTCTCTGTGAAATAAATAAATAAAATCTTTAAAAAAAAAAAAGAAAATCCTTGAAATCTCTCATTGACTGGTGACCTTTCTCCTGTTAACCTTTGTCATGGTAGGTTTATACCTTTTTATTCTGATACTATTATTTCAGCAGGGAACTCAATAGGGAGAAACGATAAATAGGAGTAGCCAATCAACCATCTTTAACCAAAAATCAATCAGATTAAGTTAGATTCAGAAAAATAAAAATAACCATTCTCACACTCAGCATTCTAGATTTTTTTAAATCATGCCTGCTACCATAGTAATAACCAGTGTTTATTGAACATCCATTACCAGAAAGTAATACAGAAGTCATTCCTACATTTCTGAAGCACCCTGCAACGGCACTGGGGTTTAGAAAGAGTTCACTGTGACCCTTTTCCTACTAACCTGGGTGTAAATTGTCACAGTTTTTCCTCTGGTGCAGTCTGAGAAAGGTAATAAATTTACATGGGTTCACCTAAATGACAGTCCCTCCCCTTCTTTGGTCCCTTACATGTGAGCAGGTAAAGAGGAGAGGTGAGCACAGTCCTACCTCCCTGAGATAAGACACAACGTCCTAGAAGTCTCCAATTCCTCCCCTTTCCCCAAGAACACCCTCACTCTTTCTTATTTATTGACTTTTCTAAATAAACGTGTTGAACATTTGCCATGTTTCAGGCTCTGTGCTCAGTGCTTTACAAACATTCTCTCATTTCATAGCACCCTAAGAAGTGGGTATTACTCTTCCCATTTTACAGAAGCAGAAACTGAGGCTCAGAGAAACAAACTAAAATATGCCCAAGCCCTCTGATCTATATAGTGTCAGCGGTACAAGCAGGTAAACCCAGATTTGTCAGTTTCCAAAAGTCTGATGTCCTCTCTCTGCTCCAGGAGTCCGTCCAGGGTCTCACATGGCATTCAGTCACCTTGTCTCCTCAACCTCCTCTGATCTGAGACAGTTCCTCAGGCTGTTTGCTCTCATGGCCCTCATACTTTTGAAGAGTATTAGCAATATATTGTGTAGACTGTCCTCCCATTTGGGTTGGATATTTTCTCGTGATTAAATCGAAGTCATATGTTTTGGGCAAGAATACCGTGGAAGTGATGCTGTGCCCCTGTCAGTTATCATATCAGGAGGTGCGTGAGGTCAATATGCATTATCACCAATCATGTTCATTTTGATCACTTGGTTAAGGAGATATCCGCCAGTTTTTTCCATTCTAACGTTACTATCTTTCTCTAGGCCATGGACAAATACTTTGCAGGAAGATACCTTGAAACTGCAAATATCCTGTTTCTCATTATATTTTTACTCACTAATTTTTAAATCTATCAATGATTCTGAGCTGCAATGATTCAGTGGAAACCCCAAATGCATCCTGTCTCCATATCTCACTCACTTCCCAATTAAAGTCTGAGTGTATCTGAGTGACAGAGTCCAGGTTGTAGGCCTGTGCCCCAGCTGCAGGGGAGGTTGGGAATTTGAGTTCCGATTTCTAGATGGGGATACTAACAAAAGGATTTCTACAAACATAAAGAGGACTTTCCAAGGATGGTAGGTAGTCACGATACCCACTATAATCACAAGCTATTTTAAAGTGAGAAAAACAAAAACACAGAACAATATGTATAGGATACGATTAATCGCTTGTATAAAAAGCAAAAATAGTCTATGTGCATAGACTATATCTGGAAGGTTCTAGAGGAAATAGGTAACCATTTTCTCCGGGGAAGGGAATTTTTTATCAAAGAGGAGGAAGACTTGATTATCAATGTATACTCTTGTACGCTTTGATTGAGATGGATGTAAAGGAAGGAAGGAGAAAGAAAGAAGGAGGAGGAAGAGAGGGAATGAAGGAAGGAGTGACCACCTTCCTTGCTGCTCTCATCCTTGATGGTGAGCTCTAGTGTGGCCTCCAGCAAGACCTGCTGACTTTTCTTTCTCCATCTAGTGCCTATAGATACATCAGGACACACCCTCACACCCTCTCCACCCTCGCAAGGAGAAAATTATAGAACTTGCCTGGGCATAGAAAGCGCTCATTATCCATCCAGCTGGAAAGGAGGGTGTAGCTTTAATAGGCACATTCAGCTTCTTTGCGCTGAACGGAACATGTTCGCCACAAACATGAACACAGCTCCTGAGTCCCAAGGACTGGGTGAAAATAAAAAAATACATTTTAGGTATCCGTTGTCATTTCTCAGTTGCAGACATTCAGCATGTTGATAATACTTAATAAAGAAGATTACACTGGACAACATCCTGTCTGGTCAAATAAAACCATCAATGCAGGAACCCCTTTCTCCTCCCAGCAGCTTTTTCTCATTTTCTCTCAATTAATTATATAGACTTTTTTTTAGCTTTGAGGGCTCATCTGGTGGAGGTGGAAAGGTGCTAGAGGAAGGAAGTTGCTAGTATTAACAAGACAACTAGGACCTTCAGAGGTCCTCTACTTGTTTAATTTCCCTTTCCGGTCAGTGAATAAGAATATGGTCATAGCTGTCACCCAGTCCAATCCACTCATATCCCATACCAATTTGCAGGTGTGACTAACTTACAACTGGAGGACACTAATCTTCACATCAGTTTTTCAGCATATGGGTGTCTGATAACAGTTATTGTTTCAATATTTATTTGTACCATGAACACATAACATTTTGAGGTCAGGAAATATTGCTCCTCTTTATCCCCCACCTTCTGCCAACTGAAGCTAACTATAACTATTTGCTAACTTAAAAACATCTTAAAACTGGGTGCCTCAGTCGGTTAAGTGTCTGCCTTAGGCTCAGGTCATGATCCTGGAGTCCTGGGATCAAGCCCCATGTCAGCTCCTACCCCTGCTTGTGCTCTCTCTCACTTGCTCGCTCACTCTCTCTCTCCCTCAAATAAATAAAATCTTAAAAAAAAAAATCTTAAAAGTTTTCTAGAGACTTCAGGTTATTACAGGCAACTATCAAGCTCTTATCCAATGCTTCAAAATCCATCTCAAAAATCATCTCCTTTCCGAAATCTTTTCTCCCACTCTCCCAACTCTGCAAAGTTGGCTGAAATAGATTAGCCTCTGCTGTATTCCCTGGCATCATAACTATGATCTGAAGATAAAGTCTCTGTGCCTGGATAATCTGAGTATTTTCAGCACATATCACAGTGTCTAGCCCACAGTAATACAATGGCTGAATGAATTAACAAACTAATTAATTACTTGATTAACATGTGTAAATTAATTAAATAGCTGATTCAAAGTTGATTTTGCTTGTTTATACATATAAACATATGAAATTTTAAAGTCCAGAATGCACTTTAATTCATTTCTAACCCAGAACCTTAAGGAATGTGTTAGACCTGTGTCACAAGAATGGTAATAACCAGGGGTTCCTGGGTGGCTCAGCTTGTTATGCGTCAGACTCTTGCTTTTCACTTGGGTCATGGTCTGGGGGTTGTGGGATCCCTGCTGAGCATGGAGTCTCCTGGGGATTCTCTCTCTCCTTTTGCTCCTCCCCCTGCCCACTCTCGCACTCACTCACACACACACACACACACAAAAGAAGGTTAATAACCAGGTAGTAAGTAAAAAAAAAAAAAAAGCTTAGGACACACAATATGGATGAAACTCAAAAACATAATGTTTAACAAAAGAAACCAGACATTATTTTGTTTTAATTATAAAATCCCATATTTGCTGACAATTATTCAACTGATTTTTTACTTTTTAAATTCTTTTAAAGATTTTATTTATTTGAGAGAGAGATCGAGGGGTGGAGAGAGAGAGAGAGAGAGAGAGAGAGAGAGTGCGCGCGCGCCCGCACAAACGGGGGGGGAGGGGTAGAGGGAGAAGCAGACTCCCCGCTGGGCAGAGAGCCCAGATAGGGGGCTACGTCGCAGACCCTGGGATCATGACCTGTCCAGAAGGCAGATGCTTAACCCCCTGAGCCACGGAGTTGCCCCTCAACTGATCTTTTTAAAGATTTTGTTTTTTTTTTAAGTAATCTCTACACCCAATGGGGGCTTAAATTTACAGCTCTGAAATCAAAGTCAACTGACCTTTTTAAAAATTAAATGTAAAATACTTTCAAAACCATTATAACGGCTGGATATGGTAATATGCAAGCAAAAACAAGGATTCCACTTCTAAGTTTGAGAGCATTTTAAATTAAGTTATCACGACCTTTATGTACTCGGTGTAAATCGCTAAAGCTTATATTATACTGCATGAAACCCTGCAATGGTGGTGGACATTCCATCTCTACCCATTTCACAGATGAGGAAACTATCATTTTCTTGACTGTCTCATTAAACCACTGCATCCTTAGAGCTCAGCCCCATGTTTGGCACGTAGTAAACACTCAACAGATGTGTGTAATATGAACCAAGGAGGCTTGGACAGGTTGTGTACATTGCCCAAAGTCACCCACCCAGCCTTCTTTGGGAGTAAATCCGACAGGAAGGTGACCGGCGAGACCAGGTGGTGAATCTGAGGTGAGCCACCCAATTCCGGCCTGGGGCGTGGCCTTGAGTTGCCCTGGGGTCTTGCATTGTGCATATTTCGGGCGCCTCGCCCTTGTCGGGGGTTTACATCACCCTCTTACTCAGAAATGACCCGCTCTCGTTTCTTCCACCTGGCGATCGCAGGTCCCCCAGGCTCTTTAAAGGGGAGAAGGGAGTCTCCGGACCTGGACGCACCCCGGGGTGTGAGTGATGGATATACCTGGAGGGCAGGGCACGTAGCCGGACTTCAGCCACCTGGGCTAGTCCCCGAAAGGCCTCGGGGAACCGGAGAAACTGGAGGCGGCCTCCGAGGGGCCGGTTGAGAGTTCGCTGGAGGGGCGCAGGCGGCGTGCGTCTGCCCGGGTTCTCCCTGCCCTCCCGCCGCGCCGCGCCGCAGCCCTTCGGCCATCCTCAGCCCTCCCAACTCTGCCGAGCGCTTCCCCTCTCCCGGAGCGAGACCCAGCAGGCCCGGGGCTGGGCGTGCCCTCACCTGCCCCGCCGCGCGCCGGCCTCGGCCGGGCCTCCGGGGGCCGCGCAGGGCGGAGACCGCGCACCCCGCGTCCAGCTGGGGGCAGGCGCCGTGCCGCGCCTCGCCGGGAGGTCGGGGGCGGCTTCCCCGCAGCGGCCGCGCGCAGCCCAGCCGGCCCAGCCTAGCCGAGCGGCCGCCGCGAGCGCCGGCCCCGGCACCCCGCTTCGTCCGCTTCGTGCGCCCGCCGGGCCTGGGGCGCCTCCGGCGGCATCTCGGGAGCGCAGGCGCCCACGTGCGCGTCCGTGAGGCTGCACGCCACCCGCGCCCGAAGAGCAGGTGGGTGCCGGGGGCTAAAGCTAGGGGGGCGGGGGGGAGGCTGTGAGGGGCACCGCCCAGGCTGGAGACCCCTGCCCCTTCCTTTCTTCAGCCCCTTGCATGTAAATAGCTGCTGAATTAAAAATTACGTCCCCGGCGTGTGGCCACTTTCTCCGGCCTTGCCTATCTGGCCTTGCAAAATAAACTCTCCTTGTAGCCGCGGGGGTTGCCCTATGGGGCAGGGGCACCCACCTCAGTCCCCCTGGCCCCAGGACCCTGCAGGACTGGCAACCGACAGGCGGAGTGGCCTTTGGACAGGCACACTCTCTGATCTTCCAGGGGAAGCATCAGGGGCTATTTCCCTCATCTTTCTGTCTGGCTGGCTGTCTGCCTGTCTGGCTGTCCTTTGTTGCATTTTCTGTAGTCAAGGAGGACAGGAGGAGGTGGACAGCTGGCTTCCCCCAGCGAAGGCAGGTCAGCCTGCGCGCTTTGCTTTCTGTTCTCGTCTCCTTCTGTGTCTTCCGGTTGGTGTTTGCTGCTCCCCTGAACAAGTAGCAGCTTGCTGCGAATGAGAAGTTCACTCAAAAATGAAGGTGCAGGAAGATAGGAGAGGAATGCGGGGAAACCAGATTGTCCAATTTTAGCCTGAATTTCGCTGTAAGGGAGTCACCATATGTTGCCTACCTGCGAAGTGGGTTTTCTTTTTTGTTTTTTTTTTTGTTTTTTGAGAAGTGTTTTGATTGCCCAAGTTAGGAAAAGATCAATGTGTGACACTCATGAAACAAGCAGTAAGGAGTCACTTTAAAGTACAAACTTTTTTTTTAATGTTCAGTTTGCCACTGTATAGTTCATCATTAGTTTTTGATGTAGTGTTGAGTGATTCTTAAGTTACCTATAACACCCAGTGCACATCACAAGACGTGCCCTCCTTAATACCCATCACACTGTTACCCCTCCCTCCAACCTCCTCCGTTCTGAGACCCTCAGTTCGTTTCCGGGGTCCCTAGTCTCTCATGGTTCGTCTCCCTCTCTGATTTCAACCCCCTTCAGATTTCCCTCCCTTCCCCTGTAGTCCTCCATGCTATTGCTTATGTTCGACATATGAGTAAAGTACAAACTTTTAAAAATAACTATACGTTGGGCGCCTGGGTGGCTCAGTTGGTTAAGCGACTGCCTTCGGCTCAGGTCATGATCCTGGAGTCCCGGGATCGAATCCCACATCGGTCTCCCTGCTCAGCGGGGTGTCTGCTTCTCCCTCTGACCCTCTTCCCTCTCGTGCTCTCTCTCATTCTCTCTCTCTCAAATAAATAAATAAAATCTTTAAAAAATAAAAAAATAAAAAATAAAAATAACTATACGTCGAACCATAGCAGTTTAGAAATTGTGAGGGTCTTAAAGTCAAATAGTTCAGTGCCATGTTATGGTGTTATCTTTGTTGCTTCCTCACTGGGAAAGATGTTAGTAGAAATGCTTAGTGAAGCCTCCTGAGAGTTTAGCTAATGTGGTTTTAAGAGTTTTATTTCATATTGGTGTTGCAACTTTATGAAGGATGTGTCCCAGTGTAGTGATTAAGAGTTTGGGGTTAGAAAGACCTGGATTTCTGTCTGGGCTCCACCATCTAACTTGCTGTGTGGTTTCCAACAAATTGCCTAACCTCTCTGAGCCTGAGTTTCCTCTTTTCTAACGGGACTGCTGAGCAGATGAAGGAGATAACACAAAATAGTTGTTCACACAGAGTATATCACCGGGTAAGTAGGTAACAAATGATACTTGAGCCTGCTGATGACAGTGAAGCAAGTGGTTAGGCCCAGTATAGTCACTATATGGCATTCACTGCCCAAGCAGGAGGTCTCCATGTGTGGCTCTGTGCATGGGGAGGTACAAGCATTATATCCCTTCTGGTCATACAAACACAAGGAGCTACTTCTGAACTCCTGAACTTGATTTGAACAAATAAAATCTGCCTTGAGCCCGTTCAGATTTACAGTGTATCTTCTTTGTGTATTTTGAGATTCTCTTATGCTTTCAAATGTGAATAGTTTCAAATGCACACAACACTGGTATGCCACTGGTGGGGTAATTATTATCATTATTTTTTAAAGATTTTATTTATTTATTTGACAGAGAGAGACACAGCGCGAGAGAGAACACAAGCAGGGGGAGTGGGAGAGGGAGAAGCAGGCTTCCCGCAGAGCAGCGAGCCCCATGCGGGCTCGATCCCAGGAGCCTGGGATCATGACCTGAGCCGAAGGCAGACGCTTAATGACTGAGGGGTGATTATTATTAAAAATAATATCCCTCAGGTGTCACCACAGTCCCTGGCTTCATATTGATTTGGGTAGATTGAAGGGTGGAACGGAGTCCTGAAGCTAATTTTCCACGTGGCTGTTTGGACTCAAAAGTGTGAGCCATAGACCTGTTAACCTGAAGCTTGTTATAAATGCAGGGTCTCCACCTGCACCCCACACCTGCTGAACAGAATCTGAGGTGAATAAGATCCCCAGGGGATTCATGCACTTGCCCTTGGAAAAGCCCCTCTTTAGGAATTTGAGTGCACTGATGTTTCTCAAAAATAGGCCTTATGAAAACATGGACATCTCATAAGCTGTCTTTACATAGTGAAGTGAAAAAGATGTGTTAATGTTTAAATGACTGATTTTTCTTTTCAATATTAAAATAGTCAGGAATGATAGGATCATTTGTTTTCTTTTTAGGAGTAAGACAGAGCCCTCAATTTAATTCTGCCAACTTCAGGTTCCAGTGTTCCCATTACCCCCGAAACATTCCAGTTTTGATACTGCATAGCTTATTTTATTCTTGTTCCTCCAATAAGAGGAAAACTCTGATTTTGAAGTTCTCACCCCATCTGTATTTTGAAGAGTGGGCTTTGTATGTCTGTCACTCCTGTTTTAAATCTTTTGCCAGAGGTATATCCAAAAACTTAATTGATCCACTTAACTTATCAACTCTGATATGATATAAAATGGTAGCTCAAATAAGTCAAATACTATGACAATAATTATTAATGATCTATATCTTCATATGCATTTAAGGTACAACTACATAGTGTATGACTGAAATAGAAACTATTTTGCTATACTTCCATTTTTTGAATTGTCATACCAGAAGATGTCAGCAATATTTATGGGAGAATATAATAATATAGATAGAGGAAGATTTTTACGGCATCCTTTTCTAAAATAAACTTTAGCTGAAGGCATAATTTGCATATAACAAAGGCATCAAACTGTACATTTAAAATCCGTGCATTTTTGTGGTCAGCACAGCATAAAGTAGAGAGTTGTTGAATCATTATATTGTTCACCTGAAACTAATGTAATATTGTGTGTTACACTATACTCAAAAAAGAATCTATGCAGAAGGGCCTGGGTGGCTCATTTGGTTGAGCATCTGACTCCTGATCTCAGCTCAAGTCTTGATCTCAGGGTCGTGAGTTCAAGCCCCATGTTTGGCTCCATGCTGGGCATGGAACCTACTTAAAAAAAAAAAATCTCTGTGTTTTGTTATATGCAAATTACACTTCAATGAAGTTGATTTTTTTTTAAAGATATCAAGGATTCCCACGATTTGTTGCCTATTGCCACAATAGTTCAGAGAAAGTCAAGAGAAGTCAATAGAGACAGAAAGTGAAGACTGATGCATTGGGCAGGCACGGAAAATAAATAGGCAAGTGCCTGTGGACAGATAAAATTCCATACATTTGGAAGGCTTGAGACCATCTTTATAGGACTTTTTGTCTTTAAAGATAAGCTGTTGAATTTAATATGGGGCACTGGGAACCCTGCAGAGTTCCTGAAGAAGAGGCTAAAATGAGAAAAAGTTTTGCCCTGCAGGGTCTCCTGGCAAGCTCCAGCTACCTTCTTGTATTCTGATCTGTGTCTGCCTTTTTATCCGGCAGACACCTGCGTTTGTCACGATGCTCTCATCCAGCGACTTTGCATCTGCTTCTTGGGAGCTCGTCATCAGAGTTGACCATCCAAACGAGGAGGAGCAGAAAGATGTCACACTGAGAGTGTCCGGAGACCTGCATGTTGGGGGGTTGATGCTCAAGTTAGTAGAACAGATCAGTAAGTTACTGTTTCTTTATGGTTTCCCTATATTTGAAACCCTCTCTATTGCACTAACAGTAAATGGCTGATCTAGGTTGTCTGATCATCTAAGTTTTTCTGCTTTTTTTATCTTGTAATGGCTCAGAGAACAAGCCCCCTCCCACAGGAAGAAGAGAAATAGAGAATCCTACAAAAGCCATAAACTGAACCCCCTAACCACTCTTGTAAAAACTGGGGTCTCTGGTGGCAAACTAAAGTTCCTCAGTAGGTATGAAACCATGTTTCCACAGGCTCATCCCACTGGTGGCATCTGAAGTGACTTTATGTGACATGGCATTAGATTACCGTGTCAGTTCTCTTTGTTGACGTTTGATTGCTCAGTGATAAAGTCAGCTCAGTGCTAATATGTCTTCTAACACATACCCACCATTTGCTACTCTTCCTGTTTAAACAAAGAAAGAGAAGTCTTAAGGGTCAGTTTTCACATCAGGAAACATGATCGACCTAAAACTTAATAGTGTTCTGTTTTCTCTTATTTGTTTTTACCTTCCCCCCAAAGTTGTCCAGATGTTGGCTTTTCACTTACACTAATGAGATAGAGATTTTTTTTTAAGTAAGTCTTCATTAAAGTATAATATGTACACAGAAAAGTGCACTTATCATTAAGTGTACTGCTCAATGAATTTTCACAGTCATATAACTTTCACTCCGATCAAGAAATAGAATATTACTGACTTCCCCCACCCAAGTATCACATCTGACCCCCTCTCCCAGGCACTGCCCCATGAAGGGAAACCACTATTCTGACTTCTAACACCATAGGAATAATTTTACGTGTTTTTAAACTCTATATAGGTGTACTCCTGTAGGACATACTCTTAGGCATCTGCTTTCTGTCACTTAACGTGATGTCTGTGAGATTTACCCATATTGTTGCATACAGTTTTGGTTCGTTTACTCTCATTCCTGTGTGATATTCCATCATATGATTATGCCACAGTTTATCCATTTACCTAGTGATGGGCATTTGGGTTGTTCCCATTTCCAGGCTCTTACAGATAGGGCTGCTATACTACACGTCTTTGGTGAGTAGATAGAGTAGAGAGAGGCATTTCTGTTGGGGTATGGCTCAGAGAGGAAATGCTGCATAATACGACTTTCCAAAATAGTTACAGCATTTATACTTCTACTAACAGCATTGAAAGAAAGGTTTTCTAACATAAAGTGAGAGAACAAGAGAGAAACATTAAAAAAAAAAACAAATAAAAGATTGAATATTGGTTCCAGCATTGACAAAGGAAAAAGATTCAAGTTTGCTCTCAGCATTGAAGGAGGAGAGTTCACGTTGACGCTGACATTAAGAGAGGGAATATTCAGCTGATCTCAGGTAGACACTTTGGAAACTGGGAATCTGGAGGTGCTGATAAGAGAGCTGGTCATTGAGCAGGGGGGGAATGTCGACTTTATAGTCCTTCTGTGCAGACTTTGGGAGTTACTGATACTCCTTTGTGATGCAACAGTGTAAGGATTCATTTCTTGTAGGGAAATAATCTTGATTAAAGTCAAATGCTCCTGGCTTTCCCGGAAAGGACCATGCCCCTAACGGACTTTAGGGAAAAGAACTCCAGCCATTTTATCAAGAACAAAATGTGTATGTTTCTGTTCCTTTCACTGTGTTCAAATATAATCATGATAAGGTGCAGTCTCTGTTTTCTACCTGCGCCACCTTAGAGACTTTGAAGAGAGTTCCAGGCTTGTGGAGCCTTGGGTTGTAAAAGGAGATGGGGAGCTGAAGACCATGTGTATGTTTCAGCTCTGGCACGCAATGGCATGCAATGGAATGGACTCCAGAGTTCTGTCTCGTTTCACTTCATCGTATTTTCCATTTTTGCAGACATATCCCAAGACTGGTCAGACTTTGCCCTCTGGTGGGAACAGAAACATTGCTGGCTTCTGAAAACGCACTGGACTCTGGACAAATGTGGGGTCCAGGCAGATGCAAAGCTTCTCTTCACCCCGCAGCACAAAATGCTTCGCCTCCGTCTGCCAAACGTGAAGACAGTGAGGTTGCGAGTCAGCTTCTCAGCTGTGGTTTTTAAAGCTGTCAGTGATATCTGCAAAATCCTGAGTGAGTACCCTGGAGGGGCCCCATGCCCTTTGAACTGTTGGTCAAGGAGGACAGGAAAATTATGTGTGCTTTCCGCCTACACTTCCCTTACTAGGAAGCATACTTTTCAGGCTTTTTCTGGGGACTTTAGCCATGTAAGTAGAGTTAAACCAAATGAAACATTATTGGAATAAATCAGGTTCATTTCCACAGAGCTTAATACTATTTCAAAAGAGATCTGTAAACAGAAAAAACAAACCCATTAAGATTCCCCCCCAAAAAAATTCATTCCTCTAAGCCATACTAATATCATCATTATATTTAAGGCAAACAAGAAAGTTCCATTCCATCATCATCACCATAGAGCTGATATATCTTTATTGTTTTTGAGATAATGGTGTTTTTTAGTGTCTTAATTGCTTTACTAACACTTCACTACAGTAAATACTCTAGCCACAAAAATTATTTGTGGAATTTATTTTAAGCAGGAGGGTACACTTAATTATGGATTGGAAACGAATTCTTACGGTTTTAACAGTCATTAGGGACAACACTGCCCAAACCATGTATTTGGGGAACTTCTATAATGGAAGCGAACCCTGTGTCATGAAGATTTTCTTGTTTTATACTTTTTGAAAGTATGTAGGTACATTCTTTGGTTCCAAGGCTAAGATTTAGCATTTACAGTATCTGAGTGAGTAATCTCTCTTCCCCATTAAACTGTAAACTGTTCATTCATTCCTTCAACAAATATATACTGATTAGGCAGGCATTGTGGCGAGTGCTAGGGATTGGTTAGCAATAAAAATAGTTGAGCTTCTTGAGCTGACATTCTAGGATACAGAAACAGAAAAGAAAGAATGAATGTAAAAGTAATTTAAAAATAAGATATTAAAAGGAGATACGTGGTAGAGAGAAAAAGAAAAACTCTTAACAGTATATGCAGGATTGGGAGTTCCAATGTTGGTCGGTGAGGACTGCTATGGTATTAAATAGGGTGAAGACAGAAACCATTACTGGAGCATGCCCAGGTTCCTAACACCTAGCACAACAGCTGGCACACGTTCGCTGCTCATTAACTGTTAAGTGAACAAGTGAATGGAACCTTCCATTACAGAGCTCACCAGCAGTGCCCCTGGTGCATGGTGGGCAAATGGCAAGTAGCAGGGCACGTTGTTTCCAGCAATATCCCAATGAGGATTGGAAAACAAAGGAAATGATTAAATAAAACCCAATCCACAGGAGACTGGAAACACACATTGTGGCCGGGACCAAAAACTTGAGGCTGCAAAATATATAGAAGCAGTCAGACGTTCTTCTCTTTTCCAGATTATATCTTCATAGTAGTTCTAAAGGGCTCAACCTGGCATTTCTAATCATTGTCTTTTATATCTGTTCAACTGAAGCTAAATCAAATTTAGCAATATGATGGGTCTTCTCACAAAGAAAAGATGCAAATCTTGGGCTTGGAGATGCAGGTTTGGCTTGGTTGTTTTTTTTCTAATGCTCCTACTGGAAATTCTGATTCATCTCCTGGTCTCATGTATAAATTATGCATTTGGAATGGGCACAGGTGTGTGCTGCCACCTGACAATCAAGCACCCTTGGTTACAGGGGAAGAGGTTGGAGCCGAACTGCTAGCCTCAGCCTCGGCACTAAGCAGTGTTTGAACTGAAAAATGGCCGGACCTGTGACATCAGTGCATTTGCCTCCAGGAAAACTGCTTTCAGACTCTTAACACCCACATTCCTTAGCTTTTGCTTGGAATCACATTGCAGCTCAGTGTGGTTAATGGTTATCAGGAGTTCTGATTAGCAGTGGCGGTTATAAATATATTTGACTAATAGAGAAAACTGGGAATCATCTTGGTTTGAGTGCTTCAGAAGCAGACCCTGAAATAAGAATTCAAGGACAAACAGTTATTTGGGGCAGGGTGGGGGGTGATTCCAGAAAACACTGGTTGGGGGGTGAGGAAGTAAGACTGGAAAGAGAAGGCCACCCATAAGAGAGTGTCACCAATCCAGTCGCATTTGGGGCATTTGGGAGATGATGTCAACATGCCTCAGAACTAGCCCACCCAAGGGGTGAGGGAGCGGGAGTGTTAATATGCCACTCTTGTCAGTCATTGAGGGCTGCTTTTGGGGAGTGTTAACTCTCTGAACTTGTGTGGCCTTTTGCATCAGCATTTGGGCAGTGCAGACTGTGGCATCCAGAGCAAGCCCTCAGGTAGAGAGAGGCTTGTCCTCTACCTGATGCCACCGGAAGTCGCCTCAGAGTGCACGGAAGTGGTGAGGGCCGCGAAGAGATGCGCAGGGCACCAGTGCTGTCTGCCATAGGGATGAAATTAGCGATTGGGCACAGTGTAAGAGAAAGGCTTTCAGGATCTATGTTCTATAAAGAAAAAGGTGGGGTTCTTGGTTGTTATTTTAGAAAAAAGAACTGAAAAAAGAGAAAGAGGGAGGGAAAAATGGGTAGTAAATAGATAACACAAGAACAGCTAAGTACTGGTAGTGGTTGAAGCTGGCTGATAAAAATATGAGGGCGCCATTATACTATTCCCTTTGCTTTGGATATCTTTGAAATATTTTCATAATAAATTAAAAAACAACTAGTAATTTTATTAGACTAAATCTCCCTCCACTCTTTGACACACATACCCCCTACACACACACACACACACACACACACACACATACACACGCACATTTTAGGAGTCTCTGGTTCCCTTCTATTTCTTCCAAAGGGATATAATTTAGTTCCATCTACTTCTCAGGAATTTCCGGAGAAATGATTTCAGATGCCCAGCATGACTCTGGGTTTTGGAAGGAATTTTCTTTTTACTTTTTTTTAAAAAAGTTTTATTTTATTTCTTTTTAGTAATCTCTATGGCCAACATGGGGCTCAACTCACAACCCTGAGGTCGAGTCGCTTGCCCCTCCAACTGAGCCAGCCAGACGCCCCCTCTTTTTACTTTTTGATAGTTTTTCATTCTTTATATTTCTTTGTTAGATATCAGACGATCAGAAGAACTTTCCTTGTTAAAGCCTTCTGGTGACTATTTTAAAAAGAAGAAAAAAAAAGACAAAAGTAACAAGGAGCCCATAATTGAAGATATTTTAAACCTGGAGGGTTCTCCGACGACTCCAGGTCCACCAGGTATGATTCCTGACAGCTGTTTTATTGTTGTGTTTCATTCTTGAATCCAAGGATTTCTTAAATCCCAAGAACTCGCCTTCCCTCTGCGCCTCTTTCCCTTGTCTTCTCTTCCCTCGCCTCCCTTGCCCCAAACAAAGAAGGACTACAATTGCAGGATTCCTGTGAGGAAGAAAGGATATGCAATTAATTTTAGAACTCACAGGATTTTTTTTAATAAGGTTTGTTTTATAGTTCGTTTTTTTTAACTGGGCTCCATGCCCAGCCTGGGGCTTGAACTCACGACCCTGAGATCAAGAGTCACGTGCTCTACCAACTGTATAGCTCATTGTTTTAACTGTGTATATTATGTTGCTGATGAATGCAAAGCTTTAGGGGAACTGGCTGTGAGTTTGGGAGGAAAAGAGATTAGTTGGATCACTCAAACAATACTTTTCTCGTCCTGAGTCTCTCTTCATGTGACTCTTTCCTGAATTCAATTTAAATTTCGCATCGGGCATGTAACAAGTGGGCAGGTAAAAATTCTGGAAAGACACTATCCTTGTCTTTTTACATAAAAGCAAATCAATTTCTAGCTCGCTTGCAACAAAAGTCTTCTTGCATAGTATATTCCAATGCAAAGAATAAAAAAGCATTTTTTGCATTTTCCTTACACAGACCATGTGATTTATAAACCATCAACTAGCTGGATTCTTAAAATTCGCAAGCACTATTATTTGTTTAAAGGATTGGGCCAAAAATACAGTCTGTATATGCACTCTTGTGAGATCTTCTGTTCTCTGACGGTGCCAAAACTCACTGCTGAAATAGAATTTTGAATTATTGACAAGGAGATAGTCCCCAACATTTGCTTGGGTTGGTTTTAGAAGCTCTTACGGCCTGTGAGTTCTCTGCCTTTCCAGAAGCTAAAAACTCCTCTCCCATCAGTCATAACTCATTTAAATGTTACAGACATTTAAATTCAAAATCCATTTTAGTATAAGCAATGTTAGTATCTATTTTTCCGAAGATCCCCTCCCCCCCCGAATCTCATATCATAGTGCATGCTTCCCTTTGCCTTGCAGTAAGTCCTGGCTTATACAGTAAAACCATGACTCCCACATATGACCCCATCAATGGAACGCCGGCATCCTCCACCATGACTTGGTTCAGCGACAGCCCTTTGACAGAACAAAACTGCAGCATCCTCGCATTCAGCCAACCCCCCCAGTCACCAGAAGCGCTGGCTGATATGTACCAGCCTCGGTCTCTGGTTGACAAAGCCAAGCTTAATGCAGGGTAAGGACATGGCTCCGTTTTGCTTCTCTCTCACCATGTTCCTCTATTATGAGGCTCACTCACCCCCACTGGACTGTCCAGAGATTATAGCTCAGTCATCTTTATTTCCCCCCAAAGCCTGGAATAATAGACATTCAGGCCGTCTTCACTCCATGGGACTGGATGACATTCATCCCCGCTAATTCTGTTGCTCACTTTTATTCTCCACCCCTCACCACTACCCAGTATTTATTTTTCAGCTCTAGAACTGCACCATCCAATACAGGAGTCACTAGCCACAGGTGGATATTAACATTTAAATTTGAATTTAATTAAAATTAAAGTGTGGCACTAGCCACATTTAAATCTTCAGTAGCCACGTGGGACTAGTGGGTACTCTATTGGACAGGGCAATATAGACTGTTTCCATTGTTACAGAAAGTTCTAGCCAATACGATACACCCAGCATTGAGTCAGACCAGCTGGTGTAGAAGAGAGGCAGTGCAGAAAGTCAGCATGTACAGATTTTCATTCTGGCTCCACGACAAGGCACATGACCGTGAACACAGCACTTAATGTCACTAAGACTCCATTTTCTCACCCATAAAACTGAGAAAATATGAACTGCCTTGGCCCTTCCCTGGGTTATTTTAAGTATCAGTGTAAACAAAATATACATACAAAAAGCACTTGGAAAGTTATAAAAGCTATAAAATAAAATGCAGATATAAGGTATTATCAAGTCCTCTCCCCTTACAGGTTTTTGGTTATATTACTTACTCAGACTTTGTTCAAGGAAATACACACACACACACACATGTAGTGTACATCTACATCTATATGTATATAAATGTAAATACATGTATATAAGTGTAAGTATGTATATAAACATATTAGGTAATACTATAATATATGTGTATAAAATTGATTGACTTTTAAAACTCATCCTATTGTTTTCTAGTTGGCTGGACTCCTCACGTTCCCTTATGGAACAAGGCATCCAGGAGGATGAGCAGCTACTGTTACGATTTAAATACTACACGTTCTTTGACTTGAATCCCAAAGTAAGATACTTTTTATCTTCTTTTTTTTTTTAAGATTTTATTTATTTGAGAGAGAGAGAGAAAGAATGAGCAGGGGGCAGGGGGAGTGGCAGGCAGAGGGAGAGAGAGAGAAGCAGGCTCCCCACCGAGCAGGGAGCCAGATACGGGACTTGATCCCAGGACCCCAGGATCATGACCTGAGCCAAAGGCAGATGCTTAACCGACTGAGCCACCAGCTGCCTCTTCTCTCTCTCTCCTTTTTTCAATGTGAAGGCCTGGAAGTGGAAAATTGAGTCATTTAGTTCTCAGAATTAGGGTTAATTTGTATAATCTTCTGTTTAGCTCTGCAGGGTTAGACCAATGAATATATACTGTCTTTGGATTTTCGTCTTTAAGTTTCTAATGAGCATGGTCAGCTGCCCCTGAGTTAACAGGAGTCTCGTGGGTCTTCCTGCCCAGCGTAGTGTGCACTGCCCCTCTCCATCCACATGAATCAAGGGACAAGAGGAGAGTGGCTCACAGAGCTGAAATCTCCTTCTAGGAAGGAAGGAGCATCAGAGCCAAGGTTAAGAGCAGACTCTCATGAATAAGCCAGGACCCCGTGATGGTGCACACCACACTCCCCACGGCAGGGCTGAATAAGTCTTCGGTGATGAGAAAGAGGGACCATCTGTAAAACTAAAGACCCCAGCTGGTCAGCAACTCCCATTAAGTGCCCATCTGCCACCTGAAGTTTACTAGGACAACTGAGTGGTGAAATAAATCCTCTGAATTTCTTCCCCTTCCTTGGCCCTGCCTGGCCTGTTTGTGGAGTTGTGAGTCAGCACTTAACCTGCCAAATGTCGAGAATATAAACTGAGTCACGGGCCCTCCAGGTGCCCCCTTTCTCACCCACAACAGTGATTCTGCCTCCCGTGGCACTGTCTTTTCCTTGATCCCAATGTTAAGTCTGGTCTTCAGAGGTGCATCTCCGGTCCCACCGGCATCTTCTTCAAAATAAGCCTTGTTCCTGGTCAGTCTTTGTTTTAGATCCTGGTTTAATGCCCCTGGACCTAGCTTGTTTCTGGAGTGCCTGACTTCCACTGAGTCATGGCAAACGAGCAAATTTTGGCTCTTTGATAAAACCTTCAGGAGAAACTACTCTACAGCTTCTCCCAAAAGGGAGGGGTTTTTTTGTTTTGATTTTTTTTTTCAAGGGTGCTGTGAATGATCATATTTGCTTAATTGGTAAGGAGTTCTCTCCACATGGCTCATGAACGAAACCTATTTGAATCTAACAGCCAAATAGAAGCTATCAACCCAGAGGTGACCCGAAGACTCAGGCTTTGGGGATATGGCTTTGGGGCACAGGAAAAATGATCCCCAACCACTTTAGAGTTCCCTCCTCCCCCCTTTGAAAGTATGGAATGCTATAAATATAACCAGGTTTAGTTCCAAGTTTCTATGAGGTAGATAGAGGGATACAGAAACTTAAGATGCGCTTTATGTTTTCATAGAATCTACAATCAAATCAAAAAGAGCAAAGATAGCACCCATGAAACCTTGTAAAACAGACAAGGCACCTACAGATGGGAACCAGACTGTATAGTAGAATCAAGGAGCGTCTCCTCTCCAGCTTTCAGCAGAGAGATGCAGGCAGGCAGTGACACCAGGGTTATAAGTACTGATTAAAAATCTCAGATTTACAAAAATACTAGAATATACAAAATTTCAAAAATAATATACTTTAAAAATGCAAAATCCAGAATCCAAAAAACGATAGGTGCGTTTTCATAAATGTTATGCATGCCAAAAAACCATATACAAAGTGAAAAAGTCTTTGCAACACATACTACAAACAAAAGGCTAATTTCCCTAATAAAGAGCTTCTGGAAATCAATTAAAAAAAAAACCAACAACCCAGTAGCCTCATGAGCAAAGAATATGAACACGTAGTTCATAGAGAAGGAACTAGAATGGCTTTTAGCCTTGTATTGGCAAAGATCAAAAAGTTTCATACACTATCTTAGCAAGAGTGTGGGGAAAATGGCTCTCTTGTACCTTGCTTATAGATCAAAGTACAAATTAATCTGATCCTTATGGAAGGCAATTTGGCAATGTCTGTCAGAATTACAATTCTACATAGCTTTGACACAGCAAATCCACTCCACTGTACTTATGCCACAGTTAGGCTCAAATATGTGCATTAATATGTCTGTACACAAGAACAGTTATTGCTACATTATTTGAGGAAGAAAATTGGAAACTACCTAAACATCCATCAGGAGGGAAGTGGTTAAGTACATTATGATACACCTATATAGTGTTGTTGCTAAGAAGAATCAGCTTTCTTTTGATGTAGAACATATTCAAGGTATATTATCAAATGAAAAAGAACAAGGTACAAAACAGTCCAGAACAAGGAAGAGAAGGAGACCTTTTATTGTACCTTCTTTTGTCCCTTTAGAATTCATTCAAAATGAATTCCTTCATTATCTCTTATTTTGCCCCATTTGTGTGAATAAAAATAACTTATAACTCCAATAATCAAAGTATTTTTTAAAATGTTCAGTAGAGAAAAGGCACAACAGTTTTAATAAGAGTCCTGGAGGTACTGAAACCTGCCTCCCAGCTAATTGGGAATCCTTGGTGATTAGATCTCAAGAATAACCCTTTCTTGAGAGAGTGAAACTCTGGGAAGCAGGTCTTGTTATTTGTTTGTATTGGTGGTTGTGGGAAGGAGAGAGGGGTTAACCTAATTGCCTGGATGAGGAGAAACAGGGATTCAGGCCATGGAGGTGGCAGAAACCATGTGCTTCCCACTCTGGGATTTCTTTTCTTTTTTTTTTTTTTTTAAGATTTTATTTATTTATTTGACAGAGAGAGACAGAGCGAGAGAGGGAACACAAGCAGGAGGAGAGGGAGAGGGAGAAGCAGGCTTCCCGCGGAGCAGGGAGCCCTATGCGGGGCTCGATCCCAGGACCCCGGGACCATGACCTGAGCCGAAGGCAGATGCCGAACGCCAGTCTGGGATTTCTATTTTCAGTAAACCGGAAGACAAAGGAAATCGAGAGCCAAGGAAGGGCAAGAGTACCCAATCCCCACCAAGGGGAAAAATTTGTCTCTAAGTCAGGGAAACCACTGACAGAGTTCTCAGAGAGACAAAGACCTATTGGGGTGGCGGTTAATACATGACCCGTGAAAACCTGGAACCTGTGATGTGCTTCTAGAGCCTCAGGGGGAACCTGAACAAGACTCCAGAGGAGAAAATCCGTAGTTCCGCTGGCTGCCACAGAGAAATCCCGTGTTCCTCAGTGGGAGCCAGGGCTTAGCCTGTCCTTTATAACATCCTAGACTAGATCCTCTTCTCCTAATGTCAGTTTGCAAATGTAGGCCAACTTTTGTTTAACCAACATTCTTTCAAGGAATTGTTTTATTTGGCTTTGGGGAGTGGTAGGGGAATTAGGTTTGTTCAGGTGTGGACGCTCTGATTAATTTTTGTAAATCTTTACTGACTGCATTTGAGAGAAAAGCCTGATTGGGTGATTTAACTTACTCTCACTAAAACTCCTACAGTGTTAGAATTGTAGACACTGTGACTGACTGGTGGACAGACAGAGACAGATAGGAAAGTCCAGTTCAAATTTTAGTGGCTGCACATACTATTTAGATTTTGTCTTTAAACTGTTCATGAAGCAGGGGTCTTTCGGGGGGGCGGGCAGGGGTTGCTTGGTTTTTGGCATGTGTGGTGTGTGTTTTTTTAGTTGTATCTTGATTGCCGTATCATTTACATGCCATAAAATTCTATTATAATGATTGTAGTACATTCATATGGTTGTGCAACCATCACCACAATCCAGTAGTAAAACACTTGCATCACCCAAAAAAGTTGCCTCATACCCCATCTGTGGTCAATCTTGGCTTTCCCGGCCCCAGCCCACCACTGGTCCACCTTCTGTGTCCAGGTTTGCCTTTTCTAGAAGTTTCCCATAGATGGACTCATACAGTATGCCATCTTGTGCGTCTGGCTCTTTCACTCAGCATGTTTCTGAGGTCCCTCTGTGTTTTTACGTGTATCAATAGCATGTTCCTTCTTACTGCCGAGTGGCGTCCCCCTGTGCACGTGGCCCACATTTTGTTTATCCATGCACCAGCCTAGGCACCCTGGAACGTTCCCAGCTCGGAGTTGTGATGAACAACGCTGTTGTGAATATTCTCATGTGTGTTCTGTTTTGGTTTGTTTGGGGAGGGTCCTGGGGCTAGCTCCTGTGCTGTGCCCCGCAAAGTTCACAAAGCAAAGACAGGCTCTCTTAAGGTTCTTAGTCCTCCGGCTTCCCGAGGTCCACTCATGTGGGTTCACATTTGTCTTGCTTTGGCGCTGCTGAGAAGGAGCACACCTCTACGATAGGCTCGATTTCCCACTGACCTGATAGCAATGCTCTTTGCTGATTTGGGCTTGCTACAGATCTTTACATCCCCTATCACCTTTTTTCTCATGTGTATAAGGTTAATGCAAAAGGAAAAATAAACGAATGCTTATCAACCCGTGATAAATCTGTTTAGGCACTCTTTCTGTTCCTCCTCCATATTTTCCTCGCCTTTTTTCCTTTAAGGATACGGTAAATTGTATACTCGGGGGAAAAAATAGGAGTTATGGTTTAATCGGTACAGAATTACAGTTTTGCCAGATGAAGAGAGTCCTGTAGACAGGTGGTGACAATGGTTTTTCCTACCAGTAGAAATGTGATAAAAGAGAGGGAGAAATAATGGAATCTGAGATGGGTCAGTTTGGCCCCTTGAAGAAGCTCTAGAAAATATCTTGACAAAACAAGTTCTATGTTCAGAAGTAAAATGAGCTGGGGCAGTGGAAAGATAGGTATTTCTTTCACTTACCTGAGCGAAAGTTTACTGCATTAACAAGGAATGGCCTCCGTGTTTCCAGAGTTTTCGTACTGAGGAATATGTGCCCCCCCCAACACATACACACCTACCTGTTTCTTTCTTTAGTACGATGCTGTCCGAATCAACCAGCTCTATGAACAAGCCAGGTGGGCCATTCTCTTGGAAGAAATTGATTGCACAGAAGAAGAAATGTTGATCTTTGCAGCACTGCAGGTATGGGGACTCTAGTACCTTCTCTCTGGAAGAAAGCAAAGCAGATTTGTTTTCTTCAAGTTTCATTTTCTTCATACTGTTTCTTTTCTTTGAAGAAAGGACTGAAAGTGAGGGGAGTCCATTTCAATTTAAAATTTTCCTCATAACCGCCACACGCGCCCATCTTCTATAAGGCATTAGTCTTGCAAATCTTATCTCATCCCCACTACAAGCTGAACCAGTGATGAAGAAGACTTTGTTTGACCATGACTTACCATACCTCTCAAAATAATTCAGATTAAAATGTCATTTTCCCTTCAGAGGAGGGAGACCTCTTTCCAGGAGACATTCGGACCTACAGGGGGGATTGTCTTCAAAAAGAGGAAAGGGCTGATGGATACATGTGTGTTTATAACATTTCTAAAACCTCTGTTTGCATCATAGTATCACATTAGCAAACTGTCGCTGTCAGCTGAAACACAGGATTTTACAAATGAGTCTGAGGTGGACGAAGTAGAAGCTGCACTCTCTAATTTGGAAGTGACCCTAGAAGGTGGAAAAGCAGACAGCGCTTTGGTATGAACTTTTCCGGTAACTCAGAACCATGGCTGTGTTCTCATGGACTGACATGTGTAAATGAGCTCTTTTTTATGAGAAATAAAAGAATCTTGTGTCTGATTTTGAAAAAAGAAAACATACTTGTCACAAACTTAAAGCCAGCAAGACCTGACTGGCTTTTCTCAGGTCAGTTCTGGAAGGGACAATGAGATATGTTCAGTGCTGTTAATGGCAGTATTTATATGTATTTCTTAGGGAGAAGCTGTGGGGTATGAGGCAAAGGCACCCACCACCAATGGCTTTTCTTCACTCGTGGGGAATATGGAGGCAGTCCCTCCCCTGAGGTCTAGAGAGAACCACCCAGTGTGTTGTATGGCTAGCTGTGAGAATGGACAAGATGCTTCACGGATACAAAGCCTATTATCTATTTACCTAGTCATGCCGTGCAACTGGGCAAGGTTGACACAGTGAGGGCCTTTATTCTGGGACACTTTAAAAAGCCCCTGAACCCTTCTGACTTCAGGAAATAGACAAAAATCTTCCGGTGAGACATAAAGTCATACAACTATTTTGTCATCTCCTTATCCATGAAATGTGGCTGAATGGTGGCTTTATAAGCAGAATGCCTCTCCTGTTTGATTCACCTGTTGAGTGCCACCCTTTTGTCTAACTAACTACTTCAGTCATGGGAGTAATTATTAGTTTAATGCACACTGAATCAGAGAGGTGGATCTATTGTAATTGGATATAAATAGAGATAAAAAATGAGTCACTATATTTTTATGGATTTAATGCATGTTTCCTTATGGTTAATTTCCTTAAAATGGGAAGTTGGTATCATGCAAAAGCAAATACTTCGTACAAACTAAAGGTCAAGATTCTGTAGAGATGCAAAGCCCTGTCTCACATTTATAGGAGACACAGGGCTCATTGAATTTGTTCTCATTTGTTGACTTCCTCCACTGAATAGATAGACCGTGATCCTTCTCAGAATAAATGAAAAATTCCCCGTCCCTCCCCCAATATTTTCATTCGATGCTAAACAATAGGCCTTTCATTTAGAAAGTAGACACCAGCCTACACCGGAGAATGAACTTTGAACCGGGTTCCTTTTGAGAAGTTAATCAGTGAACTAGACATAGCTCGATTTACTCCCTCTGAGGTAAAATTTGTAAAATATTTTGTTTGTACATAACAGTAGCAGTTTCTAACTCAAATTTTTAACTTGAATGGTAGTGCTTGGTCAATTTTTTAAACTTTTTTCATTTGTGTGACACATGACACATACGGAAAAGTGGGGAAAAAGTGTACAGCTTAACAAATTTGTATAATCACCCAAGTCACCACACAAATCAAGAACTAGAACTTTGCCAGACACCCAGAAGCCCCTGCATGTACCCCATCCCACCCCCCTCCCTCGCCCACTCTCCACCAAGGTCACTACTAGACATGTGGCTTGTGTGACTGAGGGACTGAGTTTCTCATTAATTTAATTTTAATTAATTCACATTTTAATAACCCCATGTGCTGAGTGGCTACAGCATTAGGCAGTGCAGGTATAGGGTATCAATACCACCTAATTAACTACTTAACGAAATGTTATCTGTTTTTCCTTAGGAGGACATTACTGATATCCCTAAACTTGCAGATAATCTCAAATTATTTAGGTAAGTCACCCTTAAAGGGGAAATGGATTACTCCTAACAAAGCCTCCCAGGTAAAGAGTCCAGGAATTTAAACTGAACCCGTACTAGGCAGGTTCCTGGTTCAAAGGTAAGAGCATGAGCTTTGGCATCAGACAGACAATGGGCTGAATCCTAGCTCAACAACACATACGAGCTGGGGTACCTTGGGCATTGTCATGTGCCTGAGCCTCAGTTTCGTGATCTATAAAATGGGGACATACCTCCTCTTGGGTTTATTGGGGGGACTGAATAAGATAACATATATGAAGCATTGAGCATGGTCCCTGGCTCATAGTACGTGCTCAATAAATAGTGGTGTAAACACAGCCAGTGTCAGCAGTTAGTGAACAAATACGCTAGACTGGTCATCTGTGAGGCTCAGGACTTGACACCATTCTAAGGTTCCTTCATGGTTGAAAAATCAAATCAGTTGTCCCTAGAACTTTGGTCCTGGGCTTATCCAGCGTAGTCACCTCAGTTTATCTACCTTTGCCTGTTAAGTGTTTCTGATAAACTCCCCAGTTACCTCAGATCAATCTGAAACTTAAAAAGGCAGAGGAGTTTTTTATTTCATGGAAAGAAAGAAAACATTTGTGATGGTGCCCGGATGTGTTAAGATGAAAAGAATATTGCCCCTTTGAAGTTCTGTCAGTTACTTATGTCACTTTATGGTTCATTGACTTTTCTTAACACACCGACGCTTCAGTGGGTCAGTTGGCTGGAAAAGAACCACAAGTTGTTTTGGGAACACGTGATGCAAAGAAAGACTTAGAAAGAGTGAACAGCGAATCAGGTATAAGTGAGAAGCATCCAAAAGTAATCATTTTTGTCACTAGGTTTCTACGGGTTGCTCTTTTTCTTTTTAATGTGGTCTCAAACAATAGGATCATTAGTTTAACTTTTATGGCGTAAATGGTTGCAACCACACATATTGTTATAGTCAGACTACAGAAAAAAAAGTTATAATTTGAATCCACGAATACATCTTTATGATTTTTTAATAATCATTCTGTGAAGAAAGTAAGTTGCCATATTCTCTGTCTAGAGCGAATCTGGCTCTTCACAAACCAAACAATGACCCTTCCCTTCCTGTAGATGTTTTCAGTGAAGGAGATGACATTCCAGAGTTAAGCCCTCCATCCACTTCACTTTAATGTGATTGCTTTGCTCAAACACCCAAAATTGTCTTCTGTTTCACGGTGGTTGCTATATCTACCAAAGGTCTGAAGATATTGACTTTAATAGATAATCCAGTTCGTGGAGGAAGCAAAGAAGAAAGGAGACAAGAAGGGGGGAAGGAGAATGGAGAGTGGAGCTCCACTCCTCCTACTTCTTAGCGTGCGTGACCCTTAAAGGCCCTTCATTTCCTTGGGCTTCCTTTCCTTATCAGTAGAAGAACATTGAGCTAGTCCTGTGAACCATTTTTAATCTTTTTTTTTTTTTACAGTGAAGCTCTTTTTTTTCTAAACAAAATCTATTGAGCCCACTATATAAACGGTAGACTACAGTTCCCAACAACTGATCTAAATGCATCTGATCTAATGCAAACTTCAGTCTTGCTATAAATATGCGTGAGTGCTGGATAAAGTAAAAATAAAAGAATTGTAAGTACAAGGTTGAGGTGAGACCGGGGAAGTCCAGCTTGCAGGAAATGCAGAGGGAATCTAAATCTACAAATGAAGCCTCAGATGCAGAGAGGGATTTGGGCCATGACATAGATTCTCATGGTTTGGGGCTGGGATTTTAATCCCTGTGAGAGGAGATGACACTGTAGGCCTGTTGTAAGGTACTGGCAAGGACTGAAGCCTGTGCGTAAAGGCAGAAACTTGCAAGGGTGGCCTTCTCTGTTTAACAGGGAGTGGAAAAGCTGTCCATCTGTGACAGAAAGCAGTGAGGAAGTTCATCCTTGCATGGGGTCCTACATGGGGAAATGAAAAGTCTCTCTGGAGGAAATTGGAGCCAAGTCCTTTGCCACACATGGATGTAGATCTAAATTTATATGTCTTCTATGATAAGTGAATTCTGAAAAAAATAAAATGGAAACTGGCCCAGGACCACAAAACCTGTGAAGCCCTAGCAAGTGTAATTACAAAAATATCTGGAGGGAAATATCCACAATCTAGCATGCATGGGCCTTCTAGAGGAAACAATAAGCCCCTAAAAATTGAGCTCCTGATAAAAACTACTAACCACGTGAGCTCATGAACCATCGGAAAGGAAAGACAGCCAACCCACCAAACAAGAAGATTAGCAGCTTCAATAATTTTAGGTAATAGAACAATCTGAGAAAAACATAAAATGAGTATGTTTAGAATCCTCATGGAAATTAAAAGATAAATATCGTCATGAAAGAGAAGAGGCAATATTGAAAAGGAACCAAACAGAAATTCTGGAAATGAAAAATTCACTCGTAGAGAGGCGCCTGGGTGGCTCAGTCAGTTAAGCATCCGCCTTCAGCTCAGGTCATGATCCCAGGGTCCTGCTTCTCCCTCTGCCTGCCACTCTCCCTGCTTGTGCTCTCTCGCTCTCCGTCAAACAAATAAATAGATAAAATCTAAAAAAAAAAAAAAAGGAAGAAAGAAGGAAAAATTTAGCCATAGATATTTAAAATTGAATAGGTGCGCTGAATGTCAAGTTTAAAAACACAGGTGAGGGGCACCTGAGTGGCTCAGTAGATTAAGCGTCCAACTCCTGATTTCAGCTCAGGTCATGATCTCAGGGTTGTGAGATCGAGCCCCACATCAGACTCTACACTGAACGTGGAGCCTGCTTAAGATTCTGTCTCTCCCTCTGTCCCCCTACAACTCTCACATGTGTGCACTCTCTCTCTCTAAAAAAAAAAATAATAATTAAAATAAATGGAAATAAAAACAGTTGAATAGAAAACACAGAAAGGTAGAAATGGAAAATGTTATAGGTAGAGTGAGAAGTTTCAACATATATCTACTACGAGTTCTAGAAGAAAATATGGGAGAGAGGCAAGTATTCAAAAAAGAATGCTTAAGAATGTTCCATAATTTTTGAAGACAAAAATCCTTAAATTCAGGAATCATAAATCCCAAGCAAAGTAAATCACTATAAATGCACATCTTACTAAGGCTAACCGTTGATAAGAGAAAGTCTTTTAAATCAGAGAGAAAAGACAAATTTCCTAGGAAGGAAAAACAGTTAAGTGGGCAGCAGACTTCCCCTTGGCTAGGAAATCTCTTGAAAGTGCTAAGAGAAAATAACAATCAGTCTAGAACTTTCTGCCCAACCAGCCTTCCAAGATTCTACGTTATACAAACCCCTGACTATAAACCAGACAAGGTATAATCCTACTACTAAGTTACATAATAAAAACAATTATCTGTGTCCCAAACTGTAAGGTGTGGCCACTGTTGGAGAGACTACTTTGGAATAAATAAAATGGTTCCACTAGAGGATTACAGAGAGAGAAGCCACACATCAAATCCATTCATTGCATCAATCACTGTAGTCAAGTAGGTAAGTTACTTGAACAAAGAAGTTCCAGGCCGACTTACACAGTGTGCCATGGGAGATTATCAGGGAGAGTCAACGTTATAAATACAAGACATCTAAAATACGGGGGAATCTTTATAATGATTCATAAAGAGGGAGTGGCCGTGAAAACCTTTGGTCCCCCCACCCTGGTTATCACATGGAAAAACACCTCTAAGGGGAGTGACGCACTCTTGTTTTTTCAAAAGAATGTGTTCCAAATTTATGACCTCTCTGTGATGACAGGTGGCCATCAGTGGTCAGCCTGCAAATGCTTTCAAAACAATAAACACACTTCACCCCGCCTTTAAGGAAAAGGGGATTGTGAACTGAGTGAGAACACAGTTCATGTTTGAAAGAGATTAGTGCGGTGGAGAGGGCATTTCAGAAGCACTTATTTGGAAATGTTTCCACTGTCACTGCGTTGCCAGTAATGATACTGCCCATTAAAACAATACTCTCTTGCCTAAATTTTGATCACCTCACTCAGTTAAGCTGAGAATCTGTTCAAAACAGGGGAAGTGTTAAAAAGAAAACCACAGGCCCAAAACAGCATCACTTAGACCAAGTCCCCAAACTAGGGCTTAATACCTAACCTAATTGCAATTTCAGCTTCCCCCAGAAATGAGTCTTAATCAGTCAGAAGGGAATTTTCTGATCAGCACCAATGAGGTCCTCTGTCACCTGGGCCCTCCATCTCCCAAAAGATGAGGTAATCACCTGACAAGACCTCCTGCCCTTCCCCACATGGAAGGTGACCTTGCCTGGACCAGTCCTTTCTTTTGCTAGTAACTTCCTTGCCCCAGCTTCCTTGCTATGACAACTTTCCATTCTGTACCCCGCCTCAGAGCTCCCCTCTACTTGCCAGGTGGGATGCTGCCCAATTTATGAATCACTTCATAAAGCCAATTAGATCTTCAAAGTTTAAAAAATAATAAAACAATGCTGTCTGCACACCTTTAAAACTCGGAAACAGGGGCGCCTGAGTGGCTCAGTCGGTTAAGTGGCTGCCTTCGGTTCAGGTCATGATCCCAGAGTCCTGGGATCGAGCCCCGCGTCAGGCTCCCTGCTCAGAGGGGAGCCTGCTTCTCCCTCGCCCTCTGCCTGCTGCTCCCCTTGCTTGTGCTCTCTCTCTCTCTGTCAAATAAATAAATAAATAAAATGTCTAAAAAAAAGTTGCCCCAAAGTATGTATGAGTGGGGTTAACACAAGGCTTCCTCTCTTTCTCTCGTTCTTGAATGCAGAAATCCACTGCTGTAGCATGAGAGACCCTGATTCACCCCCATGGCCAGCACTGTTCCACGGAACCATGGACAGCTCATATTATCTTTTCTCTGCCCAGCTGTACCCCCTTTCCATACTCCCCAGCTCTCTCTCACCTTTTCTATTTTGAATGGCCCAACCGAGACCTGCCATTGGCAATACCAACCTTGTCCAGCCCAGAGTATAAAGTGTTCTGGCCCCCACAGATCTCACTTTTGGGGATCTTCCCCCAAAAATGTTTTTTTTTTTTTAGTAACAGTAGAGTCTATGTAGATTAGCTGTAAGTTTTTGTGATTTCCATGACTCACTGGGAATTCTATGGTGGTTTCTCTTAAGGATCAGAGGAAACTACAGAAAAGGTTGCTTACTTTTAGATCTAGTGTGTATGCCTGATACCTTGAAAGTTGTGCTGTCCACGTGGACAGCTTTTTCAGATCCAAGAAGTATACTGAAGTGACAGATGTCCCAGATTCATGGATGTTTCTCAAATTATAATAATTTATTGAGCACTTCAGTTATGCCAGGTGCTGTGATAAGCACTCTCAGAGATTACCTCTTCGCCTCCTCACAGATGCCCTGTGAGTTGGAGGCTGGACTGTCCCCATCACACAGAGGCAGTACACGTGGCCCAGGCAGGGAAGTGTCTTCCCCAGGGTCCCATGTTAGGCAGTAGCAAAGCCAAAGTGGTCTAAATCCTGAGACTCTGCATTAACTTCTATATCTATTAAAAACCCCATTTTCAGTTTTTAGAAACGAGTTAGCAACGTGAAAATTACTTTCCACAATAAAGAGTATGTTGTTTGAACAGGTTTCCAGAGCGTCTGGAGCCACTTGAAATTTGCAATGTGTCCCTACATTTCTGGATGGCTGTTAAAATGCTTACTGTACTTTAATTTGCAGGCCCAAGAAGCTAATATTAAAGGCTTTCAAACAGTATTGGTTCATCTTTAAAGACACATCTATAGCCTACTTTAAAAATAAGGAACTTGAGCAAGGAGAACCAGTAGAAAAACTAAATCTTAGAGGTAAGAGAGTGCTACATCTGGGTATGGCTTGTCATGACCCAGCCATGAAAGCCAACCTCCTAGTCAATGAAGTAGGGCTTACTTCCAGGGGAACCTCTCTATTTCCCTGGTTTCCACTTGGCAGCCTGCCTACAGCGCCCTTCCCCATGGAGCATGAGCCTGGAATATGGTGCGATAAATGTGATTATTTGCATTCTGCTCTCCCTTCTTCCCCGGTGTATCCAAGTCTACGGAGTGGTGGTAATTGGTGTCATCCATGTATTACATGAGGCATTGTAGGATCCTGAAAAGCTTTCTAAATTCCAGAATGGTTGTTTAATTCAATGTCACTTTAGTTTCTGTTCTAATTTCTGAAAGTGGCTGTGAGTGTGCTGGTAACTCCATTAACTGAAATATTTAATTAACCAGTGTACTCAATTCCCTTATCATTGTGACAGTAAGAGAATTCCCTCTACTTTGGTTTATTTAAAAGTTCATATTCATAGCTCCATGTTACTATGAGTTAGCATAGCCAAATTGACCTGGAAAATGAATTCAGTTGATGAGATACTTAAGAAAATCATAACAGAAGATATTTTCTCTTATCCATGTGAATTGTTCATGAGTCTTATTTAGTTACCCTTTAGTTAATGTTGTCTGCTTGCTCCTCAGTTTTTCAGAGGAAAACCAAACCTGAAGGGCTTATGTTCAAAGTGTTTCTTTTAGAGGCACACCTGATTTATATAACATATTTCTCAGAACTCAATTTTGTCCCTGCCTTTTATCATTCAGGCTGTGAGGTTGTGCCAGATGTCAACGTAGCAGGGAGAAAATTTGGAATCAAGTTACTAATCCCTGTTGCTGATGGTATGAATGAAGTGTATCTGAGATGTGACCATGTAAGTAAAAAAAAAAAAAAAAAAATGCTAAGTCCTTTACCTTTCTTAAGCCTAAGGACAAACCAGCTGAGATGTCTTCTCCAATGAGAAAACTCATTGGTCAGTTATTGCTTTGTAACAAACAACCACAAAATCAAACAACATATACCAATAAACATTTGCCTCTGAAACATCGACGAGTAGGCCGGGGCTCAGATGATCCAGCCTCACGTCATCTGGACGGATCTGCTTCTAGCTGTAGGTCTGGCTAGGCTTGGCTCCTGGCTCAAAGTTAAGCTCCTTGTATTTATTCTGGGTGCCAGGCTGCCTGGGGAGGCTCTGCTCACAGTGATGGCAGAAGTGCAAGAGAGGAATTACAAACATGGCAGACCTCCTAAAGCTTGGGCCGGCAAGTAGTACACTGTTATTTCCACCCACATTCCATTGGCTAAAGCAAGTCCATGGTGGGGCTCAAAGTCAAGAGGTGGGAAATTACACTCTGGCTCCAATGAGACAGACTGTAAAATCCCATGGCAAAAACTGTGGATACCAGGAGGATGAAGACAGAGGTCAGTAATTCAGTGCACCACAATGACTATTGCTCTGAAGAATTCCTCTCTTCGGCTGCATCCCCTCAGCTTCTAGCACTGTGCCTCTTGGCTCCCTGAGGTAAAAAATAAACACAAGGGGCAGGGGCGCCTGGGTGGCTCAGTCGTTAAGCATCCGCCTTCGGCTCAGGTCATGATCCCGGGGTCCTGGGATCGAGCCCCACATCGGGCTCCCTGCTCCGCGGGAAGCCTGCTTCTCCCTCTCCCACTCCCCCTGCTTGTGTTCCCTCTCTCACTGTGTCTCTGTCTGTCAAATAAATAAATAAAATCTTAAAAAAAAAATGAACACAAACGTTCAAGAGCAATAGAGGCCACCACTGACTGGTTCAGAGCCCATCAGTGGACGTGATTCCTCCCTTGGGATTAGAATCTTTACTAAGGATAGGCCAGGGTAGACATAGTATGGGAAATCAGTTCATGATCTTTTTCCTCCCTTCCTTCTGTCATAGAGATCAGACATGATTTGAACATGGAAATAGGTATCAAGGAAGGCAGTCAGGTAGCTTGGGTTTTCACCTCTCTGTCCTCCATGGTGCTCCTGTGTCCTTGGTTCATCTTTCAATGCAAAGTTCTCTGCATGGAATGGATCACAACTGACATTCCTATTCTCTAGCCCCTTAGCATAGAGAAACTCAACCCAGGACTCAAGAGCTCTTGGTGAGTGTTAAATTAGGTGATTGACAGCCACTCAGAATATGTGGCACTTCACATCTTTCTTTGCTTGGTAGGTGACAGTTTCGTGTATTGTAGAGATGAAAAGCCCACATCCTGTTCTGTTCCCAGCAGGGTGGCTTTGCACTTGAATTTGTGTCTCAGCCCTCTGATGTTTGCTGCAGGAGAATCAGTATGCCCAATGGATGGCTGCCTGCATCCTGGCATCGAAGGGCAAAACCATGGCAGACAGCTCCTATCAGCCAGAGGTCCTCAACATCCTTTCATTTCTGAGGATGAAAAACCGGAACTCAGCTTCTCAGGTGGCTTCCAGTCTTGAAACCATGGACATGAACCCTGAATGTTTTGTGTCACCTCGGTGTGCAAAAAAACACAAGTCAAAGCAGGTACTGCTAATCTTGTTGGAGCAATTATTTCAGTAAACTCTATTTTCTGGGGTAAAATGAGGAATTAAAATGATCGAGGCCATCATGAAAAATCGGCTGATGGGGATTTTTGACTATGGACTCAGTATTAGATGATGTTAAGAAATTACTGTTCCTTTTGTTAGCGCTGACTGCCGCTAACTGCACATGGCAGTAGTCCCAGATTTCATTAAAATTATTAAATCCCACAAATTAAAAATGTAAATTATGCTTCCATTAGAGGGGGTTAAAAGTTATACAGATAAACTGATATAAGAGGAACCATTGTCCATGGACACCATACATATTCCAGAAAGAGGGACCCAGAACTCTCCACCTCCATGAACCTTAGAGTTTAGGTGTTTGCTGATGTTGTTCCTTCTTCTCCTCAGTGATTTATGTGTTTTATAGAAGGACAGAGAGGAACAGAGGATGAATGAATGGGAATGAATTGTCTTTGTAGAGTTGCAGTTGGGCCTTGCATTTATTTTTCTCACTGGGGCTCTGAGCTAAAGGGATGATTACAGAACAGTTAAGTGTATGCCAAGGACGGTTCAACGTTTTCCACTTCTGCTTAGCTGGCAGCCCGGATTCTAGAAGCCCACCAGAATGTGGCCCAGATGCCGCTGGTCGAAGCCAAGCTGCGGTTCATCCAGGCCTGGCAATCTCTACCTGAATTTGGCCTCACCTACTACCTTGTCAGGTGATCACAGTGTTCACTTGCCTCTCTCACTTCCTATTTGTTTCTAAGTGCCTTTCTTGGAGCCCAGTTTATTCCCAGTCTAGAATGTAGAACTCTTTTTAATTTTAGAATACTGTCCTCTCGGGCGCCTGGCTGGCTTAGTCAGTTAAGCATCTGCCTTCGGCTCAGGTCATGATCCCAGGGTCCTGGGATCGAGCCCCACATAGGGGTTCCCTGCTCAGCGAAGAGTCTGCTTCTCCCTCTCCCTCTGCCCCTCCCTGCAGCTTGCGCACTCTCTCTCTCTCTATCTCAAATAAGTAAATAAAATCTTTAAAAAAATAATAACACAGTCCTCTCACAAATGGCCCAAACACATTGGCTGCTCGTAACGATCTTCCACACCTTCTCTTCACAGTACTTCCCTGGGCTCCCTGCTTCTCCCTTTGTTCCCCTAAGTTTTCAAGTTGGCTGCTAGAGTGATCCTCTTAAGACCTGAGTCAAACCATAGCAGGCGTCTGCCCAGAACCATCTGAAGGCCTCCTGGCTCACGCAGGGTATAAGCCAAATCCTTACAATGGCCCCGTAAGACCTCAGCTCTGGGATTTCACATCCTCTGCCCCTCCTTTATGGTGCCCAGCCACCCTGGCCTCCTGGCAGGTCCTTGAGCATGCCCCCAAAAAAAGGAAAAAAAGAAAAAGAAAGCTGCAGCCTTCCACTGGCCGTGCCCTCTCCCTGCAGCTCTTTCCCCGGATACCCATGGGGCTCATTCCTCACAGACATCTTTAATCAAATGTCCTTTCTCGCTGCAGTCTTCCCCGACTCGCTTTTTAAAACTGTAACCACCCCATTGCCAGTATTCCCTGTCCCCCTTCTACGCTTTATTTTCCTTCATGATCCTTATCTGCCATATATATTTCACTTATTCATGACCCTCTTCCCCGCTAGAATACAAGCTCCATGAAGTTAGACATTTTCTATCCAATTAGGTCACTAATGTATTCCCTGTGCCTAGAAGGGTGCCTGGCATACACAGCTGATTTTAAATTCATTGACTTGACCCTCTCTCACTTTGCTTTCCTCTGATGTCAGTTTCACATAAAGATGTCTGCAGGACAGCCTCAATTCTCTCCATTCTTCATATTCCCTTCCTATCACAGTAAAAAATCCATTCTGTAGAAAAGTTAATCCCTCGCTGTCCATTCTTTGGATATCAGTTAGAAATGTTCCTATTATCTTCAAGAGATTGTAGTAAGAATGACCATCATATTATAGGAAGCAGTTGCCTCTTTTAATTCATATTAATTTTTTTTTTTTAGATTTAAAGGAAGCAAGAAAGATGATATTCTGGGAGTTTCATATAATAGGTTGATTAGAATCGATGCAGCCACTGGGATTCCAATTACAACATGGAGATTCACAAATATGAAACAGTGGAACGTCAACTGGGAAATCCGACAGGTACACCAAAAGTTTTCTGTATATTCAGTGTTGAGGCTATAAATGTGTGTTCCATCAGAGTTGTAGATTACTCTGTTCATATATGTAGAACTCAGAAACCACAAGCGTGTGCCAGTTGTCTGCTAAACTAATCATAGGCAGTTCTGGGCAGTTCACTAACAAGTACAGGCCAAATGGTTTTGAATTAACACCACAAGTTGGCTTAGCCTCCATCTGGACTTTCCATACGTATAGACTCTAAAACTGCTGAGCAGTTTGATTAGTTTCCTTCAGCTCAGCATAGGATTATGTAAGATGCTGATAACTGCTTAGCAGAAATTGTCTGAGATGGGGCTGTCATCCAAAATGATTCCAAAAAGGCTTCATCTGACTGGCTGCCAAGAGGTCTAACCTGTCGAGGACTCGGAGGCTCAACTGCCCACCTGGAGAGCATTCCAGTCCCCAAAGGGAAAAACTGCTAGAGAAGCAAGGGACATGAGCAGGGATGACTGAGGAAAGCTTTGCCCCCTGAGTTAAGGAGCCCCCAAAACCTCTGTCTCCCATCAATTGCAGTTGCACCCCAGGGGGCTAAGGTCAAGCCAGGTCTATAGCATGGGAAATTCTAGATCAAGTCAGAGGCACCTTAGCATCCAGCTGATTTAAAACATTCTGATGGGGCGCCTGGGTGGCTCAGTTGGTTAAGTGACTGCCTTCGGCTCAGGTCATGATCCTGGAGTCCCGGGATCGAGTCCTGCATCAGGCTCCCTGCTCAGCAGGGAGTCTGCTTCTCCCTCTGACCCCCCCCCATGCTCTCTCTATCTCATTCTCTCTCTCAAATAAATAAAATCTTTAAAAAAAATTCTGATGTTGCTGACCTAGAATTCTCATTTCTCCTTTGTTTTCTCATTTTTCCGGTAGAAAGCCTAGAGGGATGGGAGGAGACTCACACCTTTTTTTAAAGAACTGTGGATTCCTCTCAGCAGGGCTGTTAACCATGGGGGCACTCATTTATAGAATAAAAGTTTGAGATTCGGTGACCTCTCAGGCAGTGGCTCTAAAACCTTGTTGCATATCAGCATCACCTGGGAGCTTTAACACCCTGCTGCCCGGACCACACCGCAGACCCATCAAATCCCAGTCTCTGGGAGTGGGAGCCTGGCAGCAGCTTTTAAAGGTCCAGCGGTGATTCCAATGGGCAACCAAGGTTGAGAACCAGTGAAATCTGTTTCTTCCAGTGTTTTAGAGTTTATGACTTTCAGCTGGGACGGGGTGCAGGGCTGTTGGGTGTACGAAAATTCAGGTGAGCCTTTTCGTCTCCATTAAAGAGTCTGCAAAGCTCCCTGCCCCTTGACAGAGAGAGTGCTTAGGAAGTTCTTAATGTCTAAACATGAGCGACCAAAAATAACCACGTGTCCTGAGAGCTGGAATGTTTTGCCAGGTGTGCGGCATAGTTGAGACCACTAGAGGGCGCACAGAGAGCAAAGACTTGTTGACTGTAAGCGTTTAATGGGAGTGGTGATTGGGGTTTTTTTTGGTTGGGTGGGGTTTTTGTGGATTTGGCGGGGAGGAGGGGAGGGAAATCGTCTATAAGCCACCTAAGCAGTCCTCAGCTCTGGGGTCATCACAAGGCAGTTTTTGTCTTTTTTTTTTAAGATTTTATTTATTTGACAGAGAGAGAGAGAGAGAGACAGTGAGAGAAGGAACAGCAGCAGGGGGGAGTGGGAGAGGGAGAAGCGGGCTTCCCGCCGAGCAGGGAGCCCGATGCGGGGCTCCATCCCAGGACTGCGGGATCATGACCTGAGCGGAAGGCAGACGCTTAACGACTGAGCCACCCACGTGTCCCTTTCACAAGGCAGTTTTTTCCTCATTTTCCTTGAAATGTTTAAGCTTACCTGTGCCTTCCTCTTCTAGGTGGCAATCGAATTTGACCAGAACGTCTCCATCGCGTTCACCTGCCTGAGTGCGGATTGCAAGATCGTGCATGAATACATCGGGGGCTACATTTTCTTGTCCACTCGGTCTAAGGACCAGAATGAGACCCTTGACGAGGACCTGTTCCACAAGCTGACTGGTGGTCAGGAATGAAGCAAAACCGACCTGCCTACACACAGAGGGGGAGCCAAGGATGGTCCTTCCTGGACAGATGGGATCCTTGGCCCGCACGGTGTGTACACGGCAGACTGACAGCACATACTCACCACTGGTCACTCACACGAGGATCCGCATCCCATTTCAGACACACTGCCTAGCATATCCTGTTCCTTTCTTTACCTTGTCCTACCAGTGATGGAAGGGGCTTCAGCTGCCTTTTCTGTAAAATGGGTGGGTGGGAAACAGGCTAGTAGACAAAGATTGCGCTGTGGCCCAGTGTGGAGCTACAGTTCCGTGACTTGCAGACCCTGCAGGTCTATGGCTAGAAGTCACCAGAATGCTTCTCTGCTTTGTTGCTAAGTCAGCGAAAGACAGAAAGGTCGAAAGCACAGGTAGCCAGGGACGGATCTTATTCCATAACTCAGGTATAAAAAGTACTTTGTCTTTCCTAACAGAACCTCTTTTAGCTCCTATCTTGTGAAAATGGCAGAGGGAGTCCCCACACACATATAGACTTTCTCCCTATAGGTCAAGGCCTGGGGGTGGCGAGGGGAGAGGTGGAGTTACCTGGTGCTGGTTGGTGACAAGGGGTCAGAGCAGTGAGCTTCCAGGTCATCAGTTCACAGTGACTTCCGCGGAGGTGACTACTGCCCCATCTGGCCTTGGACTTTGGTCCCGCTCAGGTTACTTCTACCACTTGCAAGGCCTATTCCGTTCCTGAGGGTCCCTCGCCATCTTGAAGTCTTTCTTCAAGATGACAGGGGTGACACAGAGGTATGGGGAAAGCCATTCCTCAACAACGCTGCAGGTCTCAACTGCTGTTCCTCTGAGCTGGGGCTCAGGAAAATGGGTCCAGTTCTCTCTGTTTATAAAAACCACCTCCCCACGTCGGGGCTTACTATGGGGTCTCCCTCCCAGCTGGTCAGAGAGAGAAGGACAAGCCCATTCTCAAAGACCACCAAGTTCAAGGGCTGATGGCTTCCCCCCACCTGGCTTCTGTGTACATTTCGTCAATCAGGAGCCAATAACAGACTTCTGTTTTCTCTGCTTTTCGCTCTGTCATCTCTGCCTCAAGACATGGGCATGAGCCAGGTAATCACTGCCTCAGTTGTCATTTTCTGCTTTGGTTTGTCAGCTTTGGGAGGAGTGGGTTTTGAGAAGGAAAGAAGTGATATCCGGGGCAGAGGGAAATATCAGATGATATTTTAATTATGTTTTTATGAATGTTCTGCTGCCACAGAAAGGGCTTGGGCTGCAAGGGTAAAGCAGAGGCTCCATTTCCATTTTGAAATTCTTTTAGGATGCAAAACTCTGGGGGCCTGGCCAGAGCTCAGATGCCCCAAAGTATCACCTGTTGCTTTCTTTTGAGACCAGAGATCTTCCACAGCTCTAGGAGACACATTAGGACAGCCTTGTCTAGGGAACCCCCAGGCCCTGAGCTGGAAGCTGTTACCAGAAATTCCTCTTTCAGCCTCTCCTTAGGGGTGAAGGTTCATGAAACTCCCCAGGCACCAGGTGAACTTCCGAGGCCTCGCTTAAAGCTTGGACGTGGCTTAGGCACTTGGCAGATCTGGTCCACGTCATAAAGAACTTAGTTTGAAATGTTTTGTATAGAAACTAGTGCCGAGCATACTGTTCAACTTGGTGTTGGTCATTTCTGTATAGTCTTGGGCTCTATAATTTTTAGAACCTAAGTCAGGCCTTTAAGAGTATGTCAGGCCCGGGGCACCTGGGTGGCTCAGTCGTTAAGCGTCTGCCTTCAGCTCAGGTCATGATCCCAGAGTCCTGGGATCGAGCCCTGCATCAGGCTCCCTGCTCTGCGGGAAGCCTGCTTCTCCCTCTCCCTCTGCCTCTCTCCCCAGATTGTACTCTCTCTCTCTCAAATAAATAAATAAAATCTTAAAAAAAAAACAAAAAAAGGCGCCTGGGTGGCTCAGATGGTTGAGCATCTGCCTTCAGCTCAGGTCATGGTCCCAGAGTCCTGGGATCGAGTCCCGCATTGGGCTCCCTGCTCCTTGGGAGCCTGCTTCTCCCTCTGCCTCTCTCTCTCTCTCTCTCTCTCTCTCTGTCTTTCATGAATAAATTAAAAAATCTTTAAAAAAAAAAAAAAACGCGTCAGGCCCTACATGAAACTAGTGCTCCTGGATGTCACATTTGACCTGTCTGCTGCCCAGTATAGCTCTACATCATTTACCAAAGCTAGACCTTTAGTGTAACCCTCATCCTTAGCTTTTCATGGTTGTCTGACATTTCCATGAAAACATTCAAAGGAGTTGACTGGTTTTAACCAAACTTTCTGGGGAACATTTCTTCCCTGACCTCACTGCCATATCCCAAAGGAATAAACAAGTGTGACAAGAAAACCTTAAATGCTGCTATTCCAAAAAGCAACTTAAGGACTTCTTTTCACATTGGGTGCAAAAGGTCATCTGACTCCCTGTGATGAAATTTTAAATTAATGTGTGCCTTTCAGCCTCATATGCTTTCTTATCTACACTAGATGGGGAAATCTGCATTTATTATTATTTTATAGGACTTTTTTAAATAAAAGCTTTATATGGATTTGAGTATGGTCTGGTTGCGTCCTCTCCACTCTGCTCACTCTAAAAAGGTGAATATTTTCTTCCCCATGAGAAAGGAATGCGGGGCACCTGGGTGGCTCAGTCGGTTAAGCGACTGCCTTCGGCTCGGGTCATGATCCTGGAGTCCCGGGGTCGAGTCCCGCATGGGGCTCCCTGCTGAGCGGGGAGTCTGCTGCTCCCTCTGACCTTCTTCCCTCTCATGCTCTCTCTCTACCATTCTCTCTCTCTCTCAATAAATAAATAAAAATCTTTATAAAGAAAAAGAAAAAGGAATGCAACTTTCAGGTTTAAGGCATACTTTCCCTCACAATTCCAAGATCCGAGCCCATTCTTCCCAGTGAGATTGACTTAGAAACCTCACTTAACCGTTGGCCTCAACTCCTTTCCCATTGAAAGTCCCTAGATTTCCTGACATCATGAGCTCTTTTTTCCCAGGTCTACCTTTTGGAAAAAGCACCAGAAATCAAAGAACTATCCAGAGGCGGGAGAGCATTGGAGGGCCTCTTGATTTGAGGGACGAATGTCCAGGACGGTTCTTTGATTTAGTGGTAGAGGGTCCGTAACAGATAGTGACATGCAGTTTATAGATGTCCCTTCACAATTCTCACATCAACCCATTGGCGGACAGGAACGGCTTGCCTTCTTATTTCACAAGGGAGAAAACAGGCTCCGAAGGTGAAGCACTTGCCTAAGGTCACACCACCAGTAAGCAGCAGAACCAGAACTCAAAGCCAGGTTCGTCTTACTAACACCATCCAAAGACACACATTGTTGGCGTTTCGGGTTGTGTTGTGTCTTTCCAGCCTTTATACCATCTCGTATACTGGTTTTTGTTTTTGTATTTTAATATGACATCTATTAAGTCATTCCATATTCATGGAAATTGACTAATTGATGAGCGATTCACTGAGCAAAAAAGAAGCTATTTAAGTGCTGGCTGAATGCAAAGTATGGGGCTATGATCCTGCCCAAAGACAACTTAAAACTTCTGATGTGGAATATGATGCCTCCTCTTTTAAAACATTTTTTTTCCTATCTTCACCCATTTCCTCCACCCTCCATCTCCCACGTCTGGCAACCATCCATCTATTCTATTTCTAGGAGTTTGTTTCTTTTAGATTTCACATATAAGTAAGATTATACAGTATTTGTCTTTTTCTGCCTGACTTATTTCACTTAGCATAATGCCCTCAAGGTCCATCCATGTTGTTGCAAATGGCAGGATTTCCCTCTTTTTTATGGCTGAATAATATTCCACTGTGTACATATACATATGTATTTTATCTTTATCCATTTACCCATCAATAGACAGGTTGTTTCCGTATTTTGGCTGTTGTAAATAATGTTGCAATGAACATGGGGATGCAGATATGTCTTCAAAACAGTGATTGCATTAGCCTGGTCAAAAAAGGAAACCAGAAGGGGACCTGGGTGACTCAGTTAAGCATCCAACTCCTGGTTTCAGCTCAGGTCATGATCTTAGGGTTGTGGGATTGAAACCCCCATCAGGTTCCACACTCAGCATAGAGTCTGCTTGGGATTCTCTCTCTCCCTCTGCCTGCCCCAACCCCGCCCCCCATGTGACCTCTAAAATAAATAAATCTTTACCAAAAAAAAGGAAGTGGTGCCTGGATGGCTCAGGCAGTTAAGCATCTGCCTTCTGCTCAGGTCATTAACGCCGGGGTCTGCCCCCCCCCCTCATGCTTGCTCACTCTCTCTCAAAAAAAATCTTAAAAAAAAAAAAAAAAAAAAAAAAGGAAAGGGAAACAACAATAGCAGAGGAAAATCCAAGCCCCTATCTGAGAGTGTATGTCTCCTCATCTGTAGAACAAGGGTTTGGATTGTGTGGTTTCTTACAGCCCTTTGTACCCCAGCATTCTTTGGTTGTGGTCCCTTTTCCCCCACAATCAGGTTGAGGTACATCCCCTCCTCCTATGCACCATGCACATGCTTTTCTTCCGAAACTCTGCATCACTCTGCCACCACTGGCCCATTATCTGAGTCAGGACACATAGTTCTAGAACTCGAATTTCAGAGCAGGTTGACCGGCTGCCATGACAGTCAAGCCCCAGGGGCAAAATAGATACCAGGAGGCTAAACGGTTGTGCCAACCGACGTGAGAGCAAGTCAAATCTTGCTTCTGCACCCCCTCCCAAAGAATATTCTCAACAATGATAGGGCTATTATTACATGGCTTAAAGAATTAGAATGCCAACATGTATTAAGGGCTATCACTTGTGCTTCCCATGAGTCCTTTCAATTCAACTTCTAGATGCAATAGGTGTTGTCAACCTCATTGCACAATGAGGAAATGTGAAGTGGTTGCTGGTAAATGTTTAATACTCTGTGTGTAAGGGTCAGCAGGGGGAGACCTGATTCGCTGATTTTCCACCATAGCTGGCATGGTATCAGTGAACACAATTGGGAAGACATCCGAACACCCAGCCCTCTGACAGGGACAAGCCAGCTCTACCACATACCAGATCTGCTGTGGACAGAGAAGTCAAGCAGCTTGGCAAGGTCACCCAGCTAGAGTGTGGGAAGCCAGGATTTGAACCCAGACCTTCTGACTTGAGCTGTGCCCTTTAGTACTGCTCTTGATAATTCCGTGTGACTGGCGAGGCCCTCTTGAGCCAAGAGCCCTAGATTGTCTTTATTTCTGATAATCCCCTTGAGGTGATGTCGCCCCCCCCAACCTATTCTTGTAAGGCCTACAAAACTCCATAGACATTTTGTCCTTCATTTGCATTATACCAGATTTCAAATGTCAAAATAGTGAAAATTTCTACTAAAAAATCTTCAGACTCCAACTGCTGGCCCACTTGTCCAATACGACATTTGATTGCAAATCTGGGTCAGAGGTGGCGTTCAGGAGTTGGGGAAAGAGTTCTGCCTTCTTCTCAGCAGAGAAAACACCAACCCATGACCGGAGACAACCCCCTCCACCCCCATCCCCACAAATGGTTGGCCCTGGTCCCGCCATTGCATATAAGCAATTAATGCTAATTCCACCAGAGAGAGGCGACTTTCCCTCAGGGACTGAGCTCTGCTTTTAGAGGCCAAGAGAAATGTTTTTATTCTGACATTTTCCTCCCTTTATAAATGGTTCTTTCAATCAGGCAGACATCAGAAGAGCAAATGGGCAGCCAAACACTTGGCAAGAAGCTGTTCAATAATCCATTCCTTATAACCTAAGCAAAGTTCATTCTAGGACAAGTGGCTACAAATGCTAACGTGCTTGGGGGTAGGTAATATACACAGGCGCATTCAGTCGGCTATGAGACCACAGGCATGTGGGAGGCATGCCCTGCCTAGTATTGACATACCTTAACATATATGAATACATAGCTAATATATCTGAGAACCTAATGTTGGCTATGGGCCTACAGTCGTCAAGCCATGCTAGGTTTCAGCCAACTGTATTTCAACCAATTCACTTAAAAACACATATACAGGGGCACCTGGGTGGCTCAGTTGGTGGAGAGTCTGCCTTTGGCTCAGGTCATGATCCCGGGGTCCTGGGATTGAGCCCCACATCAGGCTCCCTGCTCAGTGGGGAGCCTGCTTCTCCCTCTCTCCCTGCTCGTGCTCTGTCTCGCTATCTCTGCCTCTCTCTCTCTCACATAAATGAATGAAATCTTTAAAATAGATAAATAATAAAAATAAAAGCACATGTATACACAAACACACACATATATACTATATTTTTATATTATATAAGCCATGTAGCTTATATAATATATAGTTGATATAACTTATTACATTTATTGTATATGTATGTACTAGTTACATATATCATGTAAATTATATATAATATTTTATATTTATATTTTTATATATTTATATGATTATATATAACTAATTATATATAACATTATATATTAAATACATATTAACATAATAATATGTAAATACATCTAATTATAAATATATATATTTCTATCAGTTAAAATTGCTTAGCTACAAGAGACAGAAAATTGAAAATAATAGTGGCTCAAACAAAAGAGGCTTTTCTTCCTTCCACTGGAAATTCCAAAGGCAAACCCAGGCCAATAAAGCGTTATATACCATGTCAAGGACCCATGTCCTTTCATCTTTCCCATCCCCTGAGCACAACTTCTATTCACAAAGTCATCTCATGATCCAACACGGCTGCTTTAGCTCCAGGCATTATGTTACATGGCTTCAATGGACTACAAGGGAGGTTGAAATATTTGGCCTTTATTCAAAGTCACCAAAGGCTCAACTAAAAATCAGAGTTCCTTTACTGATAAAAAGGGTGAGAACAGATACTAAGAAACAAGTAGCTCCCTCTGCCATAAGCACCTGCCGTGTGCTAGGTACTACGCTAGCTGCTAAGGATAATATAATCTAGCAAGAGACAGACATCTGAGCAAATAACTCTGTAATGTTATATAACAGGCATTATTCTTGATATGTTAAAAAGATACATGAGAGGGGCACCTGGGTGGCTCAGTTGGTTAAGCATCTGCCTTTGGCTCAGGTCATGATCCCAGGGTCCCAGGATCAAGCCCCACGTCAGGCTCTCTGCTCAGCAGGAAGCCTGCTTCTCTCTCTCCCACTCCCCTTGCTTGTGCTCTCTCTCTCTCAAACGAATAAATAAAATCTTAAAAAAAAAAAAAAAAAGATAGGGTGCCCGGGTGGCTCAGTCGGTTAAGCGACTGCCTTCGGCTCAGGTCATGATCCCGGAGTCCCGGGATCGAGTTCCGCATCGGGCTCCCTGCTCAGCGAGGAACCTGCTACTCCCTCTGACCGTCCCCCCTCTCATGTACACTCTCTCTCTCTCTCATTCTCGTTCTCACAAATAAATAAATAAATCTTTAAAATAAATTTTTAAAAAAGACATATGAGAACAAAAGGAAGGGAGTAGTTTTGTTAGAGTCAAGAGCAAAGCAGGAAGGATTTCCCAGAGAAAGGGATATTTAGACTTGGTTTTGAAGGATGAGTAAGAGTTTTCTGAGTAGGGAGAAGGACAGGAATAAGGTCAAGCTTGGAAGAGAGGTCATCAGTAGCGAGAGAGCCAGTGACAGTTCCTATCTATGGGGTGCCATGATCAGACTTGCGTTTTAGGAATGTAAGTCTGGCAGCTGATGGAGAATGGATGGAGGAGGGTCACACCGGAAGCTGATGGGTCAGTTCAGAGGCTGCCTCTGATAGCCAAATTAAAAGACCCCGAAGACCAGAGCTAAGCCAGTGGAAAGAGGTAGGGAGAACTGAGAGCCGTTTCAGAAGTAAAATCAGCACACCGCGATTGTGGCCAACACTATCATTGACCTACCAACACAATTTTCCCTTCTTCCTTGCTAACAGGACCTTTTGGCTAAACCAATGTGTCCAGCCCCAGTGATGGATCTTAATGGTCTACACCAGTTGTGACAATCCTTGTCCCCAACTTCTCAGTTTCCTGTGCAGGTAGGAGTGGCCATGGTCCAGTTCTAACCAAATGAGGCCCAAGGGAAAGTATGCTGTGGAGATTTCTGGGGAAGTTTTTTCTATCCTGAGAGAAGGGAGATGCAGCTGGCTTCACCTTCACCCTTTCCCGTTCTGCCTGCCTTGAATGTCTGGATATGATGCCTGTGGTTACAGCAATTATCTTGCAACCAGAAGGCAACAAGTTTGAGGATAAAGGAAATGCACTGAAGATGGGAGAGCCTAAAAACAGAAGAAGTCTGTGTCATCGTGGAGTGGCTGAAGGGATACCAACAGCTGCCTAATTGTGGACTCTGTTATACAAGAAAAATAAACAGATGTGTTTAAGCCACTATTAAGTGGGTTTTCTGTAACTTGCTGCTGAATATATTCCCGATTGGGGTGAATAGTAACTAACTGAATTTGTAGAGTATTGGAGAAGAGGGTCAAGCTTGACCTATAGTGGATGGAAATCCAACTGGTAAATAAACATAAGGATACCGGAGAGAGGGGATGTCAGTGGACACAGCTAATAAGTTTGGTTTGGGGGACCCTAAGATCTCAAGGTCTCCTAACACGGTATGATTTTATAAAGTTGTGTGTGTGGACCCTTTGCAATGGTGCTGCTTTAAACATCCTCAGAGCTCCCCTTTGGAAATTCTCAGCAAAGGCTGGTTCACCTTATTTGGGATATCCTTACTGCTGACGAATCTCCATTACTTTCATAGGGGTTCAATTTTTGGAAATATCCAACACTAAATAGGGTGAGTTATGAGATTGTGACTAATAAAATGTTTTGGTGAACAACTGAACAAACAAAAGCAACCCTGGTGGTTGTTGTGTGTGTGTGTGTGTGTGAAAAACTCATTCTGAAAGCAATTCCAGAACAAGAATTACAAAAATATTTTCAACACTTGAAAGCATCACTTGCAAAATGACATCATCTACCACGTAACTCTGCTCAAGACCAACCCTCGCCAGATAATTTTTTTAAATCACTCTCGGAAGTTGATGGTTCAAATATCTTCTTCAAGTAAAATAAACAGGTATTTTCCATGTTATCAATTGCCCATAAAAAAGGAAATGATCTCAGAGTTCTAATCTTGGGTTCTTTCTCAGACTTACCTTATGAAATTAATGCCAGTTCCTCCAGAAACAAAATGGAAATATAATATCATGTGGCTCCTGCCTAAAAGAATTGGTCAGCAACTTCCTAGAATTTAGAGTATCTCAAATAGGTTCCAAAGACACGCAGCGTAATTAATAATCACCAAAAAAGTAATTCTGTTATCAATATATTATTAAGGATTAATAATCATGTACTTACAATCTATACTATTTTCGGTGATGACAAAAAGCCATCACTGTTAAAATCTGCCTTTTGAAAGAATACTTCACATTCCAAGTCTCTGAAATTACTATTTTGTACCTTTTCTTCTCAACCCGCCTCAATACCTTCCCTCAGCTGATGATTTGTAACATAATGACCTGTACGTTATTGAGCACAGTGATGTCATCAGATGGGAAGAGCCTCATCTTTTCTCTCTTCATCTGTCCTCACAATGTCTTTCTTCCCTCCTGCCCCAGTGGGAAAAGCGCCCAATCCCCAGCCTTCTGAGTTTTGTCCCCTCATGACCTCCAAAGGACTCGATTCCTGCAGTCTTTCTTCTCTCTTCGGCGTCCTTGACCTCTCCCTGGCTCCTGCTACGTCCCCATCCAGACGGCAAACATGTTTTCTACCTGTGGGGCTTTTAAAACATAGCTACAAATTCTCTGAGTGTCCTCCCATCAAGAGATGGGATCTATGTCCCTTCCCCTTAAATCTGAGTAGGCTTGTGGCTGGATTGGCCAGTAGAGTACAGCAAAAGTAATGCTATGTGTCTTCTAACTGTAGGTCATAAAAGGCCATGTACCTTCTGTTTTGTTCACAGGATACTCCCTCTTGGAGGCCTGAGGCCACCGTGCTAGGGAGGACACATGTAGGCACTCCAATTGACAGTCTCAGCAGAGCCCAGCCCCTAGTCAGCCCCACCCAGGTGCCAGACCCAGGACTAAAGCCATCTCGAAGCCTCAAAACCAGCCCATTCAACAGCGGAACACTACCGGTGACTCCAGCCAATGCAGGTGCAACAAAAGAAACATCCAACCACACTATGACCGAGTTCCTGACCCTCAAAAATCATGGAATAGAATATAATAACTGTTGCTTTAAGCCACTAAGTTTTGGGGGGTGGGTACTTATTGGATAGCTGTAGATAACTACAACCATATTTCCCACCTTAGAAAAGGTTCAAACTCTACTTTGTCCCATTTTTCTGCTCCCACTCACAGCAAAAGTTCTCCCAAATAGTTAGAAGGCCAGTACATATTTTCTCATGCCCTTAATTCACTCGTCTCTGGCTTCTGTCCCTCCCCCCACTAAACCGTACTCTTGTCGAAGTCAGAAATGTCCTCCATTATTCAGTCTGTCAAAACTTGGTTGGCTGTGCCCTCCTTAATGAAACATGGTTCTCTCTCAACTTTCATGATTCCAAATTGTCCTGATTTTTCTCCCACCTCCCTGGCTGCTCCTTCTCAGCCTGGTAGGTTGATTCCTCTTCCTCTGCTCCACCTTTAGATGTTGGCTTGGTCCCCTTCTCTCCTCTCTCTACACACTTGCCTTAGGTAGCCTCAACCAGTCTGCTGGCTTTAAGCGCCATCTCTGTGGTGCTGCCTCCCAAATGTAACACTCCAGCTCTGACCTCCCCCCAGAATTCCACAGTTGGATGTCCTGTTATCTCCCGCAGCATCTCCGTAGGTCTGACAGACATCTCAAACTTAATATGGCCAAGACAGAGCCTGTGATTTTTCCTACCGCAAATCTGTTGCTATCTTAGACTTCTCTTTCCCAGGAAATGGCATCTCAGTCCATCCAGTCCTCAACTCCAAGAGCCTAGAGATCATCCTTGATACCTATTCTCTCATCCCTCGTGTATTTGTTTCTTATGGCTGCTATAACAAATCACCACAAATCTGGTGGCTTAAAACAACATACAATATTAGTCAGCCATAAAAAGGAATGAAATTTTGATAAATGCAACAACACGTTGGACCTTGGCGTAAACATTATGCCTAGTGAAGTAAGCCCGCCATAGGATAAATATTGTACAATTCCACTGATAGGAAGTTTCTAGAATAGACCAACAGAGAGACAGAAAGTAGAAAAGAGGTCACCAGGAGTTGGGTGGGGGAAGGGAAGTTATTATTTAATGGGTAGAGTCTTTGTTGGGATGATGAAAATGTTTCAGGCATAGATAACAGTAACAGTTACCCAACACTATGAATGTATTTAATGCCACCGACTAGTACACCTGAGGAGTGGGTAAAGTAATACATGTGGTTATGTATATTTTACCACAATAAAAACACCAACGACGTAAGCATTCATTCTCTCAGAGTTGTGGAGGTGAGAATTCTGGAATCTGTTTCCCGGGGCCAACTACAAAGTGCCAGATGGGCCACACTAACTCGGGAGGGGTAGGGGACAATCCATTCCCTTGCCATTCCAGCTTCCTTGCATTCCTAGGCCCCTTCCTCTGTCTTCAAAGCCAGGAGCATAGCACCTTCCTTCAGTGTCCACGTGGCCTCCTTCTCTGTGGTAAACTCTCCCTCTGCCTCCACCTTATAAAGACACCTGTGATTCCATCCGGGGCCCGTCCAGATAACCCAGGATAATCTCCCCATCTCAAGATTCTTACCTTAATCTCATATGCAAGTTCCTTTTGCCATATGATTAGTATCTACAGGTTCCAGGAATTGAGACACATGTATCTCTGCGGGCCGTGATTCAGCCTAAAACACCTCACTTCCAATCCATTAACAAGTCTTGTGAATTCCACTTTCACGACATATTTTAAATGTGAACACTTACCTCCGCGTTCACTCTCATCACTCCTGAGCCAGCGTCCTCCCCTCCCCCGTGGATGCTTTCAACACCCCCCTCGTGGAGCAGTCCCGCTTCACTCCTGCCTACCATAGACAAAGCAACTAGAGTGACCTCTAACACAACCTACTTGCGTAATCACATCCCTGCCCACCTCTCCCGTCTCCCGCTACCCTCCAGCCACAAAGATCTGCTTTCTGTGGTTCATACACAGCAGGCTCTTTCCTGCTTCCAAATCTTTGCTCATGCTATTCCCTGGAACACTATTCCCAGGACCCTTTGCATGTCAGCTCCATCTCATCCCCAGGCCTCAGTGCAAATGAAGCCATCCTTCCCCATGACCACCCCCACTCGCCTCCCCAATTCCTTTATATCACATCAGCCTTTTGATGTCCTTTATAATTCTTAACTGCAATCTGTAATTATCTTATTCACTTATTTACTTCTTGTCTGTTCCCCAGTGGAGGCACAGAAGCATCAGGGGAGCTCCGGTCTTCCCAGGGACCCAGGCTGATATAGCAGCCATGCCAGAGGGGAAGAGCGAGCCCTGGGGGGGGGGGGGGTTCTCACACCAGCAATTAAATACATTGTCTACAAGTGATGCACATAGCTTCCTGTTACCACTCACTGGCCAGAAAAAAATATGGAAACATTCAACCACAAGGGGCCAAGAAGTACAATCTTACTGAGTGACCAGAGGAAGAAAAGCTGACATATGCGGCAAATAGTTCTAATTACCACCACAGGGCCTTTTATGACATGACCCCAAATAATGTTTCCAAAGGCTTCTCCCTACACTCCTCCACCATGGCCCCTGCTAGCCTCCTGCCATATTGAACTGCCCGTTGCCTCCTCCCACCATGGCTTGTCACACCTCCAATTCACACCTACTGGGTCATGTACTTGGGATGCTCTTCAAAAATAACCACTATTCTGACCATGGATTAGTTTTGCCTGTTCTTGAACTTCACATAAATGGAACCATACAGTATGTATTCTTGTGCCCGCTTTCTGTGTTCAACGCAGTGTTTTGTGAGATTCATCTGGGTTGTTGTTTTTATTGTTTTGTGACTGTGTGGAAGCCTCCTGTATGACTATAGCATACTATACCATAATTTATGTACTCATTTTCCTATTTATAGCCCTCTGGGTTATTTTCAGTTTGGGGCTTTTATGAATAAAGGTGTTACAAACATTCTTTTGGTAGGTATATACGCCCATTTGTCTTGACTATAAAGAGTACATCTGCTGAGTCATTACGCAGATGTATGCTTAGCATTCATCAAAACTGCCAGTTTTCCAAAGTAGTTGTACCATTTGACAGTCCCACCAGCAGCATATAAGAGTTCTAGTTGTTCCACAGCCTTCCCAAAATGTGGTGCTGTCAGGCTTTTTAATTTTGGCCATTCTGGTGGGTGCACAGGTGTATTTCATTGTGGTTTGGATTTGCATTTCCATGGTAAGTAGCACATGCTCATATGCTTATTGGATAGCATGCATTTTTCCTTTCAACAAAGTCTTATTGTGTGTGTAAGTTGCTGTGGCAATGGGGAATAAACAACATCCAAGCTCTATAAGATGCTAAATCTTGTTTGTGGAACTCGAACGCTTTTGCTTTGGGAAGGATTTTCTTTAACATACTGAAAATCTAAATAAATACACAGGCAAACCATCACTGCTCTGTGGAAAATCCCAAATAAGGAAATGTAACTGATCAGAAGCCAAAGAAGGGGAAGACACAGTTAATAAACACTCATTCACTCTGCAACTCTGCAATTAAAAACACACGTCATATACAGGTACTGCCAGACACTGAGATTAGCAGAGAACAAGCTAGATACAGTGCCCTGGCCTAACGGAGTTTGCATTTCAGCCTCTTGTGACAAGATAGCATCTCACACTGTTGGTGACTGTTCTCTGTCTCCCACCCCTTCTAGACTGAGAACTGCATGAAGAGCATGGTCCAGGTCTTGTTCATCACTGAGTCCCGTTTCATATACGGAGCACCTGGGGCATGCGCAGTTGATGAAGGATGTGTGTGCTGAATCCTAAGCCCGAACCAATCTGTCGACTTTATAGATGAAAAATAGGAGATAGAAACTTAAGAATACAGATACTGTACCCAATTTAAAAAGTAGCAGCATTAAAATGCCAACCCAATATCTCGTCCCAGTTTCAGGACCTTTCCACTCATGTGCTGCCTCAGGCTGTAATAAATTCCAGAATGTGCTTTATAAAAAAAAAGCCCACGTACTGTCTTGTCCCACTTCCTACATGCCAAATAAAGTGGCCGATTAAAGTCTGAGCTCTCATTTTCGGGTGGGATCTCACCCACTATGGATTTTCACAGAATCTCAAATGGTATTTTTAAAAAACTTCTAAACATTCTACAAATTGTTATGCTGAAACCTTAACTGCTATTGAGGAATGCCTCAGTAGGAAAATACCATGAGTCTCAACCCAGGACTATTTTGTTCCCTGAAGATCATCTCCTCACTGGCAGGTCGGCCATGTCAGCGGAGTCCACTCAGATGTCTTGGTCCCCACCACCTGAAGGCCTCTTTTCTTGCATACCATTCCCTGAGAGCTGGCTGGCCCGGAGACTTGACAACCTGGTACCGACTCCTCCCTCAAACCCGCTCCCATTCCTCCGGCTTATCTCTGCTGTCAGAGAAGAACGCAGCCTCAGGCTTGTACATTCCGCTTCCAGCACTTAGGGGAAGAACCCTCAGCAGAGCTGTCTGGTGTTGGGAAAGCCGGGCAAGGGCAGCTGGCTGAAGGGTCACCGGCCGCCGCCCAGGCCAGCCCCCCTTGGCCCATCCCAGGCTGCCGCAACTGTGAACAGAACTGGACAGGACCCCTGGGGAAGCACCAATTCTGGATCTCAGGGGCAACCTATATTAGGGGTTTTATTTCTGGAGTTCTAGGGGTAAGAGGGGGAGAGCCTGAGTCAGAACCCCCAGAAACTCTGCCAAGCGACCTGATGCTCAGCAGGTGTGTTCACTTAGCCATACTGATGGGGAAAGACCCACAGTGCTAATACCAGGGCAGGTGAGACCTGGTCCACTATGCAAATGAGCCCAGAGCCCAGAATAGAATAATAAGAACTAGGCCACCCTTGCTTCTCCCTGGATTACTGGGATTCACCTCTGTGACCTCAGACAAGCCAATTTCCCTCTCTAGGGCCCAGGTTTCTCCCTCGAAAGTGGACAGGGAAGAGTGGAACCAGACAAGTTGTAAAGGCACTTCTAAGGCCAAGAATCCACAAGTCTGATTTTGATCTAAGTCCAGAAAACAAGTGTGGCCAAGTGTATAATTAATTGCTGGCTCTTTTTTTTTTTTTTTCCTGCAGGCTTTGGTTTTACTGACACTCTGACCTTGAGATCTACCTCCAGGAGATCTTCCCCGCCCCGCCCTGCCAAATCCATGAGAGTGTTGGGAATCTGGGTTGGAAATTTCTTTGTGACTCAATTCTCTCCTTCCATTTCTACCCCCACCCCAATCCCCCAGACCCCTTGTCCACCCTCACCTGGGCTCTTTTGATGCTGGGATGCTGGGGTGCTGGGGGAGCCTGGGAATTCAATGTTTACTGTTTTGAGTCCTGCCCCATCCCCTCCTGGGCACTGCAGAGGACACTGTGACTTGCCAAGTACTCTTCCCACTCATTTGTGGAACGTTTCTCCCGAGTGCCAGGTTCAGCCCTGGGCACCAGGGCTACTGAGAACAACGTGGCTCAGGTCTCAGGAAGTTTAATGCATATATTAAGACGACGACTTGCCAATCCACCTGATGGCGGTTAGCCTGGTTCACCTGGGAGAGAACACCAAGGGAGGGCCTACCTGGGCAAAATCCTGAAGGCCGCTATTGCTGACGCCCTAGATGCCCACTCGTATCAGAGTTGCTCAATCCATGCTCAGGATAAGCCAGGAGTGTCAGGGAGTTAAAGCCACAGGAAGAACCCTTGAGCCAACAAGCAGCAGAAGCTGGTGGGTAAATAGCCCCAATTCCTCACCACTTCATCCTGAGGTCTGCTTTACACAGTCTCTCAGGGGGGCCCAGTGGGATTGACTGACCTGCTCACTAACACAGCCACAGGGCCTTCCCTTCCCTGTCTCACTTCCTACTCCCTCTCCATGCTCCTCGGGGTCACCTCCCAAATAAACTCCCTGCACCCAAGTCCTTACCTCAGGGTCAACTAGTTTCTTTCTTTTTTTTTTTTTTTTTTTGAAGATTTTATTTATTTGAGAGAGAGAGAGAGAGCAGAGAGGGAGAGGGAGAAGCAGACTCCCCACGGAGCAGGGAGCCCCTACATGGGGCTCGGTCCCAGGACCCTGAGATCATGACATGAGCTGAAGGCAGACACTTAACAGACTGAGCCACCCAGGCGCCCCTCAAGGGCAACTCTTAAGGTACGGAAGAGTAAGTTTAAACGGAGAGTCAGGTGGTCAGGGCGGAGAGCATCTTGGCAGAGGGAGCCACCTGGGTAAAGGACATGGTGCGGCACTTGGCACGGCAAACTTGCTGGCCCCAGGACTTCGTCGCATCCTTGTCCAGAAGGGACAAACACTTCAGTCATGTTTTTCCTGACCTCGCAGAGGTGCTGGAAGAGAAGGAGTTGAAGAAGATGGCCAGCGGCTTCCTGAGAGGAACCCAGTGGCCCTGCCCAGGGGTCTGCCTCCGTCCTGGGCCCTCAGGGGTGCAAGAAGTTGGCTCTGTTTCTTCTGAAAATGAGCTGCTCAACTATGAAAAGAAATTTCCCAACTGTCCCGGCTTCTGGCATGATTTGGGTCAATCTAAATATTTGGAAAGTGTTCTGCTGTGCTTATAGGGAGTATTACATGGTCAAAGGCTGAGGCCTATGGAAGGCAACAGAAAGCAGTGGTTAAGCCAGACAGACTAGCTAGTTGTGTGCTCCCGAACCAAGGCAGCCCCTGCAAACCTCAGTTTCCTTATCTGTACCATGGGAATAATAGTACCTGATGGGGAGTCAATGAGATAATGCATATGGCGTTAGGCTCTGACTATAGTAGATGCCCGATTTTAAAAAAGTGGTAGTGCTGACAAGCTGAGTGTACCCACTGGGGGCAAAGCCAGCCAGCCACCTGGGCAAGACCAGCAAGCAAACTCTGCCATGAAGCGTCTACCACCAGCCTCCCCAGCTCAAAAGCCCAACTGGGCAGCCCACCCAGGGTGTGCCTGCTTGGCTTGGCTATGACAAGAGCAACCAGATGGTCAAGCTCAGCCATCAGGTCATCCTGTCCAGGCCAGGCCTTTGCCACCATTGGTGAGCCAGCCAACAAGCAGTGGGGACAAGACGTTGGCTCAAAAGGCCTGGGGCTCTGGGCAAGCGCAGGGAAATGACCTCAGTGGGGTTCCTCAGCCCCCCTTGCCCCACTGGTGTGCGGAGGAGCACCCAACATTGCTTCCTGGGATCCTCTTTTATAGGCTTCCATGGGGGGGCCAACTCCCTTCCTCTTCAGGGTCTCTGTTTCAATAGATTTGACGCCTCTCATCTGAGAGCCCTTCCTGAACTTCCCAAATCCCTGCTGGCCTGTAGGGTAGACCGGGCCAGGTTAACTCTGAGAGAAGGCTGACAGGGAGGGGCTCTGAGGCCTGGGCCCTGGGCTTTCTGGTCGGTGACTGCATTGCCCCAGACAGGGTTGTATAGAACAGACCTCTCCCCACCCCCGCCTAGGGCAGATGAAGGAAGGCTTCTGAGCAGCAAGAACCAGGCTGGCACTTACGCTGATATTTTGAGGCTTGGGGTAGAGAAGGCCTCAAAGGAGATCCCAGGGACTTGCAATTATCCAATTAACACAACATGCCAGTTTCGGAGGTGGCCTGGAGTTCCTCAGGGCTGCTCAGATAAGGACTGACAGGAGGAAAGATCCACGAAGTTCTGGTCCTCGTCTGTGCACACAATGCTGGGGATGATTAACCCCTGGCCTGGGGGCGGTGGCGCGAAGGGACTGGGGGTGGGGGATGCAGATCAAAGGCTCTCAGACAAAATGACCAGTCTTGGAACTCTGGGAGAGGGGGGCTGTCTGCTCTAAACAAAGCATATTTAACATCACCACAGCTTCGGGGAGTCCTGGGGCTCTTGGTAGCCAGCATCAAGCGCCCCAGCCATGGGGCAGAATGTTCTTTCTGCATTTCCGCCGTCTTTATTTATCTTCACAAGATAAACAGAGAGACACATACCCACGCTGTCACCGAACTGGGTCCCAGAGAAACCAATCTAACCATTCCTGGGAACGCCTGTATCTGGTTGCTTTGCAGGATTTCTCTGCCCATGGTTCTTGGTCCCACGGCTTCGAAGAATGGAGAGGTAGACCAGATGCAGAGTGGTGGGCAGCAAAGCAGAGCTTATTGAGCGATAGTCTAAGGCTCCCAGAGAGGGAGGGGGCCCGAGTGGGTTGCCCTCGGAGTTTCTAAGTTGAGCGGTTTTCATGAGCAACTATCTTAAGCAATCAGGGTGCGCTGAGTCATGCCAGTCAGGGCTTTGGTCACGTACCTGTCTACCTACGAGGTTCATGTCTCTGTGCTGATGGTCTTCTTTTGCTGACATCTGGGGGCTTAGGTCTTAACTGCCTCTTGCCCGTGACAGGGACAAATGCCTTGTGCTTAACTGTCTTATTTTAGGACGGAAGCCGTTTCTGCAAAGGCAGCAAAACGGGATGTTAGTGCTGTTTTATCTTAGCTGCCCTGACTCCGTATTTTCTTGTTGCGAACCCTAGCCCCGACTCCCTATCTGTCCAACTAACTCCTGACAGTTTGAGCCTGCCCCTGCCCCCAGAATCTTCTGAGAACCCACTCTCCCATCACTTTTTCCTCTAAAGCTCTGCAAGCCTTCCTCTGGACCGGGGTGCCTTCCTCCCTTGGGAAAGGGGGCTTGCTCCTCACACCAGCTCATCATGCAGCCTTCAACCAGCCCAGGAAGTGGGGACCACCAGCAGGAGGATCAGATTCCTCTGCCTCACTGTACCCATTAGCCCTCAGTACTCTCCTTGACCAGAGAGAGCTGACTCCCTCCCTTTGTCAGGCCCTGGAAAGGCAGAGGTAAAGATGAGGGAGGGCAGGAAGGAGGTGCCAGGCCCAGAAAGGGGCAGGCCCAGGCCTAGCGCAGGGGAGGAGGGAAACAGGCAGTGGGAGTGCTGGCTAAGGACCACAAAGTCTTGGTGGGGAAGGAAGGACTGCAGGGACTGGAGTATCTCAGGCGCTCTCCGTGGGTGGGGCTGGGAGCAGGGGTACCTGGGAAACAGGCTCCCTCTGGAATTCACAGTTGAGCCGCTGTCTAAGTCACGGACCTCGGGAATCTATAAGATAGAGGACTGCAAACGGGCCTCCAGGGGTGCCACACTCCAAAAGGACAGCTTAGGGTGAGTATGACATACTGCCAGACGCGTGGGCTCCTGGCCTCGGTTTCCAGGATCCTTGTCATTGCCTTGACCGCCAACTAGAAAGAGAGAAGCCCTTCCCCTGGGTGGTTGCTCAGAAACCTGGTGGTCAGCAAGAGACAGTGGGGTAGAGGAATACACACCTGCAGAGATGGGACCACATGAAGCCGTTTGTGATCTACCCCTACCTGATCTCCCAGCTGCCCTACGCAATTCTGGGGACTCTAGAAACTCCACACCTAGGAGCCTTCAGCCACCCCTCCAGGGCAAGGCTGACCTCAGGGCCCTGGCTTTCGCTGGAACCGGCGTGAAGACCAGGAAACGCTCGGATCCAGGTTCCCAAGCCTCACAGCTTTCTGGGGGCTCTTTTCTTCCCAAAAGGCAACCCTGAGGGCCCTCTCAAGAAAGAGCCCTCTCAAGAGGAAGTTCTGCCCTCAGAACTCATTTTAAAATATGACCTGCCAACCAGGTCAAACGCAAATCGGACTCACCTGCGGCTGGGCAGTTGTAAGGGGGGGGGAAATGGAGGTAACTCAGTTTTGTTGGACTTGACAAAATCTCCCGGAAGTCCCATGTTTCTATTCCAGCAGAGCTTCTCCTGACTGGGGTCATTCACCGGCTCATTATTAATAGACGTTTCTGGAGCCGCATCTGTGCACCTGGGGAAAGTTTACAGCAATAAAGGGCACAGTCTCTTCCCTCCGGAAGCTCGTGCAATGGGGACAAGGGAGGAGGTGACTTGGAAGTTCAGGCGGGAGCGGACAGGTGAGGGAAGCCTTCTGCAAGAAGTCACCTGTGGATACTAATCCGCTTGTGAATTCGAGGGAAGGGCATCGCTTGGGAGCAAGAAGGAAAGGAGGGGCCACAGGAACGTCCCCCCGCTCCCCCCCCCCCCCCCCCCCCCCCCCCCCGGAAACATCCAGGGCCTGTGCTTCTCCTCAGAGTAGAGGAGCACATTTGCCCCTTCGTGCGGGGTTTCTGCGGATTTAAGGGGCTGTCGTGCTGTTGTCTCCGCAGCCACGCACCATGTGGTGGGCCCTGCTGCCGCTCCCGCTGCTGCTGCCCACGGCGCTGCGCCCCAGCTGGGCAGGGCCACCCCAGGAGAGGGGCCCTCTTTTCCGGCTCACTCGGCGGGACCCCCGGGAGAGCGGGACCAGCAACGCCACGGTGTCGCCGTGCGAGGGGCTGCCCGCCGCGGGAGCCTCGACCTGGACCCTCGCGAACCGCAGCCTGGAGCGCCTGCCCAGCTGCCTGCAGCCCGCACTGCGCAGCCTAGACGTCAGCCACAACCTGCTGCGCGCCCTGAGCGCCGCCGAGCTCGGGCCCCTGGCGCGGCTGCAGGTGCTGACGCTGCGCCACAACCGCATCGCCGCGCTGCACTGGGGCCCGGGCGGGCCGGCGGCGCTGCACACGCTGGACCTCAGCTACAACCGGCTGGCCGCGCTGCCGCCGTGCGCCCCGCCCGCGCTGCCCGGCCTCCGCTCGCTGGCGCTCGCCGGGAACCCGCTGCGGGCGCTGCAGCCCCGGGCCTTCGCCTGCCTCCCCGCGCTGCGCCTCCTCAACCTCTCCGGCACGGCGCTGGGCCGCGAGCCCGGGGCGGGCATCGCCGACGCGGCCTTCGCGGGAGCGGGCGGCGCGCTCGAGGTCCTGGACCTCAGCGGCACGTTCCTGGAGCGCGGTGAGTCCGGGCGGCGCCGGGAGTTCGGGGTGGGGGTGGCCGGGCTGGGCAGGCGCTCCCGGGGCGGGGCCGCGAACTTCCTCCGGAGGGGGCAGAGGGAGGGCGACCAGGGCGCCTGGCTCGAGGTGCGGCTCAAAAATAGCCCCTCCTCCATTTTCAGAGCCCAGCGGGCCCGGGTCAACTCCTGGAGGCCCAAGAGGTGGGGACTGTTATTATGGATCCCCGCTTTACTTAGGAGGGAACCAGGGCGCGGACAGGTGAATGACTAGCCCGCGGTCTCCCAGCTCAGTAAGTGGTGGCTCCAAATCTAAGCCCAGGCCTTCGGGGGCGCAGAGCCCAACCTTCGCCCCTCTGTTGGCCTGCTACCCAGCAGAGCTGGCAAATGCTTGTAGAATGGCGAAGTGGGGGCATCGCTTTGGGGCCGATGAATGAATGAATTTAGCACCAAACACGCCGTTAACCTGAAGCAGCAGATGCCTCCTGAGGATGAATTCATTGATTTTTCTACTTGGTTTGGCTCAAATTGTCCCTGTGAACGTTGGATCTTCAAACAAGACACATGTACTTGGCATGTTTTGACCGATTCACAAGGTTGGTTTTGTTAAAAAAAAAAAAAAACACGCAAAACACTATATATGCCTATAATCCCCTGTTCCACCGCAGACAGAAAAAAAGAGCGAGAATGGAAAACAGGGAAAGTGGCACATTCTCCATTTGTTAGGAGAGCCACGGAATTCGGTTTCCGGGCCTCATCCAGCCTTGCCCTTCCGCTCCTTCCTTACCTCTCTCAAAGATGTCCCCACTTCTGGTAGCCATCAGAGTGAAGTCTGGGGTATTTCCCTGTGGAGTTTAACAAGAAGGTGGGCAACAGCGGTCTTGGAGCCAGTGTCCTGGGTTCAAGGCCTCGCTCCATCCCTCCCCAGCTCTGTGGCCCCGGGCCTGTCCTTCTCTCTGACTTCGGCTGCCCTGGGGCTGGAAGGAAGGAAAGAAGAAAAGACTGGTTGTCTCTGAAGGCTCTTCCAGCTGAGACGGTCTATGCTTCTGAGACTCCCACAGCTGCTAACTGCCCATGTTCAGCAACGGCCTTTTGACTCACCTTGTCCCTCTCATTCTTTCCTCAATGCTGTGCTGGCCCCGCTGGCTTGTGCCTTCCTGGGTAGTGGGCAGTTTCCCCTCTGTATTTCAGTGCAGTCAGGGTGGATCAGAGACCTGCCGAAGCTCACATCTCTCTACCTGAGGAAGATGCCCAGGCTGAGAATTCTGGAGGGGGACATTTTCAAGATGACCCCCAACCTGCAGCAGCTGGATTGTCAAGACTCCTCAGCACTTACTTCTGTCCACACACACATCTTCCAAGACACTCCTCGCCTACAGGTCCTTCTCTTCCAGAAGTAAGTGTTTCTAGGATGCACGTGAATCACATAACTGATTTCTGCCCATTACACTAAGTTGAACACGTGCAACCATTTTATAGCACTAACCAGACCTTCATTCCTCTCCCTCCGCTCCTTCCCATCCTCGCTGGACTTCTGTTCTTCCTCATCCTTTGGGTGATATCTTGGTCAGGTACCAGATAGTCCATCGGCCTAATAACCATGCAACTCAGTCTTGTCCAGAGTAGTAGTAAAACTCCAAACTCTCATGCATGTAAAGTTTCCTTTAAGCCCAGGCTGAGAAACTTGCAGTGGGAAGAGGGGATGAGGAGTCAGGTTCTTCTCTATTTCTGGATCCACCCACTTCCCCCCCTACCCCAGGGATTTCTGCAGTTCAGCCCTTCCGAGGTTTGAATGGGTCTAGGGAGGAGACGTGAGAGGGTAGAAGGGTACTACTTGCAGTTGGAGCCCAGGGTCAGTCCTTCTGGGCCTGGTCGGCCGAAGTGTCACTGTATTCAGCCTCCTCATCAAGAGCAGCTCCTGTCCTGACTTCCGCAGGAAGGGCACCATCCCTGTGAAGATGACCCCGGGCCACCTCCTTTCCTGGGGGCCCTCATCTGGGACCCGGGAAGCACCTTTGCCCCATCATCACTTTTAAAGTAGCCACTTCTCTCTTTCCTCTGCTAGCTCCAGCCACAACCAGAGTGTTCACTTTGGGGTTTGTCATGGGAGAAAAGGAAACAGAACACGCAGAGCACTTAGCTCAGCGCCTGGCACATGTGGTGTGCTGTACCATTCGTGAAGATGATATGGTGGCTGTGAAGAAGGTGACATCGTGTTGGTAATGATGGTGAATTGGTGACAGTGATGGTAATCGTGATGGTGATGGTGGTGGTGGTGATGTTGCCGAGAGGGATATCCTCTCTGGCTCAGACTCCTCTTCTGAGCTTCAGACTTGTATGTAAGGTAGCAGATGTGGAGTCCCCCTGCCCCCGGCTCAAATCCTGACTCCATTCCCAGTCACACACCCCGTCTCTGTGGAGCCCAGGTTAAGAACACTTGCGATCCAGTCACCACATTCAGCCAAGAGGTCTGTCTCAATCATAATCTGACTGAGTCTCCTGCCAAATGAAAACCTTGCAGTGCTTCCCGTGGCCTGAAGGAGAAGGTTAAATTCCTTCTGGCTCAATCCTAGTTCCCCCTTCTCCCCCAGCTGTACCACCTGTGTCCCAGCTGGCGGAGGGGGGGAAGGGGACCAGCCACTTGCTTTCTTGGTGCTCTCAAGCGTCTCCATCTGCCCTGCTGGACCCTCTCTCCCCCTTCGCAGCCTGGCCTACTCACGGCTCTCCTCGGCTCACCCACAGCCTCCCCCTGGGGGGCCGTGCTAAATCCCGAGTCACGTTTGGCTGCCCTGGCATGGCCAGCACGCTCCAGTGAGGGGGTGGCCAACTTCCTTGCTGCTCTGCCAACCAGTGGGCCCGAAAGCCCTCCGCAGCCCCCTCTGACATGCAGGAGGGAGGGGCAGTAGTTCAGCAAAGAAGTGAAAAGAGGGGGCACCCGGGTGGCTCAGTCGGTTCAGCGTCGGCCTTCAGCTCAGGTCATGATCCCGGGGTCCTGGGGTCGGGCTCCCTGCTCAGCGGGGAGCCTGCTTCTTCCTCTCCCTCTGCCTGCCCCTCTACTTGTGCTCTCCCTCTAGCTCTCTGTCAAATAAATAAATAAAAATCTTCAAAAATAAAAAAAAAAGTGAAAAGAGGTTATTTAGGAGAGCAAGTGAACCTTCTTTCACACTAGGGCTCTGTAAGTTCAGATGCAGAGACACGCAGCACACACCAGGATGTGAGCCAGGCCCTCCCGTACGTACCTCCCGTGTAGGTGGTGATTCGACTTGATTTTATCACACGCAAGTTACATCGGTGACAGAAAGGGCCACTGGATAAAGAAAGGACTCATTTTCCTTATCTGTAAAATGAGCAAAGTATTCTTCTGTCACTGAATTGTTATAATGATGTCAGTGAGCTAATGAATGTAAAGCCCCGAGTAATGTTAACTGCTCAAAAAGACGACAGTCCTTTTTCCTCCCCGCCCCCCTTCAGGCAAAAAGAAAAATACTTCCTTGGCATGCTGAAGTGCTAAATTCTCCTTCTAAGATTCCTACTCTAGCTCTGTGAAATCTGCTGAAAACAAGCATGCATATATGTATATACTCATATTGTGCATTAAGCTTCCAGATAAATAGCACACACATATATCTGGTGTCCCAGAGGGGACAACTGTCCGGTCCCCACCACCCCAGAGTGTTAGAGCAGGTCTGGGGAGTGGGTCCGTCTTCACCTAGGACGTGAGCATCTCCCACAGAGCAGCTGGGAAAGGCAGATGGTTCCCAGGCCGGTGGAGGAAAGCCAGCCTTTGGTCAGAAGAAACCTGAAGGTAAAGTGCAGCAACTGTTGCCCAAGATGAAGTATAACTGAGTATGTGTAAGAAGGCCAGGGGACTCAAGGAGTTGAGAAAGTTGAGGCCAAATGCTCTGTAAGACTCTAGGGAAGAAAGAGCCGAGTATTGGGAAGGGACCTGCCATTGCTGGGTGTGCTAGACCCTTTGCAAAATGGCCCCACGTGATTCCTCCCATCCTCGTAGACACGCCCCTTTGCAATGTGACTTTGCAGCTCCTCCCACCAAGAGTCTATTCTCCAACTCTTGAGGCTGGACTTGGCCTTGGGACATTAGCAAAAGGGACGTAAGTAGAAACTTGAAAGCAGTTGAGGATTGGAGCTTTCCCTTCCTGGCTAGTGGGGAGCCCCCCCCAACTCCACCACCATGTGTACTAGCCTGGGCTAGCCTCCTGAACGATGAGGAGTATATGGAGGGAGGCCCCAGCAAACCTAGCTGGGGTCTAGAGTCTCCATATATGTGAGGTCATCCTAGATCTTCCAGCCCCAGCTGAGCTGGCCCAGACCACAAGAACCACAGTCTCATGAGAAAAAACAAATATTTGTTGTTTTAAGCTACTAAGTTTTGGGGAAATTTCTACCTGGCAAGAGCTTAACTGATACGCTCCAGCGAGGCATCTTCCAAAGGACTGGTGTTGAGTGCCATCAACGACAGTTCAACTGCGATAGTACATACTCAAGAATGTTCTCATTAGTAAAGAGCTTCTGCCATTTCTTGTGACTGGCCTATAATAACAATATCTTACTTTTGTGTAGAGACTTACACTTTTAAACAGTTTCATTATCACAGACTCTTTTTGATATAACAAATGGGCAGGGGAGTACTGTCTCCATTTGATATGTGGGGTGATAGTGACTGAGTTGGGTTGGTATCTCCACTTTACAGATGACAAAAAAAAAAAAAAATGAAGTCTGAGGTCATTAAAGAGTTTTGTCCAAAGTAGTGTCATCTAACCCCTAACAGAATGGTTTTGCAAGTGACACCACCATGGCTCTCTGGGAATAGTTTAGACTTGGTTTTTAAAGCCTGACTTGATTTTTTTGTGTTTCAGCTGCAACTTGAGTTCCTTTGCTCCTTGGAGCCTGCATTCCTCCCAGGTCCTGTCCATCAACCTCTTTGGCAACCCTCTCATCTGCAGCTGTGAATTGTCCTGGCTCCTCAGGGATGCAAAGAGGACTGTCCTAAGCAGGTAACACATTTACAAAGCCCATGACTAAGAGGTGAGCGGAAATTCTCACAGCTTATGGCTTGCTCTTCTTGGGCAGGTTGGCAGTGTTGGGCAGGGTGGCCATCCCCCATGTAGTCACACTCAGGGTCCCCCAGTGATCAAGACTCTTCATTCCAGCCAGCCAGAGTGACAAGAGAGGATGGAGGAACAGACGTGACGATATTAATAGGCCAAGCCAAGAGGTGGGGCTCCTCACTTCCCCTCGCATCTCATTGGCCAAACGTCAGTCGCAGGCCACACCTACTACAAGGGAGGCTGGGAAATGTAGTCTAGTTTTGTGCCCAGTAGGGGGAAAAATGGGCTAAGTGAACAGCTAGATTATCTCCGCCAAGACAGCCTTAACTTTGTTCCATTTTACGGACAAGTGGGTGGGGGCCCAAAGAGAGGAGGTGCTTGCTTAGGTTCATGCAGCTGTTGGGTGGAGGAGGCAGGATCCCACTTCCAAAGTGGTGGAGGTGGCTCTTAAACACTGGGCCCCACTAGTGAGTCCCCAAGATGCAGCCTGGTCCCCTGCATCATTCAGTCCAAGGCCGATTACTTACAGAGCTCCTGTGGGACAGGGGAAAAAGAAGTCCTTCAAAGACTTCCCATTGGCTATTGGCTAGAAGAGCTGTTTTTGCAGTGGGGAGCCATGCCCAGGCTGGCCACCAGGAGAGAATGGGGGCTGGCTGGGGACACCTCTGGTCATGAGTACCCTCAAGCCAGCTCCACTAGCCCCTCTAGCTCACTTTAGGAGACACCTCCCCCCATCCTGTGCGATTTTTTTTCATGTCCCACCCAAACCCAGCTGTGAAGTGGGAATCAGTCTGCCCCCATCCCCTTCATGTTACCTCCAAAGATAAGGACCCAGGCCCTTTGCAGTGAAGGGTCTTACCACAGTATTAGTGAAGAGGTTGAGAGTGCAGCCTCTTCGCACCACTTACTACTTTTGATTTTGGCTGCGTCACTGAACCTCTCTGTGCCTCTACTTCCTCATCTGTAAAATGGGGATAATAGTGGCTACCTCATAAGGTTATACAGATTAAATTAGTTGGTACAGTAAAGTGCTAACAGTAGTCACTAGCATATGGCAAGGACTCAGAAAATGTTAGCTAGTGTGAGTATTATTACTAGTACTCAGCCAGGAAGCAGATAGGTGACAACAAAATGGCAGACTACACTTGGAGAATCGAAACCACCATTCAGAGTGCCTGCCCTCGGTTTAGGTTCTGCCACTTGCTATCTCGGGCAGTTAGTTCCTCTTGCTGAGCTTCTGTTTCTTTTTCTGCCCAGTGGGAATGATAAGGGAAACCTCCTCCATAGGTTGCCCTTGAGGGTCAGGGAAGTGAAGGTCGGAGAGTGTGCAGCAGGTGGTACCTAGCAGACATGTTGACGGGGTTTGATGAGAGGGATTGTCTGCAGAGGACTCAAACACCTTCTAACTGGTTGGCCTCCCCTTTAGGGCAGTGGACACTGTGTGTGTACCAGCTTCAGGGTCCCGAGACACCTTCTCGGCCCCTCTTTCGCTGACCCAGCTGCCCACTGTGTGCCATCTGGACCAAAGCACCACCCTCCTCGATTCCAGCTCGCCCCACTCTGTTCCCTTCGCCCACGCACCGTCTACACAGGGTCTCACCACCCCACCGAGCACAGCCCCCTCCACTCGACCCGTGGAAGCTGGGCAGAGCGTCACCAAGCCCCCCTCCCTCCCCGCGGATTCCGCCACACAAACTGCATGGTCACACAGTGCCATCAAGGTGGGGACCGCCCCCTCCCCGGCCATCTCCACAGCGGATTCCAGCAACTCCGGCGCTCTGCGCAGGGCAGCAAGCACAGCTGGGACAGAGCCCCAAGAAGAACACGCTGCCATGCTGGGCCATACGCCTCACGTCCCAGCTGCCTCCACCGCCTTGGCCAGCAAACACCCTGGGCTCTTCCCTACCCCCTGGAGCCCAGTGCGGACGCCCCAGCCTGACTGCACAACACAGGCCACCCCGCAGGCGCCCCTCCCGAGTCCTTCCGAGGGCGCGATTCCAATCTTGCTGTTGGACGACTCCAGTGAGGAGGAGGAGGAGGGTCAGAAGGAGGAGGTGGGCGCGCCTCCCCAGGATGTCCCCTGTGATTACCACCCCTGCAAGCACCTCCAGACCCCGTGCGCGGAGCTGCAGAGGCGCTCGCGGTGCCGGTGCCCCGGCCTCAGCGGGGAAGACACCCTCCCGGACCCCCCCAGGCTGCAGGCGGTGACCGAGACCACCGACACGTCGGCCCTGGTCCGCTGGTGCGCCCCCAACTCGGTGGTGCGCGGCTACCAGATGCGCTACTCTCCCGAGGGCCGGCCGGGGAACCAGTCGGTGACGGTGGTGGCGGACATCTACGCCACCGCCCGGCAGCACCCCCTGTACGGGCTCTCGCCGGGCACCACGTACAGCGTGTGCGTCCTGGCCGCCAACCGGGCGGGCCTGAGCCAGCCGCCGGCCTCGGGCTGGACGCGGGCGTGCGCCGCCTTCACCACCAAGCCCAGCTTCGTGCTCATCTTCGCGGGGCTGTGCGCCGCCTGCGGCCTGCTGCTCGTCACCACCCTGCTGCTCGCCGCGTGTCTGTGCAGGCGGGGCCGTCCGCCACGCCCCCAGCGCCACGACACGCACCTGGTGGCCTACAAAAACCCAGCCTTCGACTACCCGCTGAAGCTCCAGACGCTCAGTTAGCTCAATGCCCCCTCCTCCACTCGAACTCGAGCTGAGGAACCGGCCGCCTGTGTGCTGAAAAGAAGATACAGAGGGTCAAAGGTGACCCCGTTAGCTCAGAATGCCTCTAATTTCCTGTGAAGCCAGCACTCTGCCATGCAGTTTCTCAATCTGAGGAACCACTGCCTTCCCCGCCTTCTACTTCTCTGTTCCCAGAAACGTTAGGGTTCACACCAGACCACCCCCCTCGCCGCACGGCATCCTTGTGTGTTATTTGGGTTTTTCAGCAGTCAATGCCCCTTGGCGTCCAGTCGAATAGATTGGGTGTGAAAGTAGGAAGAGAGAAAACAGTTCACACAGTTCAGTCTCTTTTGCCATATTGGAAGTGACATCCTCAAGTCATTTCAGGGAAGTTCCCTTGTGCTCAAGCTCTGGCTAAGGCACCTGGTATTCAAGGAAGCAACTCCAGTGGGTTCTTAATCTGAGAACCGTGGGTAGGGGAGGACTACCGGTTATATTTCCTGAGGCCGTCTGGGTTTATTGCGTTTATTGGCAAAAACAAATGTGCTTCAAGCTTTGTAGTTAAAATTGCAATCTTCTGGGAACACCTGTGAAACACAAGGGTAAGCTGTCCTTTTTAAAGTCATTATTTACTGCACTTCTCCATAGTCTAAGTGGTCAAAGAAACTATGAACTTTTCTTAAGAAAGCATAATAAGGTCACTTTCAGGACTTGGTCTTTTAAGAGAGAAGAGATGAACAAAAGAGAACCTCAAGGCTCTAGCTAGAGGCCAAAGCATTTTGCTCCCCGTTGCATCAAACAATGCCTTCATGACTTGTATCTGAGTGTGGGCAACACCTTCTGACACCCCTTTTCACTTGTATACCAACTTTAAAAAAATGATTTTATAAAATTACAATGTGGGTCATATTTCTAGATTTTAATTTTCTACATTAGTATTTATTTCACTTTTCTGTGACTACTGTTAACAATTACCACAAACTGGATGGCTTAAAACAACAGAAATTTATTCTTACAGTTCAGGCCAGAAAACCACAACCAAGGTATCAGTGGAGTGGTCTCTTCTGGAGACTCTGAGAATTGTTCCATGCCTGTTCTGGTCGCTGGCAGTCCTGGGTGCTCCTTGGCTTGCAGATAAATCCAATCGATGCCTCCGTTGTCTTATGGCATTCTCTGTGTCCAAATTTCCCTCTTTAAAAAAAATGTTTCTCCCCCATCTTTACGGAGATATAATTGACATATAACTTTGTGTAAGTTTACGATATACAACCTAATGATCTGATACACATATATATCAGGAAATGAAGGTAGTTACCTTCACCTCACATGGTGTGTGGTTAAGAACTTCTAAGACCTACTTTCTAAGCAACTTTCAAGTATACATTAACTATAATCATCGTGCTGTCTTCTGGGGATCATTAGATCTCTAGAACTTACTCATAACTGGAAGTTTGTACCCTTTGACCACATTCATCCACTGTCCCCCACCCTTATGAACCACCAATTTACTGGTATTTCTAGGAGTTGGGTGTTTTTTGTTTTTAGATTCTACATGTAAGTGGAATCATACAGAATTTGTCCTTCTCTGCCTTATCTCACTTGGTATAATGCCCTCAAGTTCTATCCATATTGTTGCAAATGGCAGGATTTCCATTTTTATGGTTGAATATTACTGTCTATATATTTATACGTTTTATCAACTCATCCATTGACACCTGGGTTGTTTCCATGTCTTGGCTATTGTAAATAATGCTGCAGTGAACCTAGGGGGCAGATCTCTTCTTCAAGATGATTTCATTTCCTTCTAGTATATACCCAGAAGTCAAACTTCCCTCTTAAGGACACTAGGCATTAGATTAAGGCCCATGTAAATCCAGTAGGACTTCATCCTAATATGATTACATCTGCAACGATCCCATTTCTAAGTAGGTCACATTCACAGGTACCACGGCTCAGAACTTGAACATTATCTTTTCGGGAGACCCAATTCAACCCCAAACAGCATTTATTTCTGTAAAAAAAAAAAAAAAAAATCAAGGAGCGCCTGGGTGGCTCAGTCAGTTAAGTGTCTGCCTTGGGCTCAGGCCTTGTATCAGGGTCCTGGCATCCAGCCCCAGGTCAGGTTCCCTGCTCAGTGGGGAGACTGCTTCTCCCTCTCCCTCTGCCCCTCCCCGCCCCCAGGTTCATGTTCTCTTTAATAAATAAAACCTTCAAAAAAAAAAAAATCAAGTTTGGGCACCTGGGTGGCTCAGTCGGTTAAGCATCTGCCTTCAGCTCAGGTCATGATCCCAGGGTCCTGGTATGGAGCCCCGGGTCGGGCCCCCTGCTCAGTGAGGAGTCTGCTTCTGCCACTCGCCCCTGCTTGTGTTCCCTCTCCCTCTCTCAAATAAATAAATAAGATCTTTAAAAAGAACAAAAACAAAACCCAAAAGTCAAGTTTGATTCCCACGTATCATTTCCAAAACCATGCTGCAGAAACTCAGTATATCCAAGTTTGACCTCAATAGGTGTTTGAAGTTTTGAAAAGGCTTCCCAAAATTCTAAGGTGGATCCCAAGTTTCATCAGATATGTAACCAAGAGAACTGGACTAAGCAATCTTTTAAGATATCTACCAGCTCCTGATTAAAAATTGGAAAGCAAAAGCCAAAAATGTGACTAGTTTGGACTACAGACACCTAATCATCTCAATGCCCTTTTTAGCTTACTATCAGGATTGAATCCGTTATATGGAGGCACCAAAATGAATTTGTCGTGCTTGGCTCTGTGTGAATATACAAACATGCCTAATACAATTCCAGTGTTTTGTAAACTAGCAGAATTCATGTTGTGTAACAGTCCAATATCCAAAACCCTCAAGAAACTGGCACCATTTTTCTTAGCGTTGAGGTTTATTAACCAGAGCCAGATTAAGACCGTCATACTAAAGAGACTATGGGCCCAAGACATAATTCCAAATAGCATCAACACTGAACCAGGAAATAAACGAAGTGCAAAACCCTCATTTCTCCCATAATTACTTTATGTCGAGTTCTCTCACTTTGTGCTCCCACTTTGCTAGTGCCAAGATGTGTCCACTGTGCCTCTTGGGTGGGAATTCCACCTCTAGCCTCACCGCCTCCCAAGCTAGGAGACTACACAGGGGGCTCCAGAAGGGGAGAACGGCCAGCCACAGGCCATCCTCCCCTTCCCTCCCACCACCCTCCACCGGATTCAGTGACACGGTCCCCTGCTGCAGGCTTCAGTGCATTTCAAGCCAACGGCAACTCGGCTGCTAACCTGGGAACAAGGCAGCCAGGACCGAAGGCACCAGAGGGGCACGCTGATCCCAGGAGGCCACCGCCAACAGGCATGAATTTTGCTTATAACTTCCCATCTTAATTTAACACAGCTCGACAAGCTCTGTTGGGATAAGCTCACCGCACAATTCCACAGGACACTTGGGACGGTGGGCAGCAACAGGCCTCCGCCAGTGAGAGGAAGCAACCAGCAACAGCCACCGTGTTCCCTCTTCCCTCTCTCCGCGCCTCCCACTCTTCCAAACGTGACAGTGTAGTGAGCGAAAGGGCTTTAAGTCAGGTGCTCACAAACAAATTACTGTTACAACGTAAGTGCAAGTGATGCATCTGAATGGACTTCAGGAATCAGAAAACTTCAACAGTGAGGATCATAGCGTGTAAAACAGAACACCACCACTGAAGGCACTTTCCCAGCTCTTTTATTCCTTTAATATCTTAACAAAAGATACCCCAAAATTTAAAAAACCTTTGAAAAATATACAGTTTCATATTATTTACATAACATGTGAGTACAGGTTCCAACATCATACAAACATTGCTACGTTAGAAACAGCGGAAGGCATGTTATAACTCACTGCCTCCTGGATGGTGTAGGCTAATGGACATGCTTTCATATTTCAACCACCTTTGTCACTTGCTATCCTGATACATAGACTATTAGGCACCTGAGAGGTTGGAAGACTACTGAACTTGAACTTCAGTACCTTCTGTTGTGACCTTATTTGTTATTTTCAAAACTTACTGCATTTTAAATATCTTTACAAGTTTACTTCATCCACAACTAAGCTACCTTTATTGTCATTATCCTAAATGATCAAATATTAACCACACGAACTATTATGTGTACACAGTTCTAAAAATCAAACATAAGACTGTGTAGCCAAGTTGTGTCGGATAGATACTTAAACCCAGTAAATTCCCTAGTGCTTTGTAAGCCATCTAAATTCTGTTAAACAGAGGTGGCAACTCTTCAGTTTCCATGCTCTAGACTAGGTTTCTTAAAAATGCGTTAAAAAGTGACTGACGATAATTGGAATAATTGGTACCTTATAAATTAATCAAGAAACCTAAGATAAAAAATTCTAAATTAGTTTTATTTGTATTTAAAAATACATAGGAAATTCTGCATATGCCCACGATCAAGCTTATTTTCAAAGCACATTACTTAAATTTTGATGACATGGTTTGTTCTGACAAGTCCTTTTTCAAGCTGAACCCCGAACTACGGAAGCTCCTGTAGCTTTCCCCTCGCCCTGCCACCGACGACGTATACCGCTTCCTCACTAATGATGATGGATGGCTTTCATCTGCCTTTTATCACCTGAACAGTTTTTCGACCGTAATGATAGTAACTGTAAGCTGACGCAGCTGTGGTGAAAGCTGTGAAACACCTTTTTTGGAAGAAAGAAAGAAAGTTTAGTTGTCAAGTCTAAGACACAGTAACCATGAGAATCACAAAGAATACATTTAATAGAGTTATTTAAAAAGCAAAAAGGCCATGCGTGGGATTCTTTTTTAGCTCCAGGAATCTAAAGTTGCTGCTTTTAAGATAATCTCAAACAGAATCTAGTTAACGAGCCCGAAAAAAACAATACTGGCCACTGTCACCTCTACCCAGCCGTTATTCTAGGTGTCTGTCTTATGCCACCATGTTCTTTTCACAGCAACCTTCTCTTACAGAGCAGCAGATGAAGCCCCGGGGAACTTTGCTCAGGGCCACAGAACCGCGTCTGAGCCTCGTCCAGAGCCCCTGTGCTCTTTCCACTGCTCCCTGCTGCCAAGGGTATTGGGCTTTTATTTCCTGCAGAATTATCTGAGTCAAAATAAAATCCAGCTTTTGTTTGTTTGTTTGTTTTTAATGATTTTTCCTTAAGTTAACTGCCAGATTCACCAGATTCTCTTTGAAGTTCCATGAGTGATGTGCATGGCTTGCTGAGTGCTCGTGGCCTAGCGGGTTACTTTTTAGTGCACCCGTGCGTGTCTGCTTCCACCAGCTGAGCGGGAGATCAAGGAAACTCTGATCCCAAAGCTGTCTGTGCCAGTTTGATCATCTAAATTCACACCTAAACCAATGCAACATACATGCAGGAAGAGCTGCTATATTTGAGAACTAAATGGGTACTTTGGAAATACTTTATAACAAGGTGAGTTGCTAAAAACTGTCAAAGGAGGCAATATGACTGTTGAAAGGTTGGAGAAAAATGGTAAAAATCTAGAAAGTTTCTATACTTAGATTGCTTTGTAAATGTTCCTATATCACTTTAAAGAAACAGAAAATAAAAACGTGAGAGAGAGGTTGTACTATGGATGTAGTTAGTCAAGAAAGAGAAAACTCCCACAGACCGATACTCAAAAAAAAAGGCATCGGTCCTCTATCAAAAGATGTAGGATGAATCAGAAAAAATGTACATACATATTTTAGAAAATAAAACGTTTAGCGTGTGTACCATCTTTAGCTCAACTGACTCTGGCTCAGACTGCATCAAGCAAGACTTTAATTAGAGTTAAAGTGTACTAAAACATAAAATACAGTGCTTCAAGTTCAGTGTGGCACATGTGGACTCTGACAGATTGTATTTGACACATTTTCATGGTGATACATTTCAAAGCTATTAAGTAAGGATAATAAGATAAAAATCAAACTCTTTTCTCCAAGTTTCCATCCCACTATGCCCCTGTGCCACTAGGCTGGATGCACTTTCCCCTACCCACTCTCCTATACCTGACCTTGTTCAGAGTCCGTCCTTCACCCCCAGTGACCTCCCCCAGTCTCTCCCTGTGTAAACCCACTAGGCCTCTTGCTCAAGTGCCACTTCCTTCCTGAGGCTTTCCCTCTTCTCCCTACCTGGAATCAAGTATCCTTCCCTCCTCCAAAACCCCAATACTTTATCTATACCTCTCATCCCTTTTAACTTGCACAAAAACTCCTGTAATTTCTATGTCCCACGCATGATAGTAAACTTCAGAATAGTATGTCATAAAATATAGCCCCCAACTTTACTCGGTTGGTGCTCCATAAACATGGTAAGAACCAAGTAATTCTAAGACTGTCACAATAAGCCATGTTGTTGACATTCTCAGAGAGTAATTCTACACTTAGCTTACCACAGTATCTGAAGATAAATGCTGTCAGCATAATTGAAAACCGGAGCTGCCAAAGAAGCTGCCACCAAGATTAACTGGACTGCTGTGTTTACCTAAAAAAAAAAAAAAAAGTCATGAATGAACAGTGCCAAGGAGACCCTGCTTCAAGCTCAAGAGACAAAGGCACAGCCCATCATGCTGTAACATGATGTACCCTTGGCGTGCTTGGTGTTGTAATATCCTTGCCAAAGAAGCTGGCATTCACTAACTGGCTCATCTGTCTGCACAGGTGCCCTGTCCAGTGAGGATAAGGGCATCTGTCAGAAAATACTACAACCTTGAATTTCCACAGCAATTTAATAATGTTGAAACGTTCTTGGCCTTTTTTCCGTTGTCTGTTAAAATAGCCCTGTGGATATGGAAATAATAAAGCTACCACTTCACCGGTGAAAATGTAATGAGCTAAGTGACTTGCCTGCAGTCATAGCAGGTTACAGGACCGAACCCAGAACCTAGACTCCCCAGCACTTCATCCAGTGCTCTCCTTCATTTGCCCAAATGTTAAACCCTAGGTCAGAAAATTGAAATGCATTCATCTCCATGACAAGAGGCTCTGGAGGAAGTCAGTATGTTCCCCTACCCTACAAAACAGCATGGAGGGGAGAAGGATGAAAACAGAACCAAAAACGCGCTGGAGACTGCCTACTCATCCTGAGTAGCATGCTGGGGAAGAGGGTGTGAAGGATGAAGCCGTGGGAAATGTGCACAGAAGCATCTCTGTTCTACCGTCCATTCTGCAACCAACAGACAAGGATTCCACTTCATCTTAAAAAATTAAGTAATAAAGTTGTCTGGAGAACTTCTTGCACCTCTCTGGGTCCCTTTCTAAGCAGTGCTACACTCTAACTGCTATACCTGATACAAACGTAAGTCACTTGAATCTAAAAAAAACAAAAAAACAAAACCCCGTAAGTGTAGGTAAAAGTCCACCCCAGGAGTCTGAGATATGACAGTAACAACCCCTCTGTCCCAAAGATGATCTGTGTCCCTAACCTGTTAAACTTCTGTCACAGGGACAGGACAAAAGGATGATTAGAACGAACTTATCAAGGCTACTAGGAAAACAAAAACGCCTCGAGAGGAATTAATGGTGTGTTCTCTGTATGCAAAGACTGGCACAGTTCCTGTGCTGAAAGGGGCTCGGGAAAACAGGACGAATAACTAAGAGTAGCAGCTGTTTATGAGTAAGTACAACTTTTTCCTATCCTTTCCATGTAACAGTCAATGGTGAAAACGAAGGGCCCGATTTTACGGTGTTTTCACCACAGAAAGGAGGGTAATGAAACTACAAAGGAACCTCCATAATTTCTCTATAGCTCAAGCAAGATACGATTACATTTCCACCCCCTCCCCGCCTTCCCCAAACGGTGACCCTAATACCTCATCTGGGGACTCAAATGCTCAGACCACCAATGCAAAACACAACGCATACACTGAAGACCCAAAAAGCTCGAAGGACAAGGTGGGCGGAGCAAGATGGCGGAGGAGTAGGAGACCTAGATTTCGTCTGGTCTCAGGAAT